>NC_092755.1:1613644-1933667 GCF_047496795.1 Chiloscyllium punctatum
CACCCTATCTCTCCCCCACTCTCGTCCCCTCTCTCCCCCCCAAACGTCCCCTCTCTCTTCCTCTCTCATACCCGCTCTCGCCCCCCTCTCTCCCTCACTCGCCCCCCATCGTCCCCTCTCTCACCCCTCATTCGTCCCCTCTCTCTCCCTCTCTTATCCCCACTCTCTCACCCTCTTGTCCCTATCTCTCCCACGTTGTCCCCTCTTTCTCCCTCTCTTCCTTCTCTCTCCGTCTCTCTCCATCTCTCTCCTCCATCGTCCCCTCTCTCCCTCTCTCGTCCCCTGTCTCAACCCCATCGTCCCCTCTCTCCCCCTCTCTCTTCCTCTCCCCCATCCTCCCCTCCCTCTCCCCTCTCGTTCCCCTCTCTCCCCATCGTCCCCCTCTCTCCCATCTCTCTGCCCTCACTCTCTCCTTTCTCTCCCTCTCTCATCCCCTCTCTTTCCACCTCTCGTCCCCTCTCTCTCCCCCTTTCTCGTCCCCTCTCTCTCTCCCGCTCTCGTCCCCTCTCTCCCCCTCTCGTCCACTCTCTCTCCCTCACTCTCCCCCATCGTTCCCTCTCTCTCATGCTCTCGTCCCCTCTCCCCATCATTCGTCCCCCCTCTCTCCCACATCATCCCCCTCTCTCCCCCATCGTCACCTCTCTCTCCCCCTCTCGTCCCTCTCTCCCTACTCTCATCCCCTCGCTCTCCCCTCTCTCTCCTTCTCTAAACCCTCTCTCTTCCCCGCTCTCTCCCCCTCTCTCTCCCCATTCTCCCCTCTCTCTCTCCCTCTCTTTCCCCCTCTCGTCCTCGTCTGTCCCCTGCCATTGCCCCCCCCTCTCTCACCCTCTCTCCCCTCTCTCCCTCCCCTCTCTGTCCCATTCACGTGTCCTCTCTACCTCTCTCGTCACCCCTCTCTACCCCTTCGTCCTCTCTCTCTCTCTCCCTCTCGTTCCCCCCTCTCTCCCCCATCGTCCCCTCTGTCTCCCCTCATTCTCTCCCCCATCATGCCCTCTCTCTCCCCAATTATCCTCTCTCTCTCCCTCTCTCTCCTCTATCTCCCTCACTCTCCCCTCTCTCCCCGCCCATCGTCCTCTCTCTCCCCCATCATCCCCTCTCTCTCCACTCTCTCTCCCCCCTCTCTCTCTCCACATCATCCAGTCTCTCTCCCTCTCTCTCCCCTCTGCCTCCCCTCTCTCTCCTCCATCGACCCCTCTCTCTCCGTCTCTCTATCGCCCATCGTCCCCTCTCTCCCCTCTCTCTCCCCACATCGTCCCTCTCTCTCACCCTCTCGTCCCCTCTCTCCACTTCTCTCGTGCCTTCTCTCCCCCATCATGCCCTCTCTCTCCCCCATTGTGCCCTCTCTCTCCCTCTGTCTCCCCCCATTGTCCCCTCTCTCCCCGTCCTTCGTACCCTCTCTCTTCACATCGTGCCCTCTCTTTCCCCCAGTCCGTCCCCCTCTCTCTCCCTCTCTCTCCCCCATTGGCTCCTCTCTCTCACTCTCTCTCCCCTCTCTCCCTCTCTCTCCCCTCACTCTCCACACTCTCTCCCCCTCTCTCCCCACATCGCCCCTCTCTCTCCCCCCTCTCTCCCCCCTATCCTTCTCTCGTCCACTCTCTCTCCCCCTCTCGTCCACTAGCTCCCCCTCTCATCACCTGCTCCCCCCTCTCTTCCCTCTCTCTCTCTCTCATCACCTTCTCTCCCTCTCTCAATCCTCTCTCTCCACCCTGGTCCTCTCTCTCTCTCTCCCCCTCTTGTCGCACTTCTGTTACACTCTCCCTCCTCCATCTCCCTGCCTCTCACTCCTCCAATCTTCCCCCATCGTCCCCTCTCTCTCCTTCTCTCGTCCCCTCTCTCTCTCCCCCCGTCCCTCGCTTCGCCCTCTCATCACCTCTCTCCCCCCGATCTCTTCCCCTCTCTCTCTCGACCACTCTCTCTCCGAATCACGTCAACTCTCTCTCCCCTCTCGTCCCTTCTCACCGCCCTCATCCAATCTCTCTCCCCTCTCTCGTCCCCCTCTCCCTAATCCTTCTCTGCCTCTCCCGTCCCCTCTGTCTCCCTCTCCCTCCCCGTCACCCCCATCGTCCCTGCTCTCTCCACCTTTCGTCCACTCTCTCTGCCCCATCATCCCCTCTCTCTCCCCCATCCTCCCATCTCTCTCCCTCTCACAACCCCCCTCTCTCAACCTCTCGTCCCCTCTCTCTCCCCTCAGCGACCCTTCTCTCTCATCCCCATCCCCCACCCTCCCATCTCATCCCCTCTCTCCCCCATCCTCCCATCTCTCTCCCTCTCACAACCCCCCTCTCTCAACCTCTCGTCCCCTCTCTCTCCCCTCAGCGACCCTTCTCTCTCATCCCCATCCCCACCCTCCCATCTCATCCCCTCTCTCTCCCTCTCTCCTCCCCTTTCTCTCCCTCCCCTCTCTCTTCTCTCTCTCGTCCCTTTTCTCTCCACCCTCATCCTCTCTCTCTCCTCCTCTTGTCCCACCTCTCTTGCCCTCTCTCTCCCCTCTCTCCCACTCACTGGCCCCCTCCGCCCATCGTCCACTCTCTCTCCCCCTCTCGTCCCCTCACTACCCCCTCTCATCACCTCTCTCCCCTCTCTCTTCCTCTCTCTCCATCTCTCTCTCCTCCCTATCACCTCTGTCGTCCCTCTCTCTCCCCCTTTCTCCCTCTCTCGTCCCCTCTCTCTCTACCGCCATCATCCCTCTCTGCCCCCTCTCTCCCCCTCTCTCTCTCCTCTCTCTACCCCCATCGTCCACTCTCACTCCCCTCTCTCATCACCTCTCTCCCCCTGTCATGCCCTCTCTTTCCCTATCGTCCCCTCTCTCATCCCCTATTGTCCATTCTCTCACACCCCCATTCCCCCCTCTCTGCCCCCTTGTCCCTTCTCTCTCCCTATCTCCTCCCCTCCCTCTCCCTCCCCTCTCTCCCCCTCTCTACTCCCCTCTCTCTCCCCCCCCCTCTCGTCCCATCTCTCTCCACACTCGTCCTCTCTCTCTCCCCCTCTTGTCCCACCTCTCTTACCCTCTCTCTCCCCCCTCTCGCCCCTTCTCACTCCCCCCCTCTCCCCCCATCGACCCCTCTCTCTCCACACTCGTCCTCTCTCTCTCCCCTCTTGTCCCACATCTATTACCCTCTCTCTCACCCCTCTCTACCCCTCTCACCCCCTCTCTTCCCCATCATCCCCTCTCTCTCCTTCTCTCGTCCCCTCTCTTTCCCCCTCTCGTCTGCTATCTCCTCCTCTCATCACCTGCTCCCCTCTCTCTTCCCCCCCCTCTCTCTCGTCCCCTCTCTCTCTCGTCCCCTCTCTCTCCTCCTCATGTCACCTCTCTCCCCTCTCTCTTCTCCTCTCTCCCCCTCTCATCCCCTCTCTCTCCCCACTCTCGTCCCCGCTCTCTCCTTCTCTCTCCCCGTCACCCCCCATCGTCCCGGGCTCTTCCCCTCTCATCCCCTCTCTCTCCCCCATCATCCCTTGTCTCTATCCCATCCTCCCCTCTCTCTCCCACTCTCGTCCCCTCTCTCTCTCACACCCGTTCACTCTCTCCTCTCTCCTCACCTCTCTCTCCCTCACATTTCTCTCCCCCCTCTTGACCCTCTCTCTCCACCCTCGTCCTCGCACTCTCCCCCTCTTGTCCCACCTCTCGTACCCTCTCTGTCCCTCCACTCTCCCCCTCTCACTTCCCCACTATCCCCCCATCGTCCCCTCTCTCCCCTCCTCTCTTCCCCTCGCTCCCCCCTCTCATCACCTCTCTCCCCCACAACTTCCCCCCTCTCTATCTCTCCATCTCCTCTCTCTCCCCCTCTCATCCCCTCTCTCCCCTCTCTCGTCCCCTCTTCCTACCCCTCTCTCCCTCTTTCTTCCCCTCTCTCTCCCCATCACCCCCATCCTCCCCTCTCTTTCCCCCCTCTCGTCCCCTCTCTCTTCCACATCATCCCCTCTCTCTCCCCTTCTCCTCCCCTCTCTCTCCCCCTCTCGTCCCCTCCCTCTCCCCCTCTTGTCCCACTTCTGTTACCCTCTCCCTCCCCCTCTCTCCGCCTCTCACTCCTCCACTCTCCCCCCATCATCCCCTCTCTCTCCTTCTCTCGTCCCCTCTCTCTCCCCCCCTCTCGTCCCCACGCTCCCCCCTCTCATCACCTCTCTCCCCCTCTCTCTTCCCCTCTCTCTCTCGTCCACTCTCTCTCCCCCTCACGTCACCTCTTTCTCCCCTCTCTCGTCCCCTCTCCCTCTCCCTCTCTCTCTCCCTCTCTCGTCCACTCAGTCTCACTGTCTCTCCCCCGTCACCCCCATCGTCCCCGCTCTCTCCACCTCTCGTCCCATCTCTCCCCCCCATCATCCCTTCTCTCTCACCCCCTTCCCCCCCTCCCCTCTCGTCCCCTCTCTCTCCCTCTCCCCTCCCCTCTGTCTCCCTCCCCTCTGTTTCCCTCTCTCATCCCTTCTCCCTCCACCCTCATCCTCTCGCTCTCCCCTCGTGTCCCACCTCTCTTGGCCTCTCTCTCCGCCCCTCTCTCCCCCCCTCACTGCCCCCTCTCCCCCCCATCGTCCCCTCTCTCTCCCCCTCTCGTCCCCTCACTACCCCCCTCTCATCACCTCTTTCCCCTCTCTCTTCCCCTCTCTCTGTCTCTCTCTCGGCATTATCACCAATCTCGTCCCCTCTCCCTCCCCCTTTCTCCCTCCCTTGTCCCCTCTCTCTACCACCATCATCCCCTCTCAGTCCCCTCTCTCCCCTCTCTCTCCCCTCTCTCTACCCCCATCGTCCACTCTCTCTCCCTCTCTCATCACCTCTCCTCCCCCCCTCATGCCTTCTGTCTCCCCATCGTCCCCTCTCAAACCCCCTATCGTCCCTTCTCTCTCACCAACATCCCCACTCTGTCCTTGTTGTCCCCTCTCTCCCTCTCTCCCCCCTCCCTCCCCTCTCTCTCCCTCTCTCCTCCCCTCTCTCTCCCTCCCCCTCTCTCCCCCTCTCTCCTCCGCCCTCTCTCCCTCCCCCTTTTCTCCATCTCTCATCCCATCTCTCTCCACACTCGTCCTCTCTCTCTCCCCCTCTTGTCCCACCTCTCTTACCCTCTCTCTTCCCCCTCTCTCCCCTCTCACTCCCCCCTCTCCCCCATCGTACCCTCTCTCTCCACACTCGTCCATCTCTCTCCCCCTCTTGTCCCACCTCTCTTACCCTCTCTCTCCCCGCTCTCTCCCCCTCTCACTTCCCTCTTCCCCCATCATCCCCTCTCTCTCCCTCTCTCGTCCCCCTCTCTCCCCCCTCTTCCCCTCATTCTGCCCCTCTCGTCACCTCTCTCACCCCTCTGTCTCACCTCTCTCTCCCCCTCTCTCTCCCCTCTCTCTCCCTCTCTCGTCCCCTCTCTCCCCCACTCTCGTCCGCTACCTCCCCTGTCTCGTCCACACTCTTTCCCTCTCTCTCCCCCCTCTCATCCCCACCTGCCCCCCTCTTGTCCCCTCTCTCCCCCCTCTCGTCACCTCTCTCTCCCCCCCCGTCACCTCTCTCTCCCCTCTCTCTCTCCTCTCTTGTCCCCTCTCTCTCCCCCCCATGGGCCCCTCTCTCTTTCCCTCTCTCTCCCCCCTGTGCCCCCATCGACCCGTCTCTCCCGCCCATTCGTCCCCCTCTCTCCCCCTCTGGCGCCCTCTCTCCCCCCATCGTCCCCTTCTCTCCATCTCATCTCTCTCCTATCCCTCCCCATCGTCCCCTCTCTCTCCCCCTCTCGTACCTTCTCTCTCACCCCCGTCCCCCCTCCATCTCTTGTCCCCTCTCTCTACCTCTCTCATCCCCTCTCATTCCCCCCCTCATCCTTTCTGTCTCCCCCTCTTGTCCCATATCTCTTACACTCTCTCTCCCCCTCTCTCCCCTCTCACTCCACCTCTCTCCCCCCATCGTCTCCTCTTTCTCCCCCTCTCGTCCCCTCACTCCCCCCTCTCATCACCTCTCTCCCTCTCTCTCCCCTCCCTCCTCTCACCTCTCTCGTTCGCTCTCTCTCTCTCCCTCTCTCGTCCCCTCTCTCTCCCCCATCATCCTCTCTCTGCCCCTCTCTCCCCCTCTCTCTCCCCTCTCTCTACCCCCATCTTCCCCCTCTCTTCCCCCATCGCCCGCGCTCTCTCCCCCTATCATCCCTTCTCTCTCACCCCCATCCCCACTCTCTCCCCTCTCGTTCCCTCTCTCCCTCTCTCCTCCCCTCTCTCTCCCTCCCCTCTGTTTCCCTCTCTCGTTCCTTCTCTCTCCACCCACGTCCTCTCGCTCTCCCCCTCTTGTCCCACCTCTCTTGGCCTCTCTCTCGCCCCTCTCTCCCCCCTCACTGCCCCCTCTCCCCCATCGTCCCCCTCTCCCCCTCTCGTCCCCTCACTACCCCCCTCTAATCACCTCTCTCCCCTCTCTTCCTCTCTCTCCCCTCCCTCTAACCTCTCTCGTCCCCTCTCTCTCCCCCTTTCTCCCTCTCTTGTACCCCTCTCTCTACCCCCATCATCCCCTTTCTGCCCCCCTCTCCCCTTTCTCTCCCCTCTCTCTCCCCCTCTTGTACCTTCTCTCTCACCACCGTCACCCCCTCCCTCTCTCGTCCCCTCTCTCTCCCCCTCATCCTGTCTGTCTCCCCCTCTTGTCCCATCTCTCTTGCACTCTCTCTCCCCCCTCCCCCTCTCACTCCACCTCTCTCCCCATCGTCTCCTCTCTCTCCCCCTCTCGTCCCCTCACTCGCCCCTCTCATCACCTCACTCCCCTCTCTCCCTCTCTCTCTCCCCCCCCACCTCTGTCATCCCCCCTCTCTCTCTCCCTCTCTCATCCCCTCTCTCTCCCTCATTATCCCCTCTCTGTCCCCTCTCTCCCCCTCTCTCTCCCCTCTCTCTAACCCCATCGTCCCCTCTCTTCCCTATCGTCCCCTCTCTCTCCCGCATCATCCCTTCTCTCTCACCCCCGTCTCCACTCTCTCCGCTCGCGTCCCCTCTCTCCCTCTCTCCTCCCCTCTCTCTCCCTCTCTCGTCCCCTCTCTCTCCACAGTCGTCCTCTCTCTCCCCCTCTCTCCCCCGCTCACCCCCCTCCCCCATCGTCCCCTCTCTCTCCTCTTGTCCCCTCTCTCCCCTCCTCTCTTCCCCTCGCCCCCTCTCATAATCTCTCTCCCCCTCTGTCGTCGCCTCTCTCTCCGTCTCTTGTTCCCTCTCTCTCCCTCTCTAGCCCCCTCTCTCTCCCTCTCTCGTTCCCCCTCTCTCTCACTCTCTCGTCCCCTCTCTCCCCCTCTCGTCCCCTCATTCCACCCCTCTTGTCACCTCTCTCTCCCCTCACTCTCACCTCTCTCGTCCCCTCTCTCTCCCCCCTCTCGTCCCCACGCTCCCCTGTCTCATCACGTCTCTCCCCCTCTCTCTTCCCCTCTCTCTCTCATCCACTCTCTCTCCCCCTCACGTCACCTCTCTCTCCCCTCCCTCGTCCGCTCTCTTCCCCTCGCATCCAATCTCTCTCCCCTCTCCCTTCCCCTCTCCCTCCCCCTCTCTCTCTCCCTCTCTCAGCCCCGCAGTCTCCCTCTCTCTCCCCGTCACCCCCATCGTCCACGCTCTCTCCACCTCTCGTCCCCTCTCTCTCCCCCCAATCATCCCCTCTCTCTCTCCCCCATCCTCCCATCTCTCTCCCTCTCTCGACCTCTCTTTTCCCCCTCTCGTTCCCTCTCTCTCCCCCCATCGACCCTTCTCTCTCACCCCCATCCCCCCTCCCCTCTCGTCCCCTCTCTCTCCCTCTTCCCTCCCCTCTGTTTCCCTCTCTCGTCCCTTCTCTCTCCACCCTCGTCCTCTTGCTCTCCCCCTCTTGTCCCACCTCTCTTGGCCTCTCTCTCGCCCCTCTCTCCCCCCTCACTGCCCCCCTCTCCCCCCATCGTCCCCTATCTCTAACCCTCTCGTCCGCTCACTACTCCCTCTCATCACCTCTCTCCCCTCTCTCTTCCCCTCTCTCCGTCTCTCTCTCGGCGTTATCACCTCTCTTGTTCCCTCTCTCTCCCTCTCTCGCCCCCTCTCCCTCCCTCTCTCCTCCCCTCTCTCCCTCTCTCAATCCTCTCTCTCCGCCCTCCTCCTCTCTCTCTCCCCCTCTTGTCCCACTTCTGTTGCCCTCTCCCTCCCCCTCTCTCCGCCTCTCACTCCTCCACTCTCCCCCATCGTCCCCTCTCTCTCCTTCTCTTGTCCCCTCTCTTTCCTCCCTCTCGTCCCCTCACTACCCCCTCTCATCACCTCTCTCCCCTCTCTCTTCCCCTCTCTCCGTCTCTCTCTTGGCCCTATCAACTCTCTCGTCCCCTCTCCCTCCCCCTTTCTCCCTCCCTTGTCCCCTCTCTCTACCCCCATCATCCCCTCTCTGCCCCCTCTCTCCTCCTCTCTCTCCCCTCTCTCTACCCCCATCGTCCACTCTCTCTCCCTCTCTCATCACCTCTCTCCCCCTCTCATGCCCTATCTCTCCTCCCATCGTCCCCTCTCTCTCTCCCTCTCGTACCTTCTCTCTCACCCCTGTCTCCCCTCCCTCTCTCGTCCTCTCTCTCTACGTCTCTCGTCCCCTCTCTCTCCCCCTCATCCTGTCTGTCTCCCCCTCTTGTCCCATCTCTCTTACATTCTCTCTCCCCCCCTCTCCCCCTCTCACTCCACCTCTCTCCCCCCATCGTCCCCTCTCTCTCCCCCTATCATCCCTTCTCTCTCACCCCCGTCCCCACTCTCTCCGCTCTCGTCCCTCTCCCTCTCTCCTCCCCTCTCTCCTCCCCTCTCTCCTCTCCTCTCTCGTCCCTTCTCTCGTCCCTTCTCTCTCCACACTCGTCCTTTCTCTCCTCCTCTTGTCCCACCTCTCTAACTCTCTCTCTCCCCCTCTCTCCCCCGCTCACCCCCCTCCCCCATCGTCCCCTCTCTCTCCTCTTGTCCCCTCTCTCCCCTCCTCTCTTTCTCTCGCCCCCTCTCATAATCTCTCTCCCCCTCTGTCTTCCTTTCTCTCTCCGTCTCTTGTTCCCTCACTCTCCCTCTCTCACCCCCTCTCTCTCCCTCTCTCGTTCCCCCTCTCTCTCCATCTCTCGTCCCCTCTC
This sequence comes from Chiloscyllium punctatum, assembly GCF_047496795.1. NCBI lineage: Eukaryota > Metazoa > Chordata > Chondrichthyes > Orectolobiformes > Hemiscylliidae > Chiloscyllium > Chiloscyllium punctatum. Next base: position 1,622,662 of record NC_092755.1, read on the forward strand.
TCGTCCCCTCATTCCACCCTTCACGTCGCCTCTCTCTCACCTCACTCTCACCTCTCTCGTCCCCTCTCTCTCCCCATCTCATCACCTCTCTCTCCCCTCTCTCATCCCCGCTCTTTCCCCCCCTCTCTCCCCCTCTCGTCTCCACTCTCTCCACCTCTCTCTCCCTCTCTCGTCCCCTCTCTCACCCCCCATAGTCCCCTCTCTCTCCCCATCATCCCCTGTCTCTCCCTCTCTCGTCCTCTCTCTCTCTCTCCCATCGAGCGTCTCTCTCTCTCCCATCATCTCCTCTCTCTCCCTCTCTTTCTCCTCTCTCTCGCCCATCGTTTCCTCTCTCTCCCCCCATCGTCTCATATCTCTCCCCCTCTCATTGCCTCTCTCTGTCACACTGTCTGTCTCTCTCTCTCAGCTCTCCATCCCTCTCTTGCCTCCACTGTCTCTCTCGTGCCCCTCTCTTTCATCCCTCTGTCTCTCGTTCACCTCCCCTCTCTTTTGCTGTCCCTCTCTCTCCCACTTTCTCTCTCTCTATCGCTCTCTCTGTCCCCCTCCCACACTCGCATTCTCTCTCTCTTACTCTTCCTATCTCTCTCTCACTCTCCCTCTCTCGCTCATCTCACTCTCTCTCTCGCTCACTCACTCGTGCTCTGTCTGTCTCTCTCTTCCTCTCTCTCAGTCCTCCCTCCCTCTCTCACCTCTTCTTTCTCACTCTTACTCTATCTCTCTCTATGTCTGTCTGTTGCTCTCTCTCTCTCCTTATCTCTCTCAGTCCTCCCTCCCTCACCTCCTCTCTCTCTCGCAACTCTCTCTCTCATCTCTCTGTCTCTAGCTTGCTCACATCTCTCGCTCTGCCCTCCTCTCTCTTGCTCTCCGCGTCTCTGTTTCTCGCTCTCCCTCTCTCACTTGCTCGTGCTCTCTCTCTCTCTGTACCCCTCTCCCTTCCCCCCTCGCAGTCTCTCCCCTCTCTCTCCCTCTCTCTCTCCCCATCGTTCTCTCCCCCTCGCTCTCTCTCTCTCTCTCTGTCGCCCCTCTCTTCCGCTCACTCTTTCCCTATCTCCCTGTCTCCCTCCCTTGCTCTCTCCTCTCTCTTGCTCTCGCACTCTCTCTCTCATATCTGCCCCCTCTTTCCCTCTCTCTTGCACCTTTCTCCCTCTCTCTTGTTCTCTCTCGTTCTCTTTCGTTCTCTTTCTCTCTCGTTCTCTCTCTCTCGTTCTCTCTCTCGTTCTCCCTCTCTCGCTCTCTCCCTCTCTCTTTATCCCTCTGTCTATTACCCCCCCTCTCTATCTCTCGCCCCTCTCTCTCTCGCACCTCTCTTTATTTGGCCCCTGTCTGTTCTCTCTCTCTCACCACTGTCTTCCTCATTCACTCTTGCCTCACCCCTCTTTCTCTGTCTCTGTCTCTGTCTGTCTCTCTCTCTCTGTCTCTTATGGCCTTCCCTCCGTCTCTTGCCTCCTCTCTCTCTCTGTCATCTCTCTACCTCTCACTTGCCCCATTCCTCCATCTCGCTCTCCCCTACCTCTCGCTCCGTCTTCCTCTCTCGCGGCCTCTCTCTCTCACTCCCCCCCCCCTCTCTTTCTCTGTAGCCCTCTCTCTCTATCCCGCCCCCTTCTCTCTCTCTCTACCAATCCTCTCTCTCTCGACCATCTCTCTCCCTCTCTCTCGCACTCTCTCTCGTATCTGGCCCCTCTCTCCCTCCATTTTGACCTCTCTCTCTCTCGCCTCCTCTTTCTCTCGCTCTCTCTCTCGTGCACACTCTCTCCCCCTTGCTCACCTCCTTTCTTCATCTCTCTGCGACTCTTTCTCTCATTATGGCTTCTCTCTCTGTCATCCTCTCCCGGTCTCCATCTCTCACTCCCCTCTATCACTCTTGCCCTCTCTCTCTCTCGACACAACTCTCCCTCCTTTGCGCTCTCATCCCATCTCAGTCTCGCTCTCGCACCCTCTCTTCCTCTCTCAACCCTGTCGCCCTCTCTCATCTCTCTCTCTCTTTCTCACTCTCCCTCTCTCTCTGTCTCTCTCGACCGTCCCTCCCACTCCCGCCTCCTCTCTCTCTCTACCCCCTCTCTCTCTGTCTCTCTCTATCTCTCTCTTTCACACCCCCTCTCTCTCATCTCTGTCACTCGCTAGCCCCCTCTCTCTCACTCTCCCCCCGTCTCTCACAAACTCTCTCCCTCATTCCCGCTCTCTCTTCCCCTCTCTCTCGCTCTCGCAACCTCTTCTCCTCTGTCACCCCTCTCCCTGTCGCTCTCTCTCGCCCGTCTCTCTCTCTCTCTCACCCCCTCGATCTTTCTTTTGCTCACTCTCTCCCTCTCTCTCTCTCACCCATTTCCTCCCTCCCTCTCTCTCACCCTCTCTCTCTCTCTTGCCCATCTCTCTCTCGACCACCCCCCCCACACACTCCCGTCTCCTTCTTGCCCTTGCTCTCTCTCACCATTTCTCTCTCCCGCCCTCGCTCTCTCTCTCTCCCGCCCTTGCTCTCTCTCTCGTCCAATCTCTCTCTCTCCCTTTCTCTCTTGCCCCCTCCCTCACCCCTCTCTCTCTCTCCCTTTCTCTCTTGCCCCCTCCCTCACCCCTCTCTCTCTCTCCCTTTCTCTCTTGCCCCCTCCCTCACCCCTCTCTCAGTCTCACACTTTCTCTCGCCCACTCTCTCTCTCTCTCCCAACCCTCACTCTCATTGTCTCCTCCCGTGTATCTCTCTTTCTTTTCCTCACCCGATCTCTCTCTTGCCCCTCTCACTCCCTGCCCCACACTCTCTCTCCACCTTCTCCCACTCTCGATCCCCCTTCCTCGGTGACTCTCTCTCTCTCCACCTCCTTCCGTTTCTCTTCAGCTGAATCTCTCTCCCACCCTCCCTGTCTATCTGCCACACACTGTCTCCCTGTTCCTTCCCTTCCCCTCTGACCCAGAGACTGGGGTATTGGTGGTGAGGCTGAGTGTGCGATGGTGGGGATGGGATATGGGATGGGGGGGGGAATGTGGTAGAGATGGAATTGCAGAAGGCAGACAGAGGCGGCAAGAGAGAGAGAGTGGGGGGAGGGGGAGAGGGAAGAATGGAGGCAGGTGTAGAAACCTGTTTTGGGGGTGTGTGTGAGAGAGGGGGATGAGGGAGAATGAAGAGGAGAGGTGATGGAAGAGAGAGAGGGAGAGAATTGAGGAGGAAGAGAGGAAATGGGGAGTCCAGGTTGGAGTGGGGGGACAGAGGGTGTTAAACCCAGCTCCTGAGCTCAGGGCGCGGTGCCCTCCCCTTCCCTGAGGACCAGGACTTGGGGTTGAGTCTGTCTCTCTCCAGCTCAGCTTCTCCAACACAAAGACACACAACAACATCGGTCACTCTGCTGCTCGGCACGTTTTAATCAACATTTTTATTGGTTACAAATGGAAGTGATGGATACAGTCAGTGGGATGGTGCCTTTTCTCACTGGCCCCGAGTTCTGAGAAACATTGAAATGTTTCCCTGTAACCCCCCTGTGGGATAAGGATGGACAAACCAGCGCTACCCTCAGTCTGTTACCATAGCGACAGGCTGCTCCATCGCTGAAACACTGAACTGAAATGAGAAAATCCCAGATGGATTGATTAATGAGGGAATTTGATGGATGGATGGATTTGGGTGAAGGGATATTTCAGCACATTCTTCAGCTGCTGCCTGAACTTAGTCTGGGTCACGGCATAAATCGCGGTGTTTGTGCAGCAACTGAGGAGCTGCATCATGAAGCCCAATTCCTGCACAAAGGCATCGAGATACACAGAGTAATACCCAATCCACCACATCCGGGTCCATATAGAATACAGCATTAACGTTGACCATAACAGGATGAAATTAGCCGAGATCACAAACAGTAAAATGATGGATTTTTTTCGGTTCCTCATTTCAGTGTCAGACTGAGCGTCCCCATTGGTGTGAGCACGGAGTCTCCTGCGGGCTCTGCTGGTCACTAAAATGTGTCTGACAGTGAGAACATTGAGCAGCAGAATCAGGAGAAATGGGACACACGGGGTTAGAATGTGGTGGAGGAACTCGATTGTGACCCAGACACTGGAGGATTGAACAGCGAATGTTACATCACAAAACCAGGGGGCGTTCACAAGCCAATACCGAGCCTCGAGCATAAAATACCAGGAAATGTTCTTTAAACAGCTCAGCACAGTCACTGCTCCCAGAACCACTGCCGCCGTTTTCTCACTGCAATATTTACTTTTCAGCTTCTGGCAACAAATGGCCACAAACCGATCAAAGGTGAAAGTGACGGTGAACCAGACAGAGCAGTCAGTGGCTGCATAAACCAGGACGGCGTGGATATTACACACAGGGACGGAGTACTCCAGGAAATAAAACTGTTCCCAATAAACAATGGGAATGTGTCTCAGGATCAGGTCGAGGATAATGACCAGGAGATCCGCCGCTGCCATGGCCCCCAGGTAACGTCTGACACATGGAGACAATCCACAATCTTTATAAAGCAGGACGTAGATGGTCACTACGTTAACTGTGAGGAAGGAAAACAAACCCATTATCCATCAGCCTGGAGGCAAAGGGACCCGTTTGATCGGGGACCCAGTGAGACTTTCAAATGTGTCCCTGTATTCAGGGATTTATTAAAATAATTGGAGCTGGAATAACAAATGGGAAGGTCGGAATTACTGACAAAAATGTGACATAAACCACAAGAAACACTCCCTCCCCAAACACACAGAGACACATCCATAAGGACAGATGGTTTCTAGAACATTCCCACACACTCGATCCCTCTAGAGCAGACACAGGTCACTCCTTCCCAGTTCCTAATACGGAGGGTGGGAACGTTGCTGTCCTGGAGGATTCTCTCCTAGTTTCCTGAAGACAAACGGAGTTTGGGAATTCCTGTATTTTGGTCTAAATTGTGGTCGATCCTGTGTCGTGGAGAAATGTAAACGCAGGGAAAACGTATTCACCCCTTTAACTGCCTGAGGGGCCTTCGGAACAGTGTCTCCTTCTTCCTGGAACGGGATCTCTTCCCTCGGGATCTTATCGTTTGTTCAATTCACTGACGTCCGGCCGTTCACAAACAATGTCAGGGACAGAACGTTCCGGGGAATGTCAGTTATGGAATGTCAGGGACAGAACGTTCCGGGGAATGGCAGTTATAGAATGTCAGGGACAGAACGTTCCGGGGATGTTAGTTATAGAATGTCAGGGACAGAACGTTCCGGGGAATGGCAGTTATAGAATGTTGGGGACAGAACGTTCCGGGAAATGGCAGTTATAGAATGTTGGGGACAGAACGTTCCGGGGAATGTCAGTTATAGAATGTCAGGGACAGAACGTTCCGGGGAATGTCAGTTATAGAATGTCGGGGACAGAACGTTCCGGGGAATGGCAGTTATAGAATGTTGAGGACAGAACGTTCCGGGGAATGGCAGTTATAGAATGTCAGGGACAGAACGTTCCGGGGAATGTCAGTTATAGAATGTCAGGGACAGAACGTTCCGGGGAATGGCAGTTATAGAATGTCGGGGACAGAACGTTCCGGGGAATGGCAGTTATAGAATGTCGGGGACAGAACGTTCCGGGGAATGTCAGTTATAGAATGTCAGGGACAGAACGTTCCGGGGAATGGCAGTTATAGAATGTCAGGGACAGAACGTTCCGGGAAATGGCAGTTATAGAATGTCGGGGACAGAACGTTCCGGGGAATGGCAGTTATAGAATGTCAGGGACAGAACGTTCCGGGGAATGGCAGTTATAGAATGTCAGGGACAGAACGTTCCGGGGAATGGCAGTTATAGAATGTTGGGGACAGAACGTTCCGGGGAATGGCAGTTATAGAATGTTGGGGACAGAACGTTCCGGGGAATGGCAGTTAGAGAATGTCAGGGACACAACGTTCCGGGAAATGGCAGTTATAGAATGTCGGGGACGGAATGTTCTGGGGAACACCTTGACCTGCCCATCACCTTACCCCCATCCACCCCACCCTCCTCTCTGACCTATCACCTCTCCCCCTGTAAACCGGAAGCCATTCCCCCGCCCCCCACCCCTGCAGCATGTAGGACTGTGTACCCCACCCCAGTACATTGATCTGTAACCCAGGAGCAGTTACCCCCCCAGCATGTAGGACTGTGAACCCCACCCCAGTGCATTGATCTGTAACCCAGGAGCAGTTACCCCCCCAGCATGTAGGACTGTGAACCCCACCCCAGTACATTGATCTGTAACCCAGGAGCAGTTACCCCGCCAGCATGTAGGACTGTGAACCCCACCCCAGTGCATTGATCTGTAACCCAGGAGCAGTTACCCCCCCAGCATGTAGGACTGTGAACCCCACCCCAGTACATTGATCTGTAACCCAGGAGCAGTTACCCCCCCAGCATGTAGGACTGTGAACCCCACCCCAGTACATTGATCTGTAACCCAGGAGCAGTTAACCCCCCAGCATGTAGGACTGTGAACCCCACCCCAGTACACTGATCTGTAAAACAGGAGCAGTTACCCTCGCAGCATGTAGGACTGTGTACCCCACCCCAGTACATTGTTCTGTAACCCAGGAGCAGTTACCCTCCCAGCATGTAGGACTGTGTACCTCATCCCAGTGCATTGATCTGTAACCCAGGAGCAGTTACCCTCCCAGCATGTAGGACTGTGAACCCCACCCCAGTACATTGATCTGTAAAACAGGAGCAGTTACCCACCCAGCATGTAGGACGGTGTACACCAGCCCAATACATTGATCTGTAACCCAAGAGCAGTTACCCCCCCCAGCATGTAGGACTGTGTACACCACCCCAGTGCATTGATCTGTAACCCAGGAGCAGTTACCCTCCCAGCATGTAGGACTGTGTACACCACCCCAGTACATTGATCTGTAAAACAGGAGCAGTTACCCACCCAGCATGTAGGACTGTGTACCCCAACCCAGTGCATTGATCTGTAACCCAGGAGCAGTTACCCTCCCAGCATGTAGGACTGTGTACCCCACCCCAGTGCATTGATCTGTAAGCCAAGAGCAGTTACCCTCCCAGCATGTAGGACTGTGTACCCCACCCCAGTACATTGTTCTGTAACCCAGGAGCAGTTACCCTCCCAGCATGTAGGACTGTGTACCTCATCCCAGTGCATTGATCTGTAACCCAGGAGCAGTTACCCCCCAGCATGTAGGACTGTGAACCCCACCCCAGTACATTGATCTGTAACCCAGGAGCAGTTACCCCCCCCAGCATGTAGGACTGTGAACCCCACCCCAGTACATTGATCTGTAACCCAGGAGCAGTTACCCCCCCAGCATGTAGGACTGTGAACCCCACCCCAGTGCATTGATCTGTAACCCAGGAGCAGTTACCCCCCCAGCATGTAGGACTGTGAACCCCACCCCAGTACATTGATCTGTAACCCAGGAGCAGTTACCCCCCCAGCATGTAGGACTGTGAACCCCACCCCAGTGCATTGATCTGTAACCCAGGAGCAGTTACCCCCCCAGCATGTAGGACTGTGAACCCCACCCCAGTACATTGATCTGTAACCCAGGAGCAGTTACCCCCCCAGCATGTAGGACTGTGAACCCCACCCCAGTACATTGATCTGTAACCCAGGAGCAGTTACCCCCCCAGCATGTAGGACTGTGAACCCCACCCCAGTACATTGATCTGTAAAACAGGAGCAGTTACCCTCCCAGCATGTAGGACTGTGAACCCCACCCCAGTACATTGATCTGTAACCCAGGAGCAGTTACCCCCCCAGCATGTAGGACTGTGAACCCCACCCCAGTACATTGATCTGTAAAACAGGAGCAGTTACCCTCCCAGCATGTAGGACTGTGAACCCCACCCCAGTACATTGATCTGTAAAACAGGAGCAGTTACCCACCCAGCATGTAGGACGGTGTACACCAGCCCAATACATTGATCTGTAACCCAAGAGCAGTTACCCCCCCCAGCATGTAGGACTGTGTACACCACCCCAGTGCATTGATCTGTAACCCAGGAGCAGTTACCCTCCCAGCATGTAGGACTGTGTACACCACCCCAGTACATTGATCTGTAAAACAGGAGCAGTTACCCACCCAGCATGTAGGACTGTGTACCCCAACCCAGTGCATTGATCTGTAACCCAGGAGCAGTTACCCTCCCAGCATGTAGGACTGTGTACCCCACCCCAGTGCATTGATCTGTAAGCCAAGAGCAGTTACCCTCCCAGCATGTAGGACTGTGTACCCCACCCCAGTACATTGTTCTGTAACCCAGGAGCAGTTACCCTCCCAGCATGTAGGACTGTGTACCTCATCCCAGTGCATTGATCTGTAACCCAGGAGCAGTTACCCTCCCAGCATGTAGGACTGTGTACCCCACCCCAGTACATTGATCTGTAACCCAAGAGCAGTTACCCTCCCAGCATGTAGGACTGTGTATCCCACCCCAGTGCATTGATCTGTAACCCAAGAGCAGTTACCCTCCCAGCATGTAGGACTGTGTACCCCACCCCAGTGCATTGATCTGTAACCCAAGAGCAGTTACCCTCCCAGCATGTAGGACTGTGTACCCCACCCCAGTGCATTGCTCAGTAACACTGTGTTAGATCCCTGCCCAGTGTGGGGAAACTTGCAGCCCGTTCTGGAACTGACTGGATGTACAGCGTCACCCATTTACAGCTCCATATCTCCATTGTTGCCCCGACAAGGGGGTGCTGTGTGTGTGAACATCACTGCCAGAGAGACCAGGCGGGGGAATCAGTTTAAATATCACCATATGGGAGGGGTTTGGGGTATAGACAGAGAGGGGGAGACTGAGAGACAGTGTCATGGAAGGATGTGTTCCCAGGTTGCAGAATACTGAAATGTCGACACTTCAATAACATCCTGTAACAAGAGCCTATCTTCCCAGGAAAGATGGGAAAATGGGATATTTGAGCATTTGTACTACAGCTTTGGAAATGGGAGTTGTTTCAACAGAATCTATGATGCACTGGGCTGAATCAAACAAAAAACTGTCTCAGTGACATTTTCCCTTCGTCTGACAGAACGATTATCTGCACGAGGCTGAGCTAGTTTCCTGGTGCTATCGGATCAAACTCACCTCATGAACTACCCAGCCCACCCCATGGTGTCCGTCTCATTCAATACCAGCCCGATTCTCTCACCCATCATGGCTGGAGGTACTCACCATCTCCCCGGGTGCCCCTGGATATTCATTGTTCCCTGACACTGGGACCACCTTTAAAAGGCCAATGAGCACACGGTTGCGCTTTCTCAGTTAGGAGCTGCCCTGCGCAGTTTACCCTGAGCATGGGGGATAAGGGGCAATTACACTGCGGTTTGTCGATAGGGGCACGGAGGTCCTGGTGGATGGGCTAGTACAGAGGGGGACCATTCTCTTCCCAGAGGGTCCACACCACTTGACCCACTGATCATGGTCTGAGCTCACCACCCAGCTCAGTGCAGTATCTGGGGTCTGAGGAAATGCCCAGCAATACAGGACAAGCATCAATAACCTTCCCTACTCTGTCAGGGTAAGGGTCACTGTATTCTCTCTGCTCCCTCACACTCACCGTATAACAGGTAAAGCACCATCCCACCCCGCCGTGATCTCTCTCTCCCTCTCTCTCCCACTCTCTATCCCTCTCTCTCTCTCTCCCTCTCTCTCTCCCCCTGTCTTCCTCCTGCCTCCACTTTACCCCCCCACGTTAATAACACTGCATGGATACAACACTGTGGACTGATTCCCTCCGGACCCCTCACCATGTCCCCGTCCCCTTCCCCTAAACCAGCACTAACACCAGGGACACCCACTCCCACCCTCACTCCCTCCCTCCCTTTCTCCCATTCCAGGAGAAACAGCCTGGAATAGGACAGGGAGGGCCTATCCGGGTGGTGGAGTGCCCGATATCCGTTCCCTCACCCCCCTCCCCCCGCCATGTGGGGAGGACCCTGGTACGAGTCGGAGAAGACCGGGACGCCTCGTGTGGAGATTCTGAAACATCCACGTCCCACCGACCGAGTAAGGAGCAATGTTCAGTGAAGGGCAATTCTCACTTTAAACCCACTGGCAGCTCCGTTTCCCCCCGGCACAACTTAGAAGCCGTGGCCCTGATGCCATCTCCCTTTTGTGTCGAGCTGATACAAATGGAATCCCCACGGTCTCAGTGGGCAGGAGGGTGGGCTCACAACACATCGTCACCACCACCTCCCAGGAAGGGAGCACCGAGACTGCCTCCTACACCTCCTCCTGTAAACAGCTCAGATACTGAAACTAATCTGTGATAGTTACTGCTCTCCCCACTTGTCCTGACATCTTCAACAATCTGTGCTCATATACACCCAGCGCTCTCTGCTCCTGCAGTCCCTTTATAATGGTACAGCCTGTTTCAAACTGCCTTTCAATGTTATTCCTACCACAGTACATCACCTCACACTGCTCTGCACTGATCACCATCTGCCTTACACCTGAACACTACACCAACGTGTCACTGTCCTGTTAGAGTTCCACACTCTCCTCCATAGACTTCAGAGTTCTTCCAGGTTCGGTGCCATCTACAAACATTGAGATTGTTATAGTGTCACAGTCCCCATGAAACAACTGAAATCCTGCCCCACATACACGAGTGTGAGCATGTGAAATACTGATATATTCCCACGGACAGAGTCGAATAATGACATGCTGTCAATGGAGCAACAGAAGGCCTGACACATATCAGACAGAGTAGATGAATTATTGACAAACCACAGAGCAAGAGAAATCCGGTTAGGTCCCACTTATCCACTTCATCAGGGTTTAATGTGATGAAGTTGAAAGTGTGTCCTGTACCTTTAAGAGAGAGGGAATGCTCTTCTGAACTGAGAGCTGCCTAGCACCTCTGATGTGAGAGGATGGCAGACCCAGAAACAGTATATTGCTATAGAGCTGGAGTCGGGTAATAAGCAGTTAAGAGAAAGAGGGTCCCTGAGTTGTGAATAGTTGATGGAAAATGTTCACTTTCAGAGTGAAAAAAATAAATTGATGTTTTTATTTAACCAGTGGAGTTGGCGGATCTGTCCCTCATATTTTAACAGTTTACGAGGTGAATTGAGCATTTCTTTGTGTCATTGAAGTTCCCAGATGAGCTTCACGCTGTGTCCTTACCATCCCCATGTGTGTATCTGTGCACCTCCACACACATCATCTATTGTATCCGCTACACCCGATGGGGCCTCCTCTATATTGGGGAGACAGGCCGCCTACTTGGGGAATGTTTCAGAGAACACCTCTGGGACACCCGGACCAACCAACCCAACCACCCTGTGGCTCAACACTTCAACTCCCCCTCCCACTCCAACAAGGACCTTGGACTCCTCCATCGCCAGACCATGGCAACACGACGTTTGGAGGAAGAGCGCCTCATCTTCTGCCTGGGAACACTCCAACCACAAGGGATGAACTCAGATTTCTCCAGTTTCCTCATTTCCCCTCCCTCCACCTTGTCTCAGTCAAATCCCTCGAACTCAGCACCGCCTTCCTAACCTGCAATCTTCTTCCTGACCTCTCCGCCCCCACCCCACTCCGGCCTATCACCCTCACCTTGACCTCCCTCCACCTATAGCATTTCCAACGCCCGTCCCCCAAGTCCCTCCTCCCTACCTTTTATCTTAGCCTGCTGGACACACTTTCCTCATTCCTGAAGAAGGGCTTATGCCTGAAACGTCGATTCTCCTGTTCGTTGGTTGCTGCCTGACCTGCTGCGCTTTTCCAGCAACACATTTTCAGCTCTGATCTCCAGCATCTGCAGTCTTCACTTTCTACTCGGGTAATAAGCAGTTCAGTGAAAGAGGGTCCCAGAATTGTGAATTTTTGATGTAAAGTGTTCACTTTCAAAATAAAAAAATAAATTGATGTTTTTATTTAAACAGTGGAATTTGGGAGTTCTCTGTCTCTCATATTTTAATAGTTTACGAGGCAAATTGAGCATTTCTTTATGTTTCATTTAACTTACCAGATGAGCTTCACGCCATGTCCTAACAATTCCTGTCAGTGTATCTGTGTGTCTCTGTGTGGGGCAGGTCTTGCAGTCTCTGTGGTGCTTAAAGTGATGCAATGCCACCCTCTGCTGGCCTCCCCTCGCCACTGCAAGGCATTGGCAGAGGGTGAAAACCAACAGGGATTCATTCAGAGACGGGGAGGGAGAGAGCAGCTGCTCACAGCACCATCCAAACTGATGTCTTATACATGTACTGATCTAAATGTCCTTTAAACGTTGTAACTGTCCCTGCTTTCACCACTTGCTCTGCAAGTTCATTCCACACACAAGCCAGCTTCTGTCTAAAATAATTAACTCTTATGACTTTTGTAAATCTTTTTCCTCGCACCTTAAAATATCCCTCAGTTTTCAATCCCCAACTCTAGGGAAAAGACATCAGCCCTTCAGCTTATCTGTACCCCTCATTATTTTGTAAACTTCTGTGAAGTTATCCCTTAACCTCATCCTCTCCAGTGAAAAAAGTCCCAGCATACCCAGCCTCTCCTTATCGCTCACTCCCTGCATTCCCAACAACATCCAAGTTCATCTGTTCTCAATCCTCTCCAGCTTAATAATATCAAGGTCAATAATATCAAAGTGAATAGTCAAGGTATTTTCTAAGGGAAGGGTAGACCAAAACTAGAGGGCAGAGGTTTAAGGTGAGAGGGGAAACATTAAAGCGACCTAAAGGGCAGCTTTTTCACCCAGAGGGTGGTGTGCCTATGGAATGAGCGGGTAGGATGACCAGGCTGGACACAATATTCCAGAAGAGGTCTCAACAATGTCCTGTACATCCTCAACATGACATCCCCATTCCGATACTCAAAGGGTCTGACCAATGAAAATAAGTGTGTTAAACACCTTCTTAACCGTACTATCTCTATGAGATGCAAATTTTTAAAAATTATACCTGACGGCCTACGTGTCTATTCTACAACACTGCCAAAGGCTCTACTTTTAATTGTATAGGTCCTGCTGTTGTTTGATTTACCAAATCCAATACCGCACATTAATCCAAACTAAACTCCATCAGCCACCCCTCTGCCCGTTGTGTGATATTACTGCCACCTCCCCTCCCCCTTCAATTTTAAAACGCCCATTCCTCTCCAGACGGCCTGCACACTCCGGCCTTGATTTTCACAAAGACCCTGAGCTTGGTTTGCCTTGTGTGGTTTGGGGGAGGAGGGACAGATTGCAGACACAGTCAGTGGGGAGGAGAGTCTGGAGAGTAATCACTGGCCTGGTGTCATTTCATGGTTTTAGGAAAAGGGCAGTCGCACGTGAGAGTTGGGTAATAGTGATCGGTGTTTTGGGGTCAGAAATTAAGCTCTTCCTTCGTCTCTGCTGTTCAGTAATAAATATCCATTTGAGACCCTTCATTGGGCAGAGTGTGTCTGCTGGATTTCTTTCCGAAATATTGCAGACTACAGATACTAGCAATTAATCAATGGCATAGCACGTCACTCAATATCCTACAGTTGAGACAAATACCTTGCATTTGTTTAACAATACAAAGGGTTTTGTGTAGTTCAGTAATGGTAACCTGATTATAATAAATCCTCACTGAGCTGAAAGTGGGCACTAAAATATGACCCAAAATCTGGGTATGGCAGTGTGGTGGGTAGTGTCCCTGTCTCTGAGCCAGAACTCTGTATTTGATTCCAATTCCTGAACTTGTGTGGTAGTGTTCCTAGCTCTGGACTATAAGGCCTGGATTTAAGTCCTGCCTGTTGCAGAGGTATGTCACATCATGTCAGGACAGTCTGATGAACAAACACAGAGGAGAATACTGTTACAGCTTTATGGGTATTGTTGAGTGATGCTAGTCCCTCCCTCTGGGCACAAAGGTCTCGGTGTAAATCCCACAGAAGTTTCTCATGATAAATCTGAACAAACTGATTAAAATGGATTTAGAATTGTGACTTGATGGATAAGGGAGCGGTGTCAGTATTGAATTTCAGAATTTAGGCCCGGGATGACTGAAAGTACAGCTATTCGTGATCATTGGAGTCACATTTCGCAGCAGTAGTGGTTTATAAAATCAAAATGGCCATGGATAGGGTGAGTATGTCAGGGTTTATCCCCAGGTTAGGAGCGTCCAAAACTAGAGGGCATTGTTTGAAAGTGAGAGGGGAAAGATTTTGATGAGGCCTAAAGGAAACCATTTCACACAGAGGGTGGTGTGCATATAGAATGAGCTGCCAGAGGAAGTGGTGGAGGCTGGTACAACTACAGCATGTAAAAGGCATCTGGGTACTGACAGACCTGCCGAGCTTTTCCCGAAATTTCTGCATTTGTTAAAAAATGCAGTCATTTTAACACAGGTATTCTGAATAAATTAAATATTTTAATTTTTTAATGACGCAGGGCCATGTAAACATATTTCAAATCATTCGAGACCATTTTTCTGCTCAGGGTATGGCTCTGTGTATGACAGCAGCAATGATGCACCTACATGGAACAGGGAATGTAATGGAGACATAGTTTGGACAATGTACAAGGAGACCTCACATGGTCCAGTTGGGGAGAGGATGACATTACTGTGTGATTCAACTCAGAGAGGGAGAAAATGTAACCTGCCTGAGAAGGATTGGCCTATTGCACTCTCTCCTTCATTGTTCCTCATCACATCAATGTGTGCAAGCTAAAAAAAACCCTCTACAGTCATCGTTACTTTTATAGAATCACTGCAGTGTTGAAACAGGCCCTTCGGCCTAACAAGTCAATACCAACCTTCCCAACCCATTTCCCTCTATTTGCCCCTGACTAATGCACCTAACCTAGAATTCCATGAACACTCCCGACAATTTAACATGACAATCCACCGAACCTACACAGTTTGTGGGAGGAAACTAGATCACCCATTAAAAGCTCACACAGATAAGGGGAGAATGTGCAAACTCCACACAGACAGTCACCCAAGGCTGGAATCGACCCCAAGCCCCTGCTGCTGTGAAGCAGCAGTGCTGCCCACCGTGCTGCCCTTTGGGTGATCCTGACCAGAATTCACTGGAATCTCCTCACTGCCTAAAGCAAAGGGAATTCAGCCAAATCCAACTCTCCCAGGATGAAATCCCATTGCTAGCAGCTGTGTGTGTACAATATCTTCAGAAGCAGAATAACATTTTGGACAATCTCAATTTTTACTTTTGTCATGAGTTCCAATAATATCTAGACAAAGTTCTTTCAAATTAATTTGCAGAAATTTTGTTAATCTGTGTGTGTTTTTGTGTGTGTGTGTTTGCATGTGTGTTTGTGTGTTTGTGTTTAGAAAGGGAAATATTAGACCATAAGACATAGGAGTGGAAGTAAGGCCATTCGGCCCATCGAGTCCACTCAGCCATTTAAACATGGCTGATGGGCATTTCAACTCCACTTACCCGCATTCTCCCCGAAGCCCTTAATTCCTTGTGACATCAAGAATTTATCAATCTCTGCCTTGAAGACATTTAGCATCCCAGCCTCCACTGCACTCTGTGGTAATGAATTCCACAGGCCCACCACTCTCTGACTGAAGAAATGTTTCCGCATTTCTGTTCTGAATTTACCCCTTCTCATTCTAAGGTGTAAAGGAAACAATTTCTTAGCGTCCACCCTTTCCAAGCCATTGATTATATATTTGCAATACCCAAACAGTTTGCCATTCATCTTTCCATCATAGTTTGAGTAACATTGCTCTGGATCATAAACGTGTTGTTTTAGCAGATTAAAGAAACTAGCCTGACTTGTTCCTAAAACTGACCCTGACCCAGTCTGAGACCGATATCATCGGCCATATCACCAACTTGGTTACATTTAATATTTGTTGTGAGCAGTGGAGGAGTGGGACTAGAAAAGGAAACAGTGACCCAAAAAGTCGGGGAACTATAGACGGGTGAGCCTGATGTCAGTGGTGGGTAATTTGTTGGAGGGGATTCTGAGGGATAGCATTTACATACATTTGGGAAGGAAAGGGCTGATCGGGGTAGACAACGGAGCTTTCTGCATGGGAAATCATGTCTCATTAATATGGTTGCGTTTTTTGAAGAGGCGACAAAGAAGATTAATGAAGCCAGTTTGGTAGACATTGTCTATGTGGACTTCATTTAAACAACAAAGAACAAAGAAAACTTACAGCCCAGGAACAGGCCCTTCGCCCTCCAAGCCTGAGCCGATCCAAATGTACTGTCTAAATCTGTCGGTCTATTCCTAACCATCTGTATCCCTCTACTCCCCACCTACTCATACATCTGTCCAGATGCATCTTAAATGAATCGACCGTGCCTGCCCCTCCCACCTCTGCAGGCAATGTGTTCCAAATGCCCACCACCCTCTGTGTGACGTACTTACCGCGTGTATCCCCCTTAAACTTTCCTCCTCTCACTTTGAAAGCACGACCTCTCGTTATTGAATCCTTAACCCTGGGAAAAAGCCCGTCTCTATCCACCCTGGCTACACCCTTCACGATTTTGTAAACCTCAATCAGGTCCCCCCTCAATCTCCTTTTATCTAGTGAAAATAAACCGAACTTACTCAGCCTCTCTTCATAGCTAGTATTTCATTCTGATTGGTAGACAGATTAGTACGTTTCAGTCACATCAGATACAGAGGAAGCTAGTCACAATTGGCTTGAAGGAAGAGGGATATGTTTCAGCCTGGAGGCTTGTGAGCAGCAATGTGCTGCAAGAATCAGTACTGAGTTCACTGCATTTCATCATTTATGTAAAGGATTTAGATGTGAATATTGGGGCCATAGTTAGTAAATTTATAGATGACATCAGAAAGGTGGTGTAGTAGGTTATCTCAGAGTACAACAAGACCACAATTAGATGGGACAAAGGGGCAAGTTCAATTTAGATAAATACGAGGTTTTGCATTTTGTGAACGCACACCAGGGCAGGAATTATACACTTAATGATAAGGTCCTGGGGTTTGTTGTAGAACAAAGGGACATAGGACTGCAGGTATATTGTTCCTTGAATGTGGACTCGCAGGTAGACAGAGTGGTGCAGAACACATTTGGCACATTTGTCTTAATCAGTCAGAGCATTGAGTATAGGAATTGTGGTGGGATGTTGTATCTGTACAGGACGTTGTGAGGCCACTTTAAGAATACAGCGTACAACTCGGTTTTCTGCAGAAATAACTTACCCAGATGTTCCAGGACTGGAGGTTTGAGCTTTAAGGAGAGGTTGATTAGGTTGAGGTGCTTTCTCCTGGAGTGTCAGAGGCTGAAGGGTGACATTATAGAGGTTAATAAAACCATCAGGGGCATGGATATTCTGAACAGCCACGTTCTGCTCTCCAGGTTAGGGGAGTCCAGAAAAGAGGGCATTAGTTGAAGGGGAGAGGGCGAATGATTTAGAAGGGACCTGAAGATAAATGTTTGACACAGAGAGTGGTGTGTGTGCAGAAAGTGCTGTCAGAGGAAGTGCTGAAGGCGGTTACAATCGCACATTTAAAAAGTATCTGAAAGAGGAGAGATATTTACCAAATGCTGGCAAATGGGACTGGATCAGATTTGATATCTGATCGGAGTGAACAGATCGGACTAACGGGTCTGTTTCCATTCTGCATGACTCTCTGGTTCTATAAGAAGGATGTTGAATAATTCTTAAAGGACCTTTCAAGTGGGAATTCTCTTCAGTGGAAGTTTATTGTGCCTCTATGTTCACATTGATTGAAAGCTGCATCAGTTAAATATTTGACAGAGAAGTGAGTCACGGATATTGGGATATAGACAGGAAAGTGGGGCTGAGACCCCAACCTGATCAGCCACAATCTTAGTGCCTGGTGGAGAAGGCTCAAAGTATCTCACTCCTGTTCCTCAGTCCCATGTTCCTGTGTTCCATTCAGTCCCTCATACCTGCTAGACAGGGACAGTTGGAGGCCTATAATCTGGTGCACAGAAACAGAGGAGACCATTCAGCCTCTCAATACTGTCACACATGCTTTGAAGTGATTTGGGAAGTGTAATTGGAAAATCCAGGCACAGGTATGAAAGAGGCCTCTCATCTCTCTTCACAGAGCTTCCCCTCTCTGCAACTTGTGCTTCATTTGTTGGTCATGTTGTAGATCCAGATTCACTGTGAATACAGCCCCCATACCTCAACCAGAGTTGGCTCACAAAATCCTCTGGTCTCCCTGACTGCAATATTCAGTAATTGCACATTCATGAAAATAACACCCACTAACTTTCCAATAACAGAATGTGAGAACATCAGGAACAGGAACAGATCGTTCACTCCCCAAGCCTGCCTTGCCCTTCACTAAGATCATGACTGATCTGCTCTTGGTCTCAAATCCTCTTTCATACCCAATTCCTCATCGCCCTGAACTCTCTGACAGGTCAATATCCATCTCCCTCCTCTTCAAATACGTTCAGACATCTCACTCCCCGAACACCCTTGAGGAGAGAAATCCTGACATTCAATCCCACCTGTTTGAAGAAAACACTTGCTGCTCCTATATCATGGCCTATTGATATGGACAAAAGAGGTTGAAACAAGGGTTCAGGTAAAAATGACCTGCCCTAATATCAAGGCAGTGATTGAGTTCTGTTGACATCAAGGAGCTGAACAAAACTGAACTTAATGGGAATCAGAGTAACCTCTCCAGTGTTTGGGGTTAAACATGGCACAAAGGAAGATGTTCACCATCTCAGTCCTGGGTCACCTTTGTGGGAGATCCTCAGGGTAGCTTCCCCTTCACAAACATCTTCAGCTGCTTCATCAATGTCTCCCCGCCCTCACCCTCCGCAACATAAGATCAGAAGTGGGGATGGTCACCGAACATTCCACAATGTTCAGAACATTTTGATACCCCCTCAGCTCCTGAGCTGGTCTGTGTCCATGTGCAGCAAGACCCAGACTCCATTGAGACTTGTGCCATTAAATGGTCCGTAACATTCATCTACCAGCACTGCCTGACACTGCACATTTCCACAGTGAAATAAGAGTTCATTCAGCACCTCACGCTGGATTCACAGGAATATGAGGAAGCATTCAGCCCATTGACACTATTGGAGAAGAACAGGGACAGCCCATTCAGTGCCTCCAGTCTATTACTCAGGAAGAGAAGGAGTCTAGTGTGATGGACCACACCAGAGCCCCTCGAAAATATTTGAAGGCGGTCACCTAGACTCTATTTTTTTTATTTTAAAGGGAATATAAAGTTACTGTTCCAGATGCAATGTGACAGGTCAAACTACTCGGTGTGAAGCTAAACACTATTTATTGAAACGGGAAAGATAAAATGAAAGCAAAGAAAGAGGAATTTAGAAAATCATAATTCCATTAGACAAGTTAACAGAATAACAAATCAAGGAACTATTACGAATGAACTGTACCAATATAGGAAAATCCCAAAAACACAGCCTCTGGCAGAAAGGAAAATTCAGACACAGATCGTCACAAACATTTCTCTAATCCGGGAATTAAAAACAGCACCAAGAGAAAATTCAGAGAGAGTAGCACCCAGGTGATAGTCACTGAAGATTCCAACTCTGTGCAGACCCCAATAGTTTCTGATGTTACTGAGAAACCAAAACCCAGAGATCCTAACCTGTGAGAGGTGGCCACACCCATTCAGGCTGCATTAAAATAAACCCAAGACCTCCCTAGCTGTTTACTCAGTGGTCTTAACTAACCAGTTTGGTAACGATCATTCAATCTCTCTCTGAAAAGAAACCAGGACAAAATAACCTCTCAAAGCCTGCAGCACCATCACACTTGTCAGTACATTGAGCTGTCAAACAGGAACCAGGGGTAACCCAATCAGGCCCTTGGTCCTGTCCAATCGGAAGAGGAAGAAGCCAGTCAGTCCCTTGAGTCTCTTACACAGGAACAGGAGGAGGCCATTCAGCCCCTAAAGCCACTTCCACAGCAACAGGATGAGGCCATTCAGCTCCTTCAGTCTCTTACACAGGAACAGGAGGAGGCCATTCCCCCATCAACGCACTTGCAAAGGGACAGAATGAGGTAATTGATGCTGATTCCTGATGAATGGCTTATGCCCAAAACGTGGATTCTCCTGCTCCTCGGAGCTGCCTGACCACCTGTACTTTTCCAGCAATCTACTGTCTACTACAATCTCCAGCATCGGCAGTCCTCACTGTCTCCCGATTGATGGTCTAACATGATGAACAAGTGGGGCAGAGGCTGCACAGACAGACTGCTCCACGTTGTTCCTCCTGGCTCCGTTGCTCATGATACACACGTGGGACTTTAACGTGGTTTTCTAGTGTTGAGGAGGGAAGGATTATGTCTTGTGTGAAGTCTCAAGAAGGCACCTTCCATCTCTGAGAAGCCAGCCTTTTTCTATGCAGGGTGGAAGCTGGTGGGAATGGTTACCTGTTTCAGATCGAAGGTATTATGGCTGATGTTAGGGATTGTGAACAACATGGCGTTCAGTGCGGGTTCACACGCCAACAGCACAATAACATGGGGAGAGTTAATTTAGGCATATAAACTATTAGGAAAGTCACGTTAGACTGATGAATCGACTCTCTGTGTTCAAATAACGCTGATCTTTCTCATGTTGATCTTGTCGAGTGCACGTCCTGTTCAGTGTAACCTGTGTGCCTTACTCTGTCCAAGTCTATTTCCACCCTATGATCTGTCTGGCCATGCTTACTATGATCTGCCTCCACTGCTCATAAATAAAGTGTTTCCCTGTACTGAGGTACACGTGACAATAAATCAGATCAATCAATCCTGAGTAAAGTATGGAATTTCTCACCCTATCAATGTGTCTTTTGGAAATATACCTGCTACACCTCGTGTTTCAGCGTCACCATTTCAGATTTTACAGCTCTGCAGATTAAACTCTCAGGTTCTTCACTCTACCCTCATGATACTGCCATCTGTATCTGTGGTAAGGAGATCATTCCTTACAAAGGAGATCAAATCTGTAGAGAGCGCCCCAAATGCTCTCTCAGCAAGGCTCTACAACAGCAGGAAGATGGCTTTACTCACGTACTCGAATCATCTTACAATGAAGGACAGCATACCATTGACTGCACCCATTACTTACACAGGGTTTGATTCGGAGCAGTCAGCATAGACTTGTGAGTGGGAGATCATGCTTCCCAAATTTGTTAGAGTTCTTTGATGAAGTGACCAAGAAGGTTTACGAGGACAGAGCTGTAAATTTAGTCTCTATGTATTTCAGTAAGGCCTTTGATAAGGTTCCACATGGCAGGCTTCTCTGGAAGGTTCCATCACGTGGAATGCTGGGGGAACTGTCCATTCGGATACACAGTTGGGTTGATGATCGGAAGCAGAGGGTTTAGTGGAAGGATGATGGTCAGACTGAAGGCTGTGTCCATTGCTGTTTGTTATCTATGATTTGGTTGAGAATGTACAAGGCATGATTAGTAAGTTTGCAGATGATACTAAAATAAGTGGTAGCGTGATCAGTGAGGAAGTTTATCAGAAATTGCAGCAGGACCTTAATCAGGTGGGGAAGTGGGCCGAGAAATGGCAAATGGAATTTAATATAGATGTGTGAGGTCTTGCATTTTGGAAACTCAAATCAAGGTAGGAGTTTCACGGTGAATGGGAGGGTCTTAAGGGGTGCAGTGGGCAGAGAGACCTTGGTTTCACGGGCTCTCTAAGAGTAGAGTCACAGGTTGACAGGGCAGTGAAGAAGGCTTTTGGCACATTGGCCTTCATCAGTCAGGACTTTGAGGATAGAAGTTGGGAATTTATGTTGCAGTTACACAGGACTTTGGTAAGGCCGCACTTGGAGTATTGTATTCAGTTTTTATAACCTTGTTATAGGGAGGATGTTATGAAATTAGAAAGAGTGCAGAAGAAATTGACAAAGACGTTGCCAGGACCCAATGGTCTAAGTTATAGGGAGAGGTTGGACAAGCTAGGACCTTTTCTTTAGCGTGTAAGAGACTGAGGGAGTCCTTATAGAGCTGTATAAAATCATGAGGGGTATGGATAGAGTTAATGCTCTCAGTCTTTTTCAAAGGTGTACAGAATCGAGGATTAGAGGGGATCAGTTTAAGGTTAGAGGGGAAGGAATAAAAGGGAACCTGAGTGGTCACTTCTTTACACAGAGTGCTGGAACATGGATGAGCTGCCAGCAGATGTAGTTGGTGGTGGGGCGGCGGGGGGTGTACATTAACAACATTAACAACATTTCAATGCATTTGGATAAAAATGTCGATAGGAAAGGACTGGAAGGATATGGGCCAACTGCAGGGAAATGGGGCTAATGTGGATGGACATTTACAAGGTGAAGATGAACCCCTCTGTTAATAGAAACCAAACACCCACAAAAGCTCGCCTCACCTCGTAATCTGTTAAAATATGAGTGACACCGATCTCCTATATTCCACTATTTAAACAAAAATTAACAAGTTTGTTTCTTAACTTTAATAGTGAACAATAAACAACAACTATTGACAAATACAAGCCCCTCTTTTCTTAGCTACTTAATATCTGACTCCAACTCTGTAAATATATGCTGTTCCAACAGCCCACATATAAAACATTACAATCTCGAGAGCACACAGTCTCTATCTTCCCCACTGTGCTCACTCATTCAGCTGCTGATCTCCCCGGGTCATTTTATTATTGCATGTAGGTTTAGATGAACATGTGTCTTTGATAGAGAGTGTTTGGGATGGCCAGTTAGCACTGCTGCTCTACAGCTGTTGCTCTGCTGTTGGATTGCAGTAGCTCTCCCTGTAGTGTTCAAAATGCTGGGTATGTATACTCCCCATGATATAGTAATTCCCATAATTTGGTTGCTTACCAGGTGTCCAAATAATAATATTCAAATTCCATTGGCTTCTGGTTTACTGAGCGTAATTTAAACTCTTTGGTTGCATTTGAATGGCTGTCAAAACAGCAACCAAAACTCAGTTATCCATTTCTCAGCTAATGGTAACATGTGGAACAGTTTGACCTTTAGCTAGCATCTGTGGCTTTAATTTCTATTCGGCAAAACCCGTTCTGTTTTAAAGTACTCTGCATATTTTTGGCTTCACAACATCTCCCCGCTTCAGAAAATAAAGTGAACCAGCAGAATGAAAAGATGACTACATTTCTTCTCCTCTAATTTTAAATCCCAATTTTATGAAATACAAAAGTATTTATCTCAGTTATATCATTCATATTAATTCTGCACACCATTATAACACTGGAATAAGGTAAATCTTATCTACACTTTTTCCTTTAAATCCGCGATAACACATCTGCTATCACATTGTAGGAGCCGCAGCATGTACCTTTTGTAAGTTTAAAGTCAGGAAGGTAAAACTCCAATGAAATAGTCTCATATTCTGGTCTGTAAATATTCCAAAAATGCGAGAGATTTGTCATTGTCCAAAACCATCTCCGACAATTTGTTTGTCATATACACGTTAAATTATTGTCAGGCCAGTGCGAAACATAATCATTCTTGTTCAATAATGGAGATTTTGTATCTTTGTTCTAGTGGATATTGAGTTTTTTCGACAAGTAGCCAAATAGCCATTCAGTTCCATCCTCATCTTTCTGTATCAATACATCTCTGACCCCAATATCCCGAGCATCAAACACAATTTTCAATGGGTTTCAGAATATTTGGTGTAGCTAAAATGGGTGATTAATCCTGCTTTAAAATTCTCAAATGCCTCCTGGCATTGTTCTGTCCACCACAATTCTGTGTTCTTCTTTAGTAAATCCATCAGTGGTGCTGAAGTTTGGAACAAACTTCTGATAGAATCCACTCAGTTCCAAAAATCGAAGCATTTCTTTCTTCGAGGATGGTTGTGGAAATCCCTCAAAGCCCTTCGACTTTGTGTTCCATGGGGTCAACCTCCCATGTCCAATGTAATGTCCCAAGAACGTCACCCCTGCCTTCGCGAATTCTGTTTTCTTTAAGTTTATTACCAAGTTTGCTTCTTGTTCAACATGATCTGTCAACTGTAACATGTGAGCTTTTAATCACTTGCTAAATATCACCACATCATACAGATAAACTACACAATTTGTTCATCTGGCCACAGCTCTGTTCCTGAGTCATAAATATGTCTGGAGCATTATTCATCCATATAAAATACTCGATTAAATTTTTGTCATCTCCAGTATCTTTACTAGATCGCTGAACTGACTCCACATTTTTTTTAATTTGAAAGGGGCCGCTAAACCTGGCTTTGAAGTAATTACCTACCCCTGGTGGCAATACTAATACGTCATCCCCACGGGATATCCTCAAAGTTTCAGAGTTTTTAACTGCCACCTGCTTCACTCTATGTTGTGCTCTTCAGATACTATTCAGATATAGTATTTAGCAAACTCACCTACTCCATTTACTCTCTCTTTCACCTCACACACAGAATCCAAGTGTGAGATTTCCGACTTTGGTCCTGTCAATTTATATTTTATTAATTTCAACGGACCTCTCACTTCATGTACGAATATTAACTCAAAGGAAGTAAAGTGAGTAGATTTATTTGGGGCATCTCTAATGGCAATAATATAATGGGACACCTTTATTCCAATCATTCGGGTCATCATAACAGTACGCTGTTAACATGGTCTTCAGCGTCTGATGCTAACTTTCAAAGACTCCCTGGGATTCAGGATGGGACGCACTTGATTTAAACTGCGGCATGTTGAAGCTATCCATGACTTCCTTAAACAGCTGAGCGGTAAAATGAGATCTTTCGTCTGACTCAATCTTACTGCCTAGCCCACAGCGAGTAAAGAAAGCTACCAACCCCTCCACCTCCCTTTTTATCTTAACATTCCGTAATGGAATTGCCTCTGGAAATCTGGTGGACATATTCATTATGGTCAGCAAATATAGTTTTCCACTTCTATGTTAGGAAGTGGAGCTACACAATTAATCATAACCCACGTGAAATGTTCTTCGAATGCAGTAATTGGCACGAAAGGTGCTGGTTTTATTCCTGCCTGTTACTTACCTACCATTTGGGATGTATATCATGTACAAAAAAAACACGTCCTTGTGCATTCCAGGCCAGTGGAAATGCTTCTGTACCTTAGCCTGAGTCTTCTGTACACCTAAGTGACCGCCTGCAATTAGTTTATGTGCTAGCCATAACACTGTACGTTACTGCTAACACAATCTGGTGCACTTCGGCTAATTTCCCTTCTGCAGTAACCTATCGGGGTCTCCATTTTAATTTTATGATTCTATCTTTAAGTTAATAACATTCAACAATATATTCTGATTCCTTTTCTGTGTGTGTGTATATATCTGTTGTATGTCCTTGAGCCTTTCTGGATAAAACCCCTCTGCCTGATCCTCTGCCTGTTCAGGTTTATCCTCCACCGTTACATCAAACAGGGTGTCAGTTCACTGCACATCAACTCATTTGTCTTTTTCTTTCGGTTTTACTTCCTGCTGTAACTTATGACAGTGGGATCTTGTTACTACACACTCTGGAAAGATTCCTCGGTATTTTTCTTTTAACACCCCAATTCCGTAGACTTCTGTTCGCTTCTCCACCACAAGGGGTGCGTCTCCCACCTCGCCTCCTGCTAAATCATTCACAAGAACAAACTGTATTCCTGGAACTGACACTCTGTTACTCACTGTCACTGTTACTTCCCTAATCTTGATTTGGCATTCCATCCTGATGTAACACAAGGGAATGATTAATTTCTGTCCCCATTCCATAAATTAACACACTCTTGATTATCATGCCAGAAAGAGTGAAAAAATCTTTCATCTCTTACTATTAGAGGGTGAGAGAAAGTGAGGGCTGCAGATGCAGGAGATGAGAGTTGTAAAGTGTGGGGCTGGAAAAAGCACAACACGTCGGCAGCATCCGAGGGGCAGGAGAGCTAACGTTTCAGGTATAAATCCTTCATCAGGAAAGTGGGGGGTAAGGGAGGAGGAAGGAGGTTGAGAAATAAATAGAAGGGTGGGGTGGAGCTGTGTGGAAGGGAGCTTGGAAGGCAATAGGTAGATGCAGGTGGGATGTGATGGTGATAGGTCGGACAGGACGGTGATAGGACACCTAACGGTGGGAGGACAGCTGGAACCCTCAAACTGTACAGCATCAAAGTTGACTTCACCAAATTCCAAATCTCCCCTCCACCAACCTCTCCCAGATCCAAACGTTCAAACTAGCACTGCCCTCTTGGACTGCCCTAACTAACCATCTTCCATTCCCCCTATCGACTCCACCCTACCCTCCAACATATCACTATTACTCCCACCTACATCTTCTTATTGCCTTCCCAGTGACCCTCCCACCAGCACAACTACTACCCTCGTATTTATCTTTCAGTCCCATTGTCCCCCAACCACATTCCTGACGATGGGTTACTGCCTGATATTCGATTGTTCTGCTGTTCGGATGCTGCCTGATCTGTTGTGCTTTTCTGGAGCCTCACTTCTCAACTATTAGAGACTGAGCAGATCCTGTATCTCACAAAATTATAACTTCTTGTCGTTCTCCCCCTGTTCTTTCTGAGTAAACTTTATCTACAGAGATGAATTCTTTCAAAGATCAGGCACTGCCTCCATACCCAGCCCTTGCCTAGGCTGTGCACTCTCCTGCAGCTCTTCGGCTCTACTTGGGGTCTCCTTTACCAGTTTCACTAATGCCACTGGGCTTAACCTCTTCTGCCACAGCTTTCCCCAAAGTGCCTTCATTCAACTCCCATCACGGTGTGTCCCCGCTTAGTGCAGTGAAACCACCTTTTCCCAGTGCCCTTCTTAAACCACCAGCATTGTAATTTTATGTGTTACACTCCCTTATAGTGAGAACACCTGAGGCCTTTCACCACCTTTCAACCCCCTTGGGCTTCTTCTTTCACCTGTGGTAAAGTATTGTGCGCTACTGTTCGCTTTGTAATGTGTGATCTTCCCTTCTCCCAATTTCTATCCCTCACAGGATGCAACTCCTGCCAGAAGCTAAATATCATCTCATGCCACAGTGCATATTTACCTGCCCTTTCTGCCGTGCTTCTCACTTCTTGAACTTTCGGTACATTCACATGAATTCTTACTATCTCTGGAAGTAAGTCTTTTAACTTCTCCAGCAAATTAATCTCCCTTCAAGCCTCACAGGTCTTTTCCATTTTTAAGGCCAGCACCCACCTGTCAAAATGACTGGTTACTTCTTTCAAACTCAGTATAAGTGTGACCTGGTTCCGTCTCTATTTTTCTGAACTTCTGTCTATATGCTTCTAGTACCAATTCATAACCAATCAAAATAGCCAATTTGACATCTTGATAATCTCTTGATCCCTCATCTGATAGCGCTGCACATACCTCACCAGCTGTGCCCACCAGCTTAGTCTGAACTAGCATTAGCCACAAGTTCACTGGACACGTCATCTGCCTAGCCATTTTTTCAAATGAAATAAAAAAGGTTTTGACATTTTTGTCACCGAAATATGGCAAGTTATTAACATAGTTGTATACATCCCTATGTTCTCCCTTCATCTCCATCCTGTTAACTTAACTTGCTTGTCTAATTCCCAACTTCTGCATTTGAAATCCTCTCTCTCTTTCTTTTTCTTCTCTTTCTCTTTCTTCTCTCTATTTCCTTCCCTTTAGTTATTTTCTATCTCCAGTTGCCACATTTGCAATTTAAGTTTTTTCTAACTCCACTGCAGTTCCCTATTTCTCTGATACATCAAAGTGCTTAACCAACTCCATTACAATTTCAGCTTCCCTTTTCTCCCTGGTTAAACCCAATTCCAACCTATTTGCTAATTCTAAAAAATGTCCTCCTTCTGTCTTTCTAAACTTCCTTGGAAAATTTGGGAACCTCTTTAGTAATGTTAAAAGCCATTTCCCTCACTTTTGATTTACTCAACCACAAGTAACAAAATTAAACGAATTTTCCCACTGGTTTTATTTGAAGATCAAAGTCACTAATTCCAATGAGTTGGAATTTGCTGGGACCTGTTGTATCTCAAATTTGTTCAAGTCGGTCCAAGTGCCACACGGCAAGGCCCCAAACTGTCATGACATCAATGTCGCACCCCTCTGTTAATTAAAATCACACACCTAGAAAAGCTCACCTCACATCATAATCTGTTAAAACGTGAGCGACAGAGAACTCCTAAATTCCACTAATAAACAACAAATAACAATTCATATCTGTGCAAGTTAGCTCGCTGAGCTTGAAGGTTTGTTTTCAGAAGTTTCGTCACCATGACTAGGTGACATCATCAGTGAGAGTATCTGCTGACGCTCTGGTGGTATGTCCCACCTCTCTATTTAGAGGTGTTGGTTTCTTAAAGTGGGTGATGTCATTTCCGGTTATTTTAACAAGAAAATGTAGACAGGATCTAAATTGATGTGTCTATTGATGGACTTCTGGTTAGAACGTCATTCCTCTAAGAAGGTCCTTGCATGTCTTAGTATGTGTGTGTGCTTTGTCCCAGTCAAAGTGGTGCCTTTCTTTGTCTGTATGTATGGAACATAGTGATCGTGCGTCATGTCTTTTGGTGGCCAGTTGGTGTTCATGTATCCTCATAACACGACAACAGGACAGTTTCAATGTTCGAAAAGTGATTTTATACACACTGTTTAATCAATGTTTGTGTGAAGTTAAGTAGCATTTTTCACACGTGCACAACACATTGTAAATGAACAACAGAAACACAGTTAACGAAAAATGATGCACATGATGTATAAAATTGATAAAACATTAAAACATGATTTGATCCTCTCAACGTTCCCTCCTTTTCTGGAATTCCCTACTCTACTCTCTCATTCTTACCAGGATGAGTGCTCCAAATTTTTGATTCTAGTGTCCCAAATTATTTCAGTTAATCCCCTTCAATATATTGGCCTGTTGGGTTCTTTCCAAAGCGAGTGTCTGTCATATCATGGGAGATAAATATTCTGGCATCAGACTCAGCATTTGAACATATTACTCTGTTGTACACGCACTGTACCAAGGACCACAGCACACAGGCATTGCCAAACCATTGGGGAATGTTCATCTACTTCTTTCGATCATGTAGTTTTCTCATTTTCCACATCTCCAGATCTATATCCTCTCTCTCGTTCTCCCTTTGCATCTAGTTAAGAAATCCACCAATTATTCTTCGTGTCCCATCTCCCAAAACCCCTTCTTTCAGTTTATATCTAACGCTCTCTTCAAGATGTAATGTGGTTATAATTAAGCAATGTAACTACAAAGACATGCGGGAGGAGCTGGCCAGAGTTAATTGGAAGGGGAGCTGAGCAGGAAAGACCATGGAGCAGCAATGGGAGGAGGTTCTGGGGATAATTCGGAAGTTAATACCAGAAATTCAACCCCAAGAAGATGAAACATACTCATGGGAGAACAAGGCAGCCATGAGTGATAAGGCATCAAACCAAAAGATAAAACATACAATGTGGTGAAGATGATTGGGAATCCAGAGAATTCGTTGCCTCTGAAACTACATAACGCTGGCATCACTGACACGACAGAGCTCTTAATCATGGTCAGGGAGAGAAACAGAGGAAACACATTCAATTTAAACACAGAAGATGGTATTTCTCAAGGAAAAGGATTCAGGTGAATTAAACATTTGCATTAAGATCAGTTAAATGCTTTTGTGGAATGTGTCAGATTGGAAGCAAGACCCGGGGAGACAGACCCTCAGCAGAATGAGAGTTTGAAAATGAAAGTATTTCCACATCAGAAACCAGGTTAGGTCACTGAGTGCAGGGCTGATGGGTGAATGGGTCTCAGTGAGACTTGGGGAACAGACAGCAGAATTGCATTGCAGATATTGCAGCTCGAAACTGCATATTCATGTAGTGCTGTAGACCACAGCAGCAGGAGAAGCAGACCTTCATTCAACCACAACCTGTAACTTTTTGCCAGGGTAACACTCCCGTCTGTCATTACCATCAACACCATCTATGGCTCAGTAACGAGTGTGGGTGAACATGTCAGAGTCAGATTCACATGAACTTTAACCTGATGCTAACTCATTAAAGCTACCAGACTTGACCAACAGATCTGAACGAAGCACTGCAGTCCTGTCACGTTCAGTTATAAAATGGTGATGGACGATTAAACAAACGACTGGAGGAGAGGGCTCCACAAACATTCCCATCCTAAATAATGGAACAGACCTGCACATCAGTGTAAAAGAGAAAGATGTTTTATCTGCACCATCTTCTGCCAGAAGTATTGAGTCGATGATACACCTCACCCTCATCACGATGCCCACAAAATCACAGATGTCAGTCTTCAACCAATTTCAATTGCTGCACGTGACCTGAAGAAACAGCTGAACAGAGTAGATATGACACAGGCAATGGGCCCTGACACCATTTGTTCAATAGGACTGAAGACTTGTGCTGCACAACATGCTGTGTCCCTGGGGAAACTGTTTCATTCCAGTTCCAACTCCGACATCTCCCTGGCAGTGTGGAAAATTACTCAGCTATGTCCCGCTCCCTAAGAGGGGAATAATTACAACCTGACCAATTACCACCCCCTCAGACCCATCACGACAGTCAAATTGGTGGGAGTTCTTTTTGACAGAGCTGGCAAACAGCAGAGAAATAACCAGCTCAGTGTGGATTCTAATAGGTCCCCATGTGGAGATGGTGCTGTTGTGGAAATGTCACTGAATTACTAATCCAGACCAGGCTAATGCTCTGCCAGCTGGTGGAAGTTAAAAACAATTAATAAAATATCGAGATCTAAAATCTGGGGTCAGTAACAGTGACCTTGAAGCCAATATCGATTGTAAACAGAATTTCCTTCTCCAATATACTTTTAGGAAGTGAATCTCCCGTGATTTCCTGGGCTGGACTAAAACTAACTCCAAAGACCCTGACATGTGATAAACATTTCAATTGTCTCTGAAACGGCCAATCAAGACACTCATTTGTATCAAACTACTCCGAGGTCTGAAAGGATGAAACTGGACAGAACACCCGGCCTCTGCATCAATGTCAGAAAAGGGAATGGGAACACAGTCCTGTCGACTCTGCAGAGACCTCCTTCTTAACACCTGAGAGCTTGTGACAGCATTGACAGAGCTTTCCCCCAGACTGCACAGAAACAGCGGGAAAGGAGTAGGTCATTCAACACATTGAGCCTTCCCCATTCTAGTTCATGGAAAAAGTCTCCTCAATGCACTTACCCCACACGATATACATATCTGTTAATGTGAGTAACCTTGGGAAGCTATAAAATAGGTGGTGCAGTAGTACGTTTGGTCCATCGAGTTTGCTATCCAATTCATTGTAATGATGGTTGGCCCTTCATTTCCACACCGTACTCCTGCTCTCCCGCCATCCCTTTACTGTCTCTAAATCCTTATCTATAATCAATGTCTGGGTTTCCAGGTGCGAGCGAATTCCCCAGGTTCACCAGTCAGTGAGTGCAGACATTTATTCTCATCTCAATGCAGAGTGACCTGCTTCCAATCTGACTCACCCTGTCAGAGTTTTGTATATTTCACTGAGATCTCCACTCATTTTCCTAAACACCGTGGAATACTTATCCAGTCTCCCCAATCTGTGCTCCCACAACAAGCCCGTCATCCCAGAGATCAGTCTGGTCATCCTTCACTGCTCTCCATCAATGTCAGGTTTGCCCTTTATTAGGTAAGGAGACCAAAACTACACACAATTTTGCGCAATGTTTGGGATGATAGCTCACCAGGCCCTATACAGCTGCAGTAAGACACCCTTACTTCTGGACTCACATCCCCCTGAAATGAAGGTCAACACACCATTTATCTTCATCACTGCTTTCTGTTTCTGCAATATTGTTTTCAGCGTCTGGTGTACAGGGAGATGCAGATCCTTTTTAATGTTACAGCTCCCCACTTGGTGGGTCTGTGTACACTGGGCAGTGTGCCAATGCCATGCCCAGTATTGACTTCTGGTTACAGAACTCACTGCACTGCAGGGGCCTCAGAGGTTTATGCAGAAGGAAGAAACAAACAGGAGCATACGTCCCTTTGTAGATCAACATGTTTCAACCAATCCCTTTCAAATGGTAGGCTGACAATTTATCGTTTCCACCAAAGAGTACACCGTCACCTCTATCCACATTGTTCTCCATCTGTCACGTATTTACCCATTCACTCCGCTTGTCTTAGTCTTCGCGTTGCTTTTTTACATCCTCCTCACCCACTCACAATCCCACACCCGTTAGTGCTGTCAGCAGGCTGGGATATATTGTATCTGATTCCAGTAACCAAATGTTTAAAGGGCATTGTGAACAGCTGGGCCCCAAGCACCGGTCCCTGCGACACCTCAACAACCGTCCTCTGTTAATTTCTATTTATTTATTTCGTGAATCTGGGTGTCACTGGCTGGGCCAGCATTTATTGCCCGTCCCTAGTTGCCCTTGAGAAGGTGGTGGTGAGCTGCCTTGTTGAACGCTGCAGTCCACCTGCTGTGGTTGACCTCCAATGCCATTAGGGAGGGAATCCCAGGATTCTGACCCAGTGACTGTGAAGGAGCGGTGATAAATTTCCAAGTCAGGATGGTGAATGGCTTGGAGGGAACCTGAAGATGATGGTATTTCCATACATCTGTAGCCCTTGTCCTTCTAGATAGACATGGGAGCTGGGAAGTTGGTCTCTGAGGATCTTTGGTGAATCATTTCATTGCAGCATGTAGATAGTAAAACACTGCTGCTGCTGCTGAGCGTTGATGGTGGAGCATTGTGGAAGAATGGACAGTCAAACTGGCTGCTTTGTCCTGGATGGTGTAAAGCTTCTTGAGTGTTGTTGGGGCTGCACTCATCCAGACAAATTGGGAGTCTTCCATCACACTTCTGACTTATGCATTGTAGATGATGGACAGACGTTTGGAAGTCAGGATGTGAGTTACTCGCCGCAGTATTCTTAGATTCTAATCTGCTGTTATAGTGACTGTGTTTATGTGGCGAGACCAGTGAGTTTCTGAGCAATGATTACCCACCAGGACTTTGATACTGGGGGATTCAGTGATAGTAACACCATTGAATGCCAAGGGGCAGGTTAGATTGTATTTTATTGGTGATGGTCATGGTCTGGCATTTGCATGGCCTGAATATTACTTGCCACTTGTCAGCCTGGATACTGTCCAGATCTTGTCGCATTTGGACATAGACTGCTTCAGTATCTGAGGAGCCACAAATGTTGCAGAACATTGTACAATCATTGGCGAACATCCCCACTGCTGACCTTAAAATGAAGGGAAGGTCATTAATGAAGCAGCCCTGAAGAAGTTTTCGGTCACTGCTCGAGGGACTCCTACAGACTTGTCCTGGAGCTGAGTTGACTGACCTTTATCAACCATGACCACCTTCCGATGTGTCAGGTATGATTCTAACCAGCGGGGAGTTTCCCTCTGATACCCATTGATTCCAGTGTTGCTAAAGCCCCTTGATACCACACTTGGTCGAAGACAGCCTTGATTTAAAGGGCTATCACTCTCACCCCACCTCTGGAATTCAGCTCTTTTGTCCATGTTTGAACCACGGTAATGAGGTCAGGAGCTGAGTGGCCCTGGTGGAGCCCAAACCGGGCGTCATTGACCAGGGTATTGCTGAGCAGGTGCTGCTTAAAAACACTGAGACCTTCCACCACTTTACTGATGATCGAGAGTAGACTGATGGGGTGGTATTGGCCGGATTGGATTTGTTCTGCTTTTTACATACAGGAGCAATGATTGCTTGGGATAATTTTCCAAGTAATCAGGAAAAGCCATTGTTGTAACTGTATTGAAATAGTTTGGCTAGGGGAGTAGCAAGTTATGGAGCACAGGTTTTCAGTTCTATTGACATAATGGTGTCAGATTATGCACCGTTTGGAGTATCCAGTATCTGTAATCGTTTCTGGATATCGAGTGGACTGAATCGAATTGGCTGATGACTGGTAACTGAATTCCTGAGGACCACTGGAGGAGGCTGAAATGGATCATCCACTCAGCACTTCTGACTGAAGATTGTTGCGAATACATCAGCCTTATCTTATACACTGAAGTGCTGGGCTCTTCCATCATGGAGGAAGGGGTTATTTGTGGAATCTCTTCCTCCAGTGAATTGTTTAATTGTCCCCAACGTTTTTCGGCTAGATGTGGAAGTACTGCAGAGCTTAGATCTGTCCCTTTGCTTGTGGGATCACTTAGCTGTGTCTATCACTTACTGCTTATGCTGTTTAGCGCACAAGTAGTCCTGATTGGTGGCTTCTCCAGGCTGACACCCCATTATCAGGTATGGCTGGTGCTGCTCCTGCCATCCTGCACACTCCACTGAACCAATGTTGATCCTCTAGATTGATGGCAATTGTTGCGAGGGGGATATGCGGGAGGCCATGAGGTTATGTGGGAGTACAACTTGGCTGCTATTGATGACTCACGACACCTTATGGACATCCAGATTTGAGCTGCTAGATCTGTTCGAAGGCTGCCCTGTTTAGCAACGTGATAGAACCACCCAAAATGGTGGAGGTAATTCTCAATGTGCAGGTGTGATTTTGTCTCCACAATGACTATGCGGTAGTCTCTCTTACCGATCATGTCATGGACAGATAGTTCTGTAACTGACAGATTAGTAAGGCTGTGGTCAAGTATATATTTTCCTCTTGTTGGTTCTTTCCCCACCTGCTGCAGAACCAGTCGAGCAGTTATATCCTTTGGGGCCTGGCCAGCTCGATCAGTAATTATGTCGCTGAGATACTCTTGGTGGTGAACATTGAAATCCCACACCCAGAGTAGATCTTGCATCCGTGCTACCCTCAGTGCTTCCTCCAAGTGTTGGTCAGCATGGAGGAGTACTGATTCATCAGTTGGAAGAGGCTGGTACATGGTCATCAGCAGGAGGTTTCCTTCCCCATGTGCAAAGTAATGCCATGAGACTTCATGGGATACGGAGTCACTGTTGAGGACTCCAAGAGCAATTCCCTTCCAACTGTATCCCACTGTGCCGCCACTTCTGCTGTGTCCGTCCTGATGAGACAGGAGATACCTGGGGAAGGTAATGGGGTGTCTGCGATATAGTTATACTCACAGAATCATACCTTACAGACAATGTCAGGCTGTGGCTTGACGAGTCTGTTTATTTCTATTCACCGTTTCCTGCCAGCTGACCCATTCTGGAACCATAGCCATATATTAGCCCCCAATCCACTCAGATTTGATTTCGCAAATTGGGCTTGGACCTTTTCCAAAATCTTTCTAAAAATCCACATGTTTTACATCCATTGCTTCTCTTTCATTTGTCTCCCATTCTGTTTCTCAAACATAATTCCCATTTCATAAATCTACGTTAGTGTTGCCTATGACCAATACTTTCAGCCACAATAATTTCTCCTAAACCATTTACTTACTATGTTCTATGTTCAATGTACTCTATCAATTTCCTACACCAGACTTGGTTTTCCTTGTATTGTTTGAAAGTTCTGTGAAGACAGAACTGAAGTAGTGGCTTCATAGTTCTGCCATTTCCCTGTTTCCCATTCTCTATTCTCTGGTTTCAAACTGTAAGGAAACTGCACTTGTTTTCTCATATTTCTCACATTGACATAATTCAACCAGCTATTACAGTTCACTCTTTTAACCCTTGTGAATATACTCTTCAGAAAGCCATCAATTCCTGCCTTAGACTGCTCAATAATTGACCTTCCACACCATACACTCACAGGAGCATAGACTCTGTGCCAACAGAAATACAGCACAATCTATATTAGTCCCACTTTCCTACACCAGGCCCATAGCCTGGAATGTTATGACACTTCCACGTGCTCGTCCAAGTACTTTTTAATGATTGTGAGGTTACCCGTGATAATTCCCCTTCTCGGGAAGTAATCCCAGAACTCCACATCCTCGAGGTGAAAAAATATTTAAATCCTCTCTGAACCTCAAACTTTTCACTTTAAATTGGGCTCATTTGTTCTTGACCCTCTGACTAAAAGGAACAGCTACTGTCTATCCACCCTGTCCATGTCCCTCATAATCTTATCCTCCTGAATCACGGACCTCTCAGCTTTCTCTGCTCCAAAGTAAACAACCTGAGCTTATCCAGCCTCTCTCCGTGGCTGATATGCTCCATCCCAGGGGACATCCTGGTGAATCACCTCTGCACCCTCTCCAGTACAATCACATCCTTCCTGGAATGTGGCTCCCAGAACCACATACAGTACTCCATTTTGGCCGAACCAAAGCCCTGTGTTGCTCTTATAATCTACACCCTGATTAGGAAACACAACACCCAAGGTCCAATTCTTACCTAACCCATTAACCTGTCCAGTCACATTCAGGGATTTGTGGAGAAGCACACCCTGAGTTTCACAGTGTGCTGCCATTCATTGAGTCCTCCCCTGTCTGGTTCCTTCTCCCAAACTCCATCACATCATATTTATCAGGGTTACATTCCATCTGCCATTGATTTGCCCATCTGACCAATCATCTGCATCTTCCTGTAACTTAAGGCCTTCCTCCTCACTGTGAACCAACCGGTCAATCTTTATGTCAAACATACACTTACTTCTCACACCTCCCCCACTCTCCACCTAGCCCCCTCCACATTCACATCTTTTTTTATGAATAACACAAACAATAAGGGACACAGCACTGATCCCTGTGGTACACCAGGGGACACTGGTCTCCAGTCGCTCAAAGAGCCTTCTCCCACCACCCTCTGCCTGCTGCCATTCAGAGAAATCTCCTTGTAACCTGCCAAGGTATCCTTCATATTGTGAGATTTTACTTTATTTCTCAGTATCCCAGCTGGAAATTTGTCAAAGGCCTTCCTACAAAACTAAACCATTGACCTCCTCAAACTAATTCAATCAAATCCATTAGATGCGACTCCCTTCTGATAAAGTCATGATAATTATCCCTGATCAAACCCTGTGACTCTGATTGGAGTTCGATATTCTCCTTCCCTATCTTCTCCAGTAGTTTCCTTAACAGTGATCTAATACTCGCTCATCTATAGTCACCTAGACTATTTCTCCCACTCTTACTGTGAAGTGTAATCGTATTAGCAGTCCTCCAGTTCTCTGGCACCTCCCCTATGGTCAGATTCTAATTAAAATATTCAGACAGGGTCATTCCTCCCTTGACGCCGACAGCTGCCTGTTATACAACTCATTCAGACATGGAGATTGGTCCAAATTTGTACAGAACAAAACCTCAAATCCCTGCTCGTATTTTACATCAATCTGTTCAAGAGTTGTCCAGTCCATCTTCTTGAATTCTGTACCTGCATCCTCCTTCTCCCAAGTAAAATAGATGTGAAGGTCTCATGTTACAATCCATCAATGTTCTCCAGCTTGACACACAGATTGCCCCTTTGGTTTCTAATGTACACTGACTGTTTGCTGATTATTCTGTTCTACATGTCCGTGTATAATATCATGGGATTCTCTCAGATCTCACCTACTTGTACTTCCTCAGGTCCCTCTGTTATTCAGTCCTTTCGATGTTTCTAAGATTCACTGCAATCACCTCTCATGTTTCGAAACTCGAGATTACAGGCTGAGTTACCCCATCAGACAACCTTGACAACTTAGGGGTTAATTTGGAGAATACCTTTTGCAGTTCCTCTGTAGTCAGTATATTCTTTCTCAGATTGGGACTCCGACCGATACACAATTGTCTAAGTTTAGTCTCACCAATGCTCGATGCAACTGGTGCACGACATCCTCTATCTTCCAATTACATTGACATGAATATAAACCTAATTTTTAATTTCCCATTTGCATATGTTCTTCCTCATACCTCTCGGTTTAACTTTTCTTATGAGCTCAGTATGTGAGTTGTTTAAAAAAGCTCATGAATATCCAACTATACATTATCCATTAGTTCTTCATTGCCTATGTCCACAAGAATCATCTTCAAACCATTCCAAAAGAATGTTTGCCACTTCTGGTTTTCCTTTCACCGGTACATTCTCACACTCCCCAGTTAAGTTTTTACCTTCTAAATATCTAGTAGCATGTTCTTTGTAACCGAGTCCAAGACATACCTGACTGCGGATGACAGGTTAACTGGTCTGTAGTTTACCATTCTCCAAATTCATCTCTCCTTAAACTGTTGGATAATATTTATAACCTTTGCCTTATCCAGATTGGCTAAAGGCATTTTGGGAATGTGTCGGAAAATAAAGTGAAAATCCGCGATGCAATCAACATGTCTGTTGCTGCTTCCTCTGAAATTTTTGTATGAAGTACATCTCGTCTGTCAGATTTAGAAATACTCAATCCAGCTTTCTTTTCAAAGATGACCTCAACACTGATAAGAATGATCTTAGACGTTACTTGCACAAGTCCCATGGTCACTTGGTATTTCTGGAAGAATTTCTGGACATTCTTCCATGAAGATAGACACAAAGAAACTGTTTCTTTTCCCTGCGATTTCTCTGTTCTCTGCAATAAATTATCCTGAACGCACATCAACTGTCCCACATTTGGCCTTATTTTTATTTTTTTGATACATTGATAGACGCTTTTTAGCAGTCTTTATGCTTTTCTTTCGTTTGCACGCTTTTTCTCTTTCTGATTTTCTTCTCAGTTTCTTGGTCATCCTTTGCTGGGTCCTACATTTCTCTGAATCCACTGGCTTACTGCAACACTTGGCATTTTTCTAAGCTGCCTCCTTTCATCTAATAGGTAGATGATGGTGGGTTTGAAAGTGATAGTCAGAGAGGAAGGAGGGTGGAACAGACTGATAGGGAAGAAGGTGGACACATAGAAATGTTCAAAAGGGCGGTGCTGATTTGGAAGGTTGGAGTAGGATAAAGTGGGATTAGGGGAAATGGGGAAATGGGGAAATCCACTATGATCCCCTGTGGTTGGAGGGTCGCAAGGCAGAAGATGAGGCTTTCTTCCTCCAGGCTTCTGGTGGCTTGGGTTTGGCGATGGAGCAGGCCCAGGACTCTCATGTCCTTGGCAGAATGGGAAGGGGAGTTAAAGTGCTCAGCCACTAGGCGATGGTGTCGTTCAATGTGATTGTCCCAGAGATGTTCCCTGAAATGATCCACAAGTTGACCTCCTGCCTCGCCAATGTAGAGAAGACCACATTGTCTTTAATGGATGCAGTAGATGAGGCGTTCTGTCTCCCTTCATCACCTTTCACTTTCAAACCCACCTTCATCTACCTATCGTAATCCCAGCTACCTCCCTCCTGCCGCATCCTCTTCTCATTTATCTCTCAACCCCCTAGGCCCATAAGCTTCATTCCTGATGAAGGGCTTATGCCCGAAACATCGATTTATCTGCTCTTAGTATGCTGCCTGACTGTGCTTTTCCAGCACCACACCCTTCGGCTCTGATCTTCAGCATCTGTAGTCCCCACTTTCTCCTCACACCTTCATGGTCTGCATGACTCATATTTCAAATGGTTACTTCAAATGCAACAAAAACTGTCGTGTACTCAAACAGCATAAAAGAAAACCAATACATTGTGGTCACTGTTCCGAAAATGTCCTTTCCGGCAAAATTTTCAATTAGCTCTTCTGATCACTCAACACCAATTCCTCAATAACCTGATATCGAGCTCAGTGCTCAACATAATGTTCATGTAAACCATCTCACACGCGGTCATGAAATCCATTTTCCCAGCATTAGCATTCAATTGGGTTAACACAGTTTAGATATAATATAAGCAGTATATTATTACTGCAGTACCCACAAATGTGTTTATCTCATTTCCTGTTTTACAACATGTCCAGCATTTGTATTGCAGCTTTCACTTTGATATATGACTCCCATCAATGTTTGCTCCATGTTACTAGATTCTGTGGAATCTGAGCGGTGTGGGCTCTGGAGAGATTAATGGTAGAGATCATTTCGCCACATCATTTATGAACTTCTCAAACTTTAATTTCTCCAGATCTCCCGTTATGCTGATGGAGTAGAGAAGGGCAATGATTTTCCAACAATGCACTATATTCCCCCAGAGAGCTGAGACAGCTCTAACCTGGGTAGGAACCTTACAACAAGCTGGTAAAATGTTGCTGCTGCTGTACAGGGTCTTAGTGAGATCACATCTGGAGTAGTGTGTACAGATTTAATCTCTTCAGTGAAGAAATGATGTTGTTACATTGGAAGCAGCTCAGAGATGGTTCCCTCAACTGATTCCTGCAATGAAGGTGCTAGCTTATAACGAAAGGATGATCAGGTTGATCCAGTAGCCATTGGAGTTTACAAAAAATAAGGATGATCTTACTTCAACATAGATGACAGATGTAGTCAACGAGTGAAGCGAATTACACAGATAGTGGAGGAACCATTCCCTTCTCCAGTGTGTTACACAGGAACAACAGAAGGATATTCAAGCCTTCGACCCTGTTACACCAAAACAGGATGAGGCTATTCAGCCCTTGGCGCCTGATATACATTTACAGAAGGAGGCCAATTAGCCACTCGAGCCTATAACAGTAGGACATGCTGCACCAGTATCCTGTTAAACAGCAACAGGATCAGTCCATTCAGCCTCCTCAAGTATGTAACATAGGAACTGGAAGAGGTCACACAGTGACTGGAGATTGTTACACAGGGATAACAGGAGGCCGTTCAGACCCACCGAGCCTATTGCAAGGGAATTGGATAAGGATAAAAACTATCTGAGACTTCTTTAATGAGAAAGGAAGAAGTAATTTCGACACGTGTCTGTTGTATGGGAACAAGAGAAGACCAATCAACCCCTCGGAACCATCTCCCGGATACATGAGGAGACCGTTCAATATTTCCATGGAGAAGTATGAGAAGACCCGTCAGCCCATCAAAATGTTAGAGAGCAACAGTAAGATTCCATAATCTCCCAATCCTCTAAAGGATCAACAGGCGCAGATCATTCTGGCCTTGGAGACGACAACATGGGAACACCAGAAAGACGTCAGCCCATCGTGTTTGTACACCAACAGGATGGTGAGTCCATTCAGCCACACATGACTATTACTCAGTAATTGGAGCAGATCTCTTAAAAAACGTGTGCCCATTAAATAGGAATTCAAAGAAAACGTGAAGGTTTTCGAAAGGGAAGAACTTATAATAATGGTATACATTAGGGACTAAAGTGTAACAATAAACCATTGTAATTTAAGGCTAATTGTTAGAGTCCATTGTTCAGGACATTTGCAAAATTAAACCACAATCTGTCAGAGTCAACATGGTTTTACAAAGGACAATCAAGTTTGAAGTGTTTGCTTGAGTTATTTGAAGATGTCACAAAAAAGGTGGATCGTGGGAGATGGAACATCTCTGGTCTTCCTGAAGGCATTGGATGTGTCGCTTCTCCAAAGACTAAGTGGTAAGAGCACACAACATGGGTTTAGGAGTAGTTTATTCGCTTGGATGGAGGATTGGTTAACCAACAAAATTCAGTCAGATGGAATAAATGTGTCATTTTATTTTGGCAAATGCAATTTGTGGGGTGCCATTGATTTCAGTACTCATGCCTCAACCATTTGCGATTGATGGTATTACTGTACTCGGTTGATGGGATAAAAAATACAATGCCACATTTTCAGATGACTCTCACATCGGTGGGAAATTACTTTGGAATGACGATGCAAGAGATTTTAAAACTATATGGATAGGTTGCGTGAATGGGCCAAAATTTAGCAAGGAAAATTCATGGGAATAAATATGGGGCTATTCAAGTTTGCCAGGATAATAGAAAGACAAATTATTATCTAAATGGAGAGAAAGTTCAAAGTGCTTAGGTGCAGAGGGATCTGGGTGTCTGCTTGCATATCACAGAAAACCTGCCTGTGGGAACTGCAAGTAATGAGAAATGCAAGCATAATTTCAGTGTTTATTTATAAAAGGATAGAGTAGAAAGGTAGGGAGTGTTGGTGTAGCTATGCAAGGCATTAGTGAGGCTGCAACTGAAGTATAGTTTGGGGGTCCGGCAGAATGAGGTGTTTCCATTGGGGGCAATTCAGAAGAGGTTCATTAGATTGATTCCATATTCAAAGTGTTTGCCTTATGAAGAGTAATTGAGCAGTTTAAGCATATACTCTCGAGTTTATAAGAATGAAAGGAGATCTCATTGAGGTCTGTAACATTCTAATAGTAATTGAATGTGTAGATATGGAGTGGAGTTTTTTTCATGTGGCGCAATCTACAACAAGAGACTAGAGTTTTAGGATGGAGAGATGGCAGGAAAGTGGAACAGAGGCCGTGTTGACATCAGTGTCATCGAGGGGTTGGATTCCTCACAGATGCTCCTTGTTCTTATTCAACCCTTCGACAGTGTTTCACAGGAATGGGGGAGGACTGGGTATCATACACGAAGCAGGCACTCAGGATAAATCAGTCTCAATCAGTTAGAGGGAATGTAACCAGTAGGGTCACACAGTGACCAGCGCTGGGTTCTCAACTATTTACAATCTATATTAATGATCAGGTGGACGGAACAGATATACAGATGCTGAGTTTGGTGATGTCGCTGTGGTAAGCAAGAGAATAAATTATCAAGAGAGGGTGGAGAGTCTGCAAACAGATTCAGAAATGGAAAGGCAATAGATAATCGTTTAGCAGGTGGAATTTAACATGATATAACCTGTCGTTTCATTTACAGGAATAATAGAAAGCAATATGTTACTGAAATGGAGAGGGATTATAGGACTTAATGTTGCTGTGTACTGGGGGATTCACTCAGATCCGTTCAGACATGGGAGGTTTTGCTCCATCCCTGATCGTCTGCTCCCAGACACTCCAAATGACCCCATGCTCTCCATACACATGGAATACTTTGATCTGGTTAATTGGTGGTGGGAATGGTGTTTTGAAACGTGCATCAAAGGGATGGACTTTATCCAAGATATATTCATTCCTTTCTACGTGGAGACCCGATGACGATGGGAATGGCTGACTGCTTCTGAATGAAGAGACCATGACTGCTGCCAGGACAGTGGGTATTCGCCAACATGATGTACTGTGATGGGCACACTGTGACATTAATGGAGAGGGAGAGCTCCTTCAGTTCTTCTACCTCTCCCCATTGACATGGATACTCTGCAGATGCCATGGACACCATCGGGAATCCCACTATACTGGATACAACCGGCAGCTCCCTGCTGAGGGAGAAACAATCTATTTACCTCATCCACCATATATATACTCCACCATCGAATGGTGACATTGATGTTGAGACACTGGGAGATGATGGATATGTCACCCAGTCCTGCCTGGAAAGTTCTGGATCATAGAAGCTGAATGAAACAGTGACCCTCACAGCCCCTGGCAACACCATCCTCCCCCTGGTGTGAAGCTGCAGGTCGTGTTGAAGGAGGTGACACCGCTCTGTGACCAGCTCCTTGTTCAGTCATGGTCCCCTCATACTTTGATCCTGGGTTAAGTGGAGTTTGGGAAATTGGTCCTGGAAAATCCGGGGTGGATACAGCAGATCCCTTTCCCCACACACACTCAC
This sequence comes from Chiloscyllium punctatum, assembly GCF_047496795.1. Taxonomy (NCBI): domain Eukaryota; kingdom Metazoa; phylum Chordata; class Chondrichthyes; order Orectolobiformes; family Hemiscylliidae; genus Chiloscyllium; species Chiloscyllium punctatum. The sequence goes on from NC_092755.1 coordinate 1,665,923, forward strand.
TCCGTGGTTTCAGAGCTTCCCCTCTCTGCTGCCTCTGCTCCATTTGTTGTTCATGTTGCAGACCCAGATGATGGAGCTGCAGTCCCCATGCTCCATCCAGAGTTGGGTCACCAAATCCTCAGATCTCCCTGAATGTCTGAGGCAACTTACAGCACAACCTCCAGCAAAACATCCCCTGCCCCTCCACTAAATTTTCAATTGCAGAAGCCAGTCAGAAGCCCCTCACTACAAGTGTTTTGGACCAGACCAGATTCCCTCAAAATATTTCCAGAAGGCCGTTTAGACCCAAACCTTTCCTTATTTTAAATATAGATGTGAAGTGTGTGTTCCAGTTATGTTGTGACTAGTCAAACCACTCGACATTGAGCAAAATATAATCTATTCAAATGCTTTAGTTAAAATACAATCAAAGAAAAGAACGTTTTGGAATAGCTTATATGTTGGAACACTTACACAAACAATAGATACCGTACCTGTTTGGTTTACACCGCTTGGCACAAAGATATATTCAAATACAGATCCTTACAGCAGTTTTCCAATCCAGGGGGAAACAAGCTGAACAGAGATCTCAGAGAGAAAAGCAGCTGGGGATCATGTATTGAAACTTCCAACCCTTTGGGATCCCCAGCAGCTTCTGAATGCTGCAGCTAAAAGTAAAATGAGGTGATCTGGTCTGGGAGAGCTGGCCACTGTCCTTCCATTGTTACCACCGTTTTAATGAAACCTAAAATCTCAGTTATTTATTTAAACTGTTTTCAGACAGCTGTTCTACACCTCTGCCTTTAACACCTCTCTTCAAAAAAAACCAAGAAAAATAATCTTTTTACAGTGATAGCATCCTCACAACTCCATCTTTAATAAAATAATCCATCAATACACAAAGGTGGATTCATTTTAGACATCCTAATCTTCCTCTATTAGTAGACTGAAATGCATATATATTACATTGACTCTGAGCATACAAATATTCACATCTATTTCGATTTCAGTCATTTTACTCCTGCCACAGAATGCCTTTGACTTTCTTCATCCAAGTCTCCACACTTAGGTTTTATCGCCCTGTCACCTGTATAGTTTCAAACTGAATGGCAGCAATAATAAGCTCAATCGAAACAGACTGGTATTTTTCTCCCTAATCTTCTCCAAAAACTTTAAGGGGTTATGATCAGTGATAAAGATTTGTCTCAGGTATGTTATTGGCAATGTAAATCTGAAAAGTTGTAACGCCAACACCAAGCTCAAGGCCTCCTTCCCCATTGTGGAATAAATCTGTTGATGTTTCCACTGGACACTCCAACCACACGTTACATAATGGAGCACTTCTCATCTCTCCAATAGTCCTTTTGAATGACATAGCTCCTCATGTCTCAGCATAAAAGAATTACATGCTTCTGTACCTCTTACTGCTCTAGCCTCTTTACCTGCTACTCCTGGCCTATGCCTGTAAACCTTAACAAGACCTCGCACATTCTTCTCCATCTCTCACAGAAACCAAACTTTGATTTCTGAAATCAATCATCATCATCAGCCATTTCAGCTTCTAATGTTGCCGTTTTAACTCTGCTCTTCCACACGAGCTTTCACGACTGTAGGAAGTGAATGGTTGAACTTCTCCAAAATAAGAATCTTTCTAAGAGTGTCATAGGTTTGCTCTGTTTTTAATACCCTTACCACATTTCAAAATTACTTTGTTTGATCCTTTCAAACTCAATGTGCGTTTAACCAGAGACCCTCTTTTCGATTCCTGTAACGCTGTCTGTCAGTGTCTGGCCCAAGCTCATATACACTTCAGATGGCTTTCTACACACGTCATACTCCCCAGATACCTCCTCCGATAGGGATGCAAATACCTATCAGCTTTGGATCAAATCAATCCACATGGTCACTGGTGTCTGCATTTGTTTAGCCACTTTCTCAAATGAAATTCAAAAGGCTTCCCATCCTTCTCATCAAATTTAGAGAATGCCTGGATGCATTTAAACAGAACCTCGTTAGGCCATTGGTGACAATAGGGTTGCTCAACCGTACTATCCTCCTCATCCCACCGACATTCTACCTTCATCTCCGCCTTCTATATCAACTTTCCTCTCTAATTGCTACCGTTTTAAGTTGAAACTCTCTGCTTTTCTTCTGTCCTTTTCTCTCTTTTCTCTTCGTTTCCCTTTCTTTTATTTCTACTTTTCATCATAATTCAAACTCTTTCAATTCCTTCTCAGGTTCAAAGACCATCATTTCAAATTCAATTCCGGCCATTTCCAAAGAGTCTGATGGCGGTTCCACTAAACGTAATTGCCGATCTATAGCTGTAATTATCTCTCATTTTCTCACAGACAATCGCAACCCCAACTCCAGGTTGTCTGTCAATTCCTAAAGCATTACCATCATTACGTTTTGTAAAACCGCCAACTTCACTTTTCCACACCCAGAGAACTCTTAATGACTGAATCTTTATACACAAAATACTGTTGAAAACAACCGAATTCAACATCCAGAAAAAAGACACTATCAACTACCATACACGACCTTTGAACCCAATAGCCTCCTGGTGCATACTCTCCAATGTCTGCATGAGCTTATTCTGGATGATTTGGTTTCCTCCCATAATCCAAAGATGTGCATGTCAGGTGTATTGGCCATGATAAATTGTTCATAGTTTTCAGGGATGTGTGAGTTAGTTGCCTTCGTCGGGGTAAATGTGTAATAATAGGGTAGAGGAATGGGTCTGTGTAGGTTACTCCTCAGAGGATCGGTGTGGACTTGTTGGGGAGAATGGCCTGTTTGCAAATTCTAAACCCAATTTTGTATTATCGATTTAGAACCGGACAAGAGTCCCCAGTTTGCTGTAGTCGAACCAGGCTGCCTCAAACTATTTTAAGAAGGTTGGTTGGATGCCAACCTTTCCTTATTTTAAAGGTAGACTTGAGTTGGGTGTTCCAGATGTCAAACTATTCAAACCACTCACCATTAAGCAAAACACAATATATTTAAACACTCTAATGAAAATCCAATTAGAAATGAAGATGAATTTAGAATAATTTTTCTATTGGCAATCTTAACGGAATAATGGATACAGTACCTTGTACTAATGAACTGTTCCAATATATCAACATCCCATAAACACACCCCTTGGCAAAAAGGAACATTCAGACATGCATTCTTGCATACAGTTCTCCAATCCAGGAGGAAACACCATCAAGTGAGGTTCCAGAGAGAATAGCAGCTGTGGATAATTTACTGAAACTTACAACCCTTCTGGGACCTGGTGATTGTTATAGCTACAATATAAAAAAAACTAGAAATCCTGGTCTGTGCCAGCTGGCCATTGTTACTGCTATTTATTTAAAAACCCTAAAAGCCCCATAAGTTATTTACTTGAGCCGTTTTCCGTAGGAAGTTTTGCCTTTAAGGTCTCTTACTAAAAAAAAGGGAGAAAATAACCTTTTATTTAAAAAGTGACAGCATTGTCAGGCAATTTATATGCGTGGTCCTTCACTCAGTGGGCTTCCTTTTGTTACTGATCGCATGGTCACCTGAGAGCGACAGTCACAGGTACAGACCAAATTACAAGGATGTTTCTCATAACTTCTGAAACACGCTTGTCCATGGACCATCACATGGGACATACCAGGAAGTGAACAACAGCCTGACACACCCCATTTCAGTATTTCTGAGCTACACAATGCCAGCACTCGATACACTAGGGAGGCAAAAACCCAAGGCCAGGGAAAGAAAGAAAGGGACAAGAGATTCACATTAAAGACAGAAACAGACAGTTAATTAACTGAAAAGATGTTGTGGAAATATGTGGAAAACGTCAGGGCAGTGGGACTAACTGGCGAAGTGAGATCTTCGTGAGTAAAATTACAAGAATGAGAGCATTGAATAAAGACATTGTCAGATCAGCTGAAATGGTTTGTTACATCAAGTTCTCAATGTGCTTCACAGAACACCACAAACAACATAAACTGGGACAAGATGACAGCCCAGCATGGAGAGCTCTGCAGAGCATGCTAGTGTGTTGCTCAGTAAACTGCACTATCTGCACAGCATAGAGAGTATTGCAAACTCTACTATCATATGCTAACTATACTCACAACAGATTTACTGCTTACAGTGGGAAGGTTTGCTCTCTCTGCGCGCGCGCGCGCATGTGTATGTGTGTGTGCGTATGTTCATCAGAGACTGAGAGAGTGTGTGTGTGCGCGCGCGATTGGCGTGGTTGAATGCAAAACTCATTGTTTGAGAAGGAACGCACATGGAGGAAATTATTTTAAATACGAACAACAGGCAAGCTTTTTGTTAATCAGTAGAGAGAACGAGAGAAGTTGCATGGACAGGTGAGCGAAGGTATTTGAGAATGTAAATATAAAGGCATTGCCAGACACAATAGCAATATACATCCGCATGCACATGAATGACAGATGGATGGGAGTCTGGTGTGAGGTTGAATCAGATTTGCTTCAGCACGTTTGAAGCTGGGAGTGTCAGCAGCAGATTATTGGCTTCATTAAGATTGTATTTCATAGCTTAAGGTTCAAACAACAGATGGAATAAACCAGTAAGATATATTCTGGAGTGGGGAGTATTTCAAGTTACACATGTTCGGGATATGGTGTCAAGAATCAGCTCATAGTCAAAGGGATCTCCCACAGTTGTGACCTGACTGTTTCAGCTGCAGATATTGGCCAGGAATGGGATGGAAACAGTGGAGTTTGTCACCAGAAGAGTAGAAAGTGTCCTCCATGCTCTTAACAGTAAAGACAATGAGACAATGCATTGTGGTTCTCCCCTGAAACTGAATAGTTCAACATAGAGACCCGTGAGTAACACTGCCAGTGCAGAGAGCGAGACAGTAATTGAACACCTTCATTGATGCAGTTAGTAGTGGTCTGTAGAGTTAATGTCTGGATTGTGAGATTCAACAGGAACAATAACAGTGGCAGGAAGTGTAGACAATATGAAATAACAATAATACACTCATAACTGGTGTATAGAAAACAAAATCTGGATAGTGACACTCACCAGGAACACCAACGATAGCCAGGAAGGGATAATAAAAGTATTGAAGAATGAGAAGAGCGAAATAGATCTGCGATGATAATGACAACCAATCAAATTCAGAAAGATACCAAACATAATCAGATAAGCTCCTGTATATTGTTGGAATATTCCTGTCTAATGTTCTCAGATTCTGATCCATTGTTGGAATATTTCAGTCTAATGTTCTCAGATTCTGATCGATTGTTGGAACATTCCAGTCTCATGTTCTCAGATTCTGATTTCTCCTCCCCTTCTCTCTGGATCTGCTGATCCTTGTCAGTGCTGCCAGTGATGCTCTGCTCATGTTATGGGTTGACACATTGAACGGAGCCCAGTTATCATTAAAAGATTGAAACCCTCCACTGGGATAATTAGAATCCATGGAGATTGGCATTAATCACAGTCACTGAACAAACAGGCCCAGTTAACCAATTCAAAACATCACTTTTCATTTACTGGTTTTGGACGAAATGGATAAGGGTTGCTGAGGGATGGACCATAAATCTGTCAATATTTTTAATCTTTTTTCCCTTGTATATAAGAGTATTAACAGAACACTGCAGCGGCCTATATATGTTCCACTCTGTCTATGAAAATAGGCAGTTATAAAATGACAGATCTGCTGCGTAAAAAAACAAACGTCGGGTGGGCAGGTTTCTAGATACCTGAAACAAAGTACGGTACTTATTGACCAGTGTGAGGCTACTCCTGGTTTTAATGCCCTGTTTTCAAATCCTTTCATAACCTTGAGTCAGACCATTGAGACTGCTGCTCAGTAACAGACCAAAGCAATTCTGTCCCTATGGGCCCCTTACAGAGGGATAGGAGAAGGCCATTCAGCCCATATTAACCTGTTGCTACTTGAAAAGGTAGAAAGTTGGAATATTGGCACATTTTGCCAACAGAATCATTCAAAACAAAGAGATTTGTCGCTGCAGCTGTATGAGGTGTCACTGAGAGGGCACCTGGAGTACATTGTGTTGTTTGTGTTTCTGTAACTGAAAAGGAATGGGTCTCCATTAGATACAGTTTACCGGCTGCTCGTAATCCACAGGTTGCTGTGTCTCGGATCTGTTACACAGGGACAGGAGGAGGCCATGCAGCCTCTCGAGTGTGTTTAGAAGAACTGGAGGAGGCCATTAAGCCTCTTGGGTCTATTACAGAGGGACAGCATTTCCAGTGTAATACAGAGGGACAGGATGAGCCTATTCAGTCTCTCGAGCCCGTTCTGGAGGCACAGGAAGTGTTTATTTAACTTTCAAGTTTGTTATGCATAAATATTAGTTTTAAATTAATTATGGAATCGGAAATACCTGATGTCAACATTAAAGTTCTAACTTTGAACAAGGCCAATTTTGAAAGTGTTAGGTGAGCCCTGTGAAAGGCTGATTGGAATACCCTATTCACAGGTATAGGGATGGTTGGAAAATGCAAGGCCATCAAAACTTGGTTTCAGAGAGTCCAGAGCCAACGTGTTCCTATTAGAGAGGTGGGCAAGGCTGGTGGGTGCAGGGAGTGCTGGATGGCTAGATATATTGATGTTATGGTCAAGGTAAGGAAGGAGGCGTATGTCAGGTAAACAGAGCTGAGATCAAGTGAATCCCGAGAGGTGTATAAGGGCAGCAAGTGCATAGTCAATGGGGAAATCGGGCCAGAAAAATGTGGACAAGAGATTGCTTTAGAAATTGGGTTAATGAGGCATTGAACAAATTCTACAAATCCTTTAATGGCAAAAGATTAACTCGGGAGACAATAGGGCCCCTTAAAGATCAGTAAGGCTACCTATTTATGGAACCAAAACAAATTTGAGGGATACTAAACAAGTATTTCTCCTCAGTATTTAATGTGGAGGAGGTTACAAGAGCGAGAGAATGAAGAAATATGCAACGATACCTTGAAAAGTGTCTATATTACAAGGAGGTGTTGGACATTTTAAAACACATAAAGGTGAACTAATCCCTGGGACCTGATCAGTTGTATCCCAGATGTTTGCGGGAAGCTAGGAAATAGATTGCTTATGCATTTTGCTGATATATTTGTAACATTGATTTTCACAGGTGAGGTGTCAAAAGATTGGAGCGCTGCTAACATAGCGCAATTATTTAAGAAAGTAAAGAAAAAACAGGTAACTCGAGATTGGTGAGCATGACGTCAATGGTGACTAAATTGTTGGAGGGGATTTCGAGGAAAAAGATCGATATGTATTTGGAAAGACAAGGACTGAAGAGGGGTTTGTACAATTGAGATTACGTCTCACTGACTCGGTGGAATTTTTTGAGGATGTGATGAAGATGATTGATGAAGGCAGGACAGTGGATGTTGCCTTTATGGAATTCAGTAAGAAAACCAAAATGTTCTACATGGTAGACTGGTTAGCAAGGTCAGACTGCCTGGGATCCAGGGAGAACTCGCCATTTAGGTCCAAACTTTTCTTGAATATTGGAGACAGGGCGTGACAGTGATATTTGTTCATTAAACTTGGAGACCTGAGACCAGTGGCGTGCCGCAAAGATCAATAGTGGGTCCACTGCCTTTTGTCACTGATACAAATCATTTACATTTGAGTATATGAAGTATGGTCAGTAAGTTTGTAGATAATACCAGATTTGGTGGTGTCGTCGACAGTGATGAATGATCTCTCAGACTATAATGGGACTTTGCTTAGGTGAGCTGAGGAGTGGCAGATAGAGTTTATTTTAGTGAAATGTGAGGTGTAGCATTTTGGCAAGACATATCAAGGCAAGATATGTAGGTAGGGTCCTGTCGAAAGCTGCCAATCAAGGAGAATTCCATAGAAGTTATCGAATCCCTACAGTGAGGAAACAGGCTTTTCGGCCCATCGAGGCCACACCGACCCTCTAAACAGTATCCCACTAGACAAACCCCTACCCTATCCCTCTGAGCCTGCATTTTCCATAGCTAATCCACCTCGCCTACACATCCCTGGGTACTTTACTCAATTTAGCATGGCCGATCTACCCTTATCTATATATCTTTATAGTGTCGGAGGAAAACATAACATCCGGAGGAAACTCATACAGACACGGGGAGAATGTGCAAACTCCACACAGTCAGTCATTCAAAGATGGAGTTAAACCCAGATCGTTGTGCTCTGAAGCAGCAATGCTAGTCACTGAGCTACTGTGTCACCTTGTGGTGCAGGTTCTCTGTTCTTTGAAAGTGCCATCACAGGTAGACAGTGCAGTGAAGAAGGCACTTGGTGATCTTCCCTTTATTGGTCCGTGCTTTGTGTCTAAACATTTCCACGACGCGTTGCATCTGTACAGGACATTGGTTTGGCCACTTTTGTAATATTGCCTTTAATTCCAGTTTCCCTGCTGTCGGAAAGATGTTGTCAAACTTGAAAGGGTACAGAAGAGATTTAAAAGAATGTTGCAGGTGTTGGAGGGTTAGTGTTACAGGGAGAGTTTGAATAGGCTGGGACTATTTTCAAGTGTTGAGGCTGAGGGGTGATCTTAAAGGGGTTTATAAAACCATGAGGGGAATAGATAAGGTAAACAGTCAACGTCTTTTCCCAGGATAGGCGAGTCCAAAATTAGAAGACAAAGGTTTAAGGTGAGAGGGGAAAGATTTAAATAGGGACATGAGGGATAACATTTTCACACAGAGACTGCTGTGAGTATGGATTGAACAGACAAAAGAGGTGGTGGAGGCAGGTACAGTTACACCATTTAAAAGGTATTTGGATGGATACATGCATGAGAGATGTTTAGACGGAAATGGGCCAAATGCTGGCAAGGGGAACGAGATTTATTTAGGATATTTGGGTGGCATAGACGACTGGACTGAAGGATCGTTTTCTGTACTGTACATCTCTGAGACTCTATTGCCTTTTGAGTGTATAACACAGGAACAGGAGGAGGCTACTCAGCTTCTGAATTCTGTCAGTCAGATTGTTTGCTCAATTACTGAGAGCAAAATACAAAAATACATCATTCAGATTTTGATGGTGATTTACAGAATCAGGAGAATTGCTTTTAGTCAACAGAAGCTGTAAGGAATGTGAAGAGGCTATTCAGTCCCTCAGTTCCATTCCACAGGAGCAGGAGGTGAGCACAGAGCTATTGGAGCCTGTTACACAGGAACAGGAGGAGGACATCCATTTTCACAGACTTGGGATCAGGAAGCAGTCATTCAACTGCTTGAGACTGGGACACAGGAACAGGAGGGAGTCATTCAACTGCTCGAGACTGGAACACAGGAACAGGAGGGAGTCATTCAACTGCTCGAGGCTGGGACACAGGAACAGGAGGGTGTCATTCAACTGCTTGAGACTGGGACACAGGAACAGGAGGGAGTCATTCAACTGCTCGAGGCTGGGACATAGGAACAGGAGGGAGTCATTCAACTGCTCGAGGCTGGGACACAGGAACAGGAGGGAGTCATTCAACTGCTCGAGGCTGGGACATAGGAACAGGAGGGAGTCACTCAACTGCTTGAGACTGGGACACAGGAACAGGAGGGAGTCACTCAAATGCTCGAGGCTGGGACATAGGAACAGGAGGGAGTCACTCAACTGCTTGAGACTGGGACACAGGGACAGGAGGGAGTCACTCAACTGCTCGAGGCTGGGACACAGGAACAGGAGGGTGTCATTCAACTGCTCGAGGCTGGAACACAGGAACAGGAGGGAGTCACTTAACTGCTCGGGACTGGAACGGGAGAAATCAGGGGGCGAGTGAGGCCCCAGGGTCCTGTTATGCAGGAACACAAGGAGATTACTCACTCCCCATCAGTATGGGTCACTGGGAGAGAAGGGGAATTGTCTTGTTTCAGACAAAAATATCAGAGCTTTGAAACTGCTGCTCAGAAACAGGGAAAAACAGGAGGCATTCACTCAACTGCTCGAGCCTGGGACACAGGACCAGGAGGCATTCACTCAACTGCTCGAGGCTGGGACACAGGACCAGGAGGCCTCCAGTCAACTACTAGAGGCTGGGACACAGGAACAGGAGGCATTCACTCAACTGCTCGATAGTGGAAAACAGGAACAGGAGGTAGTCACTCAACTGCTCGAGACTGGGACACAGGAACAGGAGGTAGTCACTCAACTGCTCGAGCCTGGGACACAGGAACAGGAGGCAGTCACTCAAATGCGAGAGTCTGGGACACAGGAACAGGAGGCAGTCATTCAACTGCTCAATACTGGGACACAGGAACTAGAGGCAGTCACTCAACTGCTCAGGACTGGAACGGGAGAAATCAGAGGGCGAGTGAGGCCCCAGGGTCCTATTACGCAGGAACACAAGGAGGTGAATCACTCCCCATCAGTATGGGTCACTGGGAGAGAAGGGGAATTGTCTTGTTTCAGACAGAAATATGTGAAAAAGTTGCATGAGCGAGCCATTCAATCCTGCTCCAACATTCTCTAAGACCACATCTGATCTGATTGTGATTTCCTCATTCCACTCTCTGCAGCCTCTGCTCCATTCGTTGATCATGTTGCAGACCCAGATGCCCTAACTGCAGCCCCCATGACCCATTAAGAGTAGGTCACCAAAGCCTCTGGTCTTCCTGAAAGTCCCACAGCAGTTTAAAGCACAGTCTCTAGGAAACGGTGCTCAACATTTCCACGAATGTACCAAAACTAGAATTAAGTCAAATGACACTCAACTGCAAGTAGGAAGCCTGGTCTGAATCAGTAACAGTTGAGGGGATTCCTCATGTTACTGAGCACACGATCAGCAGCGAGTGATTAACACAGGCATTCAATGGATAGGCACAGAGCAAGTTACAAAGATGTGCCTGAAAACTGCTCGAAACCTACGATTCAAAATGGAGCACAGGGCAGGATACTTGGAAGTCAAAGAAAATGCAAGCTATGCATTTTGCACATTGTTTTTAAGCATCTTAATGTTGGAAACTGCTGCTCTCGGGTGAGCAACATTCAAGGTAAGAGGAAGATATGGGACAGTTATTCACATTAAAACTGGACAACTAAAACTGGATGTCAGGGTTTAAATACCAACAGTTTTAAATAGCAACAAATGGGAGGGATTTGGGAAATAGACAGAGAGAGAGACTTAGATACAGTGCTATGGGAGGATGTGTTCACAGGTTTCAGAATGCTGAAGTGAAGGCATTTGGATGGCATCTCACAACATAAACTGGTATTTCCGGGAATGAATAATTAATGGGATATTGGAGTGAGGTCAGACAGGGACATGGAGTCTTGGAGATATGCAGCACGGAAACAGATCCTTCAGTCTAACCCGTCCATGTCGATCAGATATCCCAAATTAAACGAGTCCCATTTGCCAACATTTGGCCCATATCATTGTAAACCCTTACTCTTCATGTACCCATTCAAATGTCTTTTAAATGTTGTAAGTGTAACAGCCTCCTCCATCTCCACTGGCAGCTCATTCCAAACATGCACCAACCTCTGTTGGAAAAAGTTGCTCCTTCGGTCATTTTTAAATCTTACCCCTCTCACCAGAAATCCATGTCCTCTAGGTTTGGGGAAAAGACCTTGGCGATTCACCCTATACATGCCCCTCACGCTCCAGGAAAAATCACCCCAACGTACTCACCCTCTCCCTATTGCTCAAATTCTGGCAACTACCTTGTAAATCTTTTCTGACTCCCTTCAATATTCATAATATCTTTCCGATAGGAGGGAAACGCGAATTGAATGCAATACTGCAAAAGTGGCCAAACTCGGTGCTGTACAGCAGCAACGTGACCTCCCAATTCAAAGCACTAGCCAGTAAAGGCAAGCATACCAAATGCCTTCTTCACTATCCTACCTACCTGCGATTCTACTTTCAATGAACTATGAACCTGGATTGCAAGGTCTCATGGATCAGGAACACCCCGCAGAACCTTACCATTAAGTGTATACGTCCTTTGCTGATTTGCATTTGCAAAATGCAGCACCTCACATTTATCTAAATTAAACACCATTTGCCACGCCTCAGCCCATCAGCCCATCTGACCAGGATCCCATTTTATTCTGAGGTAAACCTTCTTGCTGTCCACTCAACCATCAATTTTGGTGTCATCTGCAAATTTACCAATTATCGCTGCTATGTTTGCATCCAAATGATTTACATAAATCATGAAAATACTGGACCCAGCACGGATATTTGTAGAACACCAGTGGTCACAGATCTCCTGTTGGAAAAGCAACCCTTCATCACCACCCTCTGTCTCTTACCTTCGAGCCAATTTTATATCAACGTGGCTAGTTCTCCATGTATCCCATGTGAACTAAACTTGTTAACGCGTCTGCCATGTGGAAAGGGTCAAATGTTTGACTGAAGTCCACATCGACAAGGTGTATCTCTCGGCCTCAATGAATCCTCTTAGTCACTTCTTCAAAATAAATCTCCGTCAATTTAGTGAGACACGATTCCCCATGCTTCAAGCCATGTTACCTATCCCTTATCAGTCCTTGCCTTTCAAAATACATGCAAACCTTGTGCCACATAATCCTCACCAACAATTTGCCCTCCACTGACGTCAGCCTCATCGGCTTTTCCTTACCATCCTTCTTAAATGGTTTTAGTAATTCCAACAAGTTATCAAATCTCCTATCTCCCGGTACCTCACCTGTGGCAATTGACAATACAAATATCCCAGCAAGGGGCCCAAAAATCACTTCCCTCGCTCCCACAGAGTTCTCGGGTACACCTGATCAGGTCCTGGGGATTTTCCCACCTTTACAGGCTTTACGAAGTCCAGCATCTCCTCCTCTGTAATGCAGACACTTTTCACGATACCACTGTTAAGTTCTCTGGCTTCCATATCCTTCTGCACAGTCAAAATGCTTGTTCAGTGTCGCCTCCATCTCGTGTGGTTTCGCACATCGGCAGCATTGCTAATCTTTAGATGTCCCAAAACTCTCCGGAGTTACTCTTTTCTCCTAAATGTATGGGTAGAGTACATTTGGATTCTCCTTAACCCTATTTGCCAAAACTATCTCATGTCCCCATTATGGCCTCCTTATATCCCGCTTAAGTATACTCCTACTGGCTTTAGACTCACTGGACATTGACTTTAAATCTGGAATTAAGAAGCTAATGATGATGACAAAGACATTTTCGATTTTTGGAAAAAACCCACCTGGTTCGCTGATGTTCTTGAAGTCAGTAAACTGCCACCCTCACCTGTCATTGGTTACACGTGACTCCAGATCGACAATAATGTGTATGACTCTTAACTGCCCTCTAGGCAATTAGTGTTCGGCAATAAATGCAGGCCCAACCAGCGATACTCTCATCCCGTGAATGAATACTGAAAACCCTCGATTCCTCCTCTCTCTACCTGAAATATGTTTCCCTCTTATCCATGACCAGACCCTCAATTTCTCCAGTCCTCCAGCATTCCTTACACTTACCAGCCTTACCCTTCACCCTAACAGGGACATACTGTGTCTGAGCTCTTGACATCTCATTTTTGAAGGCTTCAATCTTCACAGTTGGCCCGTTATTTGCGAATATCTGTCCAAATCCAGTTTGGAAGTTCTTGCTAATATCATCAAAATTGGCCTTACTCCAATCTCCTTTTCCATCTCTATTTTAAAACTAACGGAATTATGATTATTTGTCCAAAGGTGCGTCCTAACTGATATCTCAGTCACCTGACCTGCCTTATTTCCCAAGCGTAGTTCATGTTTAGCTCGTTCTCTGTGATGGAGAGTATTGGATAAGCAAATGCAGCTTTGTTACTGTTCGTGGGGTCAGCAGTTTATTCGACTCATTGGATTGAATCTAACAATAATCCGTCTCCTAGCCATTTTCACTGAGTGCGACAGAGGGATCGACTGCACAAAGCCGAGCTAGTTTTTTCCTGGTGCTATCTTATAAAACTTTTCTCATTAATCCCCACCCCATGGTGTCCTTCTCATTCAATGCCAGCCCTATTCTCCCACCCATCATGTCTGGAGGTATTCACCATCGCCCAGATACCCCTGGATATTCCGTGATCCCTGGCACCATTGCCATCTTTAAAAGGCCAATAGGCACAAGGTTGAGCTTTCTCAGTTTGGAGCTGCCCTGCACAGTTTACCCCGAGTATTGCAGATAATGGGAAATTACAAGACGGTTTGTCGACAGGGGAACGGAGGTCCTACTGGATGGTCTAGTACAGAGGGGGGCCTTGCTCTTTCCAGAGGCAGGCCACACCACCAGACCCACCGAGCATGGTCTGAGCTCCCCACCCAGCTCAGTGCAGTATCTGCGGTCTGAAGAAATAACCAGCAATACAGGACAAGCATCCAAAACCTTCCCCGCTCTGTCAGGGTCAGTGTCACTCTATTCTCTCTGCTCCCTCACACTCACTGTATATCTGTTATAGCACCGACCCCGAACAAGGCTCATGGTCCACCACTCTCACTGCTGCATGCAGCACCTTCCCCCGTCTCTCTCTCTCTCTCTCTCTCTCTCACACACACACCCTCTCTCTCCCCCCACTATCCACCCCCCCCGACACTAATAACACTACATGGATACAACACTATGGACTGACTCTCTCCGGGCACCTCACCATATCTCCCCCTACCTACACCAGCACTAACAACAGTGCCACCCACTCCTACCCTCGCTCCCTCCCCTTCTCCCATTCTAGGAGAAACAGCCTGGAATTGGACAGAAAGGGCCAAGCCGTGTGGTGGAGTGCCCGATGTCCATTCCCTCACCCCCCTGCCCCCGCCATGTGGGGAGGACCCTGGTAGGATCCGGAGAGGACCGGGATGCCTCGTGTGGAGATTCTGAAACATCTACGTCCCACCGATCGAGTAAGGAGCAATGTTCAGTGAAGGGAAATTCTCTCCTTAAACCCACTAGCAGCTCCTTTTCCCACCGGCACAACATGGAAGCCATGGCCCTGATGCCATCTCCCTTTTGTGTTGAGCTGTTACAAATAGAATCCCCACAGTTTCGGTGGGCATGAGGGTGGACTCACAACACACCATCTCCACCACCTGCCAGGAAGCGGTCACGGTGACTCCTTCCTCCTGTAAACAGCTCAGATACTGACACTAATTTGTGAGATTTTCCGCTACCTCCACTTGTCCTGACTTCTTCGATAATCTGTGCTCATACATCCAGCACCCTCTGCTTTTGCACCTCCTTTGTAACAGTATAGCCTGTTTAATGTTACCTTTCAATGTCCTTCCTACCAAAGAGCATCACCTCACACTGTTCTGCTTTGATCAGCATTTGCCATACGCCTGAACACTACACCAAAATATAACTTTCCTGTTGGACTTCCATGCTGTCCTCAACAAACTTTACAATTCTTCCAAGTTTGATATCTGCAAAGATTGAAATTGTCCTACAGTCACACTCCACACAGAAATACTGACATACACCAGACAGATCGACTGAAATATTGACAAGGTTACCATGGAGCGAGAGAAATACTGACACTCTCCATGTCTGTCGTGTCAATGAACAGCAAGTGCCTCTATGTGTGTATATTCGTGTGTGTATCTGTGTATGGCGAATCTGGCAGTCTCTGTGGTGTTTCAAGTGATGTAATGTCCCCCGACACGAGTTCTGAGTAAGGGTCACTCGATCCAAAACGTCAAATTTCATTTCTGTCCAAAGATGCTTCCAGAGCTGCTGAGCTTTCTCTTGTTGTCAATCTCTGTTGCACTCCAAACCCCATCCCCCACTTCCCACCTCCCACCTCCGATGTCACTGTAATCATGGTGGTAAAGTGTGTAAACCATCAGGGATTCAGTTTGGGAGGGAGAGAGAGGGCAGTAGTTCACAGCACAATCCAATCTAAACTTTGATTGCACACACACACACACACACACAGTTGGTGTGGACAGGATTGTCATTGGACTGAAGCCCTCAGAGTGGAACAGTTTAATGTGCACAAATGTCTGCTCTCCTTCTCTAATGCGGAAACGTTTTGTCACTGGGTAGTATTTTCAATGCACAGTATACTCATTAAAGCATATTTCCATTGCAATTAGATCCAAGCAAATCCGAGTAGCCATATTGCAAGGCGATGAGATTAATTTTAATGCACTTCCTGTAACTTGCAATTTTTAATGTCTTACTCTTACAAGTAACCTTACATGTGAGAAAGGATTGAAAAGACCTAAACCAGACTAGCAGAGTGTGGGATTGATCACTTTAAAGAAAAGAGGGAAAGGGAGAGGAAGGGAGAGCGGTTTTGACCCCGTTTCAGTGATTCACACCAAAAACAACAAGAGTTCCAATTCCACAGAGATGCAGAGACAGAGATCCACACACTAATGCAGGAACACATCTAACAAGCACAGAGAGATAGACATGCACACAATGGTACACAGCAACATATGTAGACACACGGGAATAGACAAACACAACAGAAACATGCAGATACATACTTGGATATGTAAATACACATAGACTCATCGAGTTATACAGGGTATTTGCAAACAGACCTATCGGCCCATACAGTCCATGCTGACAATAATTCCAAACTAAACCAGTCCCATCTGCATGCGCTTGGTCCAGATTTATCCAAACATTCGCTTATTCTTGTACTTAATCAAGTGCATTTTAAATGCTGTAACTTTACCAATAATCCATCACTTCCTCAGGAAGTTCACTCTCTACATGAACCACATGCTGTGTAAAAAAACAACCTCACGGGACCTGATCATGTGAACCCAATAACTCTGTAGGAAGAGTACGAATTGATTGCAGGGCCCCTTGCTGAGATGTTTTTATCATGAATAGCCACAGGTGAAATGCTGGAATTCATGAGTTTGACTAAAGTTGTGCTATTAAACAAAATGGAAAGGAAGAGCTCGGGAACTATAGATTGGTGAACCTGATATCAGTGGTCGGCAAGTTTTTGGAGGGAATCATGAGGTAGAGGATTTACATGTATTTGGAAAGATACATTAGGGATAGAACAATGTGAGGGCTGTAAATGCTGGAGATGAGAGTCTAGATTAGAGTGGTGCTGGAAAAGCACAGCAGGTCAGGCAGCATCTGAGGAGCAGGAAAATAGATGTATTGGGCAAAAGCGCTTTATCAGGATAGGCAAATTGGATTGTGCCTGGAAAATCATGGCTCACTAACTTGATTATTTTTTGTTTAGAAGTAACGGAGAGGATTGATGTGGGCTGAACGCTGGATGTGATCTATTCAGACTTCAATTAGGCATTCGACAAGGTTCTGCATGGGAGACTGGTTAGCAAGGTTAGGTCACATGGAATACAGGGGGAATTAGCCAGTTGGATACAGAATTGGCTTAAAAGTAGAGGACAGAGGGTTGTGGTGGAGGGTTGTTTTTCAGACTGGAGGCCTGTGACCAGTGGAGTGCCACAAGGATCGGTGCTGGTTCTGCTACTTTTCATCATGTATATAAATGGTTTGCATATGAACATCGGAGATATAGTTCGTAAGTTTGCAGATGACACCAAAATTGGAGGTATAATGGCCAACAAATAAGATTACCTCAGATTACGACAGGATCTTGATCAGATGAGCCAATGGACCGAGGAGTGGCCGACAGAGTTTAACTTAGATAAATGTGAGATGCTGCATATGGGAAAGGCAAATCAGGGCAGGACTTATACATTTAATGGTCAAGTTATGGGGAGCGGTGCTGAACAAAGTGACCTCAGAGTATAGGTTTATAGTTCCTTGAAAGTGGATTTGCAGGTAGATAGAATAGTGAAGAAAGTATTTGGCATGTTATTGGTCAGTGTATTGTGTATGTGAGTTAGGAGAATGGGTTACATCTGTACAGGACAAAGGTTAGACCACTTTTAGAATACTGTATGCAATTCTATTCTACCTGCTGTAGGAAGGATGTTGTGAAACCTGAAAGGGTTCAGAAAGGGTTTACAACAATGTTGCCAGGACTGGAGTGTTTAAGCTACAGGTAGAGGCTGAATAGGCTATGGCTGTTTTCCCTGGAGCATCCGAGGATGAGGATTGACTTTAGAGGTTGTTAAAATCATGGGTGCAATGGTTAGAGTGAATAGCCAAGGTCTTTTCCCTACGGTAATGCAGCCGAAAACTAGACGGCAAAGGTTTTAGGTGAGATGGGAAAGACATAAAAGGGATCCAATGGGCAACATTTTCATGTAGAGGGTGGTTGTGTGTAATGAGCTGCCAGAGGAAGGTGTGGAGGCTGGCACAATTACAACATTTAAAAGGCATCTGGATGGGCAGATGAATGGGAAGGGTTCAGGTAGAAATGGGCCAAATTCTGGCAAAGGGATGAGATTAATTTTGGCTATCTAGTCTGCATGGACGCGTTGGACCAAAGGGACTGTTTCCATGCTATACAGCTCTATGACGCTATGTCTTTTTAGAAAAGTGCTCCTCTTATCTAAAAACAATCTCCCACTCGAGGTAAAAGACGCCTACAATTCAACATTATCGATACCCCTCATGATATTATAAATCTCTATAATGTCACCTCTCAGCCTCCTACGCTCCAGTAGATAATGTCCTAGTCTATTGAGCCTGTCCTTATAACTCAAAGACTCCATTCCCAGCAACATCCTGATAAATCTCTTCTGAACGCTCTCGAAATTGATAATATCCTTTATATAACAGGGCGGACAGAACTGCACACAGTCCTCCAAGACATGCCTCACGAATGTCCTGTGCAACCTGAACATACCGTCCCAAATCCTGCACTCAAAGGACTGTCCACTGCTACTTGTCATGTATATAAATGATTTGGATGTGAACATGTGAGATATAGTTAGTAAATTTGCAGGTGACACCAAAATTGGAAATGTAGTGGACAATGAAGAAGGCTACCTCAGAGTAAAATGGTATCTTGATCAGATGGGCCAATGGATTGAGGAGTGGCAGATGGAGAGATATTTAGATAAATGTGAGGTGCTTCATGTTGGAAAGCAAATCAGAGCAGGACGCATACACTCAATGGTAAAGTCCCGGAGAATGTTGCTGAACAAAGAGACCTTGGAGTACAGGTTCGTAGTTCCTTGAAAGTAGAGTCGCAGGTAGATACGATAGTGAAGGTGTTTGGTATGCTTTCCTTTATTGTTCAGACCACTGAGTACAAGAGTTGGGAGGTCATGTTGTGGCTGCAAAGAACATTGGCTAGGCCACTTTTGGAATATTGTGTGCAATTCTGGTCTCATTCCCATTGGAAAGATGTGAAACTTATAAGAGTTCACAAAAGATTTACAAGGATGTTGCCAAGGCTGGAGGATTTGAGCTGTAGGGAGAGCCTAAATAGGCTGGGGCAGTTTTCTCTGTGGGTGAATTATAGAGGTTCATAAAATCATGAGAGGCATGCAAAGGGTAAATAGACAATGTCTTTTCCTTAGGTTAGGCGAGTCTACAACTGGAAGGCAAAGGTTTAGGGTGAGCGGGGAAAGATTTAAAAGTGACCTCAGGGGCAATTTTGTTTTTGCACAGAGGGTGGTGCGCGTATGGAATGAGTTGCCAGAGGAAGTTGTGGAGGCTGGTCAAATTAAAGTATTTAAAAGACGTCCGGATGAGTATATGAATAGGAAGGGATATGGGCAACGTGTTGGCAAATTTAACGAGATTATGTTAAGCCAACTGGTCGGCATGAACGAGTTGGACCAGAGGGTCTCTTTCCATGCAGTACCCCTCTATGACTCTATGTCTCTATTATGAAGGCCTGCAAGCGAAACACCTTCATAACTACCCTGCCCACACATGATACAAACTTCAAAGAATTATGCCTGAAACCATAAGTCGTTCTGTTCTTCAACACTACTATTGGCTCGACTTTTCATTGTATATGTGTTTTCTTTGTTTGTTTTACCAAAGTACAATACCTTGCATTTAGCAACATTATACTCCATCTGCCATTCTTTAGCTAGTGAGTGATCGTACTGGGGAAGAAAGGCTGGAAATTAATCAGCTGCCTGTATCATTTAATAGTTTTAGGAAGAGGGCAGTCACACGTTAGAGGTGGGAAACAGTGATCGGTGTTTGAGGCCAGAAAGTATGTGCTTTCTTTGTCTCAGATGTTCAGTATTGATATCTATTCGAGTTCCTTCATAGTGCAGTGTGTGTCTGCATGACTTCATTCCCTCATATTGCAGACTACAGATAATATTCATTTATGCTGGAAATAATAGACAAGTATTTAAAGATGTTCATATTTTATCTTGAAAGTAGAGCACATAAACTCGACATCCTACAATTGAGGCAAGTACCTTGTATTTTTTAAACAATGTTATTATTCTCACTGTGTTATTCAGTAAAGTGAACCAGATTTCAATGAATCTATACCAAACTGAAAGCTGGCACTTAAAATTAAACATTTAGGCACTGGTTAGGTCTTGTGTAGTCAGTAGTGTTCCTACCTCTGATGCAGAGCTCTGGATTCTATTCCAATTCCTGAATTTGTCTGAACATGTCCCTAGCTCGAGACCAGACAGTCTGGATTCAGGTGCAGAGGTGTGTCACAGCATGTCAGAACAGGCTGCTGAACAAACACACAGGAGAATAGTGTTCGAAGTTTAGGGACTATTGTGGAGTGGTTGTAGTGTCCCTACCTCTGGCTGCAAAGCTCGATGTTCAAATCCTACCAGAGGTGTTTTATAATATGTTTGAACACGTTGACTAAAATGAGTTTAGAATTGTGATTTGATTGAGATGGAAGAGGTTTCAGTATTCAATTTCAGAATTTAATCTCCGGATGACTGAAACCACAGGCCCTGGTTTGGAGTCACATTTGCACCTTCTAGAGGTTTATAAATTCATGAAGGGCATGGATAGGGTGAGTAGTCAAGATCTTTTCACCACGTTTGGAAGTCCAGAATTAGAAGGCATATATTTAATGTGAGAGGGGAAAGATTTTAAAGGGAGCTCAGTGGCAACTTTTTCACTCAGAAATTGGAGCGTGTATATGATGAAATGCCGGAGGAAGTGGTGGAGGTTGGTATAATTACAACATTTAAAAGGGACCCAGATGGGTATATTAATAGGAAGGATTTAGAAGGATATGGGCAAATTGCTGACACATAGATCAGATTTCCTGCAGTGTAGAAACAGGCCTTTTTGCCCAACAAGTCAACACCAACCCTCTGAAGAGTTACCTACCCAGAAACATTTAACCTTGACTAATGCATCTGACACTATGTTCAATTTAGCATGGCCAATTCACCCAATCTGCACATCTTTGGACTGTGGGAGGAAACCAAATCAGACACTGGGATAAAGTGCAAACTCTACACAGTCAGTCACCCTGGTAATATGAGGCAGCAGTGCTAACCACTGAGCCACCGCACCGACCCAAATAGGGCACGATTAATTTAGGAAATCAGGTTGCATGGACTAGTTCGTCAAAAGTGTTTGCTTCAGCGCTGTACAACTCTAGGATTCGTTAAGACATTGGATCAAGGTACCTATGTAATCTTCACTGTTCACGATATAGCCAATCTTGGTTTCATCTTTCTAACCACACCTTCCATAATTATCATCTGAATCATTTCTATAAATGACAAACAAAAATGGATTGAGCATAAGTCCCTGTGGAACACCACTGTGCACGGTGTCACAAAGCTTGTCCCTTTTCACTGAAAGTTTCCTTTTCTCAAAGATACTGTATTATTGATTTTTTTTTTCAGAGGTATCGTAAGTAGCTCTAAGCTCCAAGGTGACTGGTTTGGTCCAGAGATTAAACGGTGTTGTGATCAAAGGTGTAATGAAAGGGGAGTGGTCAGCTGTCTCGGTGAGCTGTTCAGTCCAGATGGAGTTCAGCTGTGTGGACAATCTCTCTCTCTCTCTCTCCCTCTCTCTCTCTCTCTCTCTCTCCTTGTGCCCTTCTAACTTCAACCGGTTAGCAGATGTTCCACCTTTCCAGTTTTTAATGCGGGTTTGCTTATTGGGACTGGTGTGTACGTTCAGAACAGCTAATTAAGTCTAGTTTGAATAGACTGAGTTCTGTAGGGTTGTTTATTCTGTTCTTTGTGTTTCATTGTGTAATTTTGTGAATTACATTTTGGCTATATTAAAACATGATAGTCAACCTAGCTAGGTTACTCTGGGTAATTTTCACTGTGCAATTATTGAAACAAATTGCATTTTTAAGCAGGTCTCTCCTGCCTGCTTAAGAACGTTTTGAGTGAGCTGGCCTAGAACAAAACATCAGGCCTCCAGTCTGAAAAATAGTCGTCCTCAATAATGCTGTCTCCTGCTATTAGGCAAACACACACACAGGTACACAGAACCACACGCACACACACACACACAGATACAGACACATACACAGAGACACACACAGGCAGACAGACACACACACAGACACATGCACACACTCAGACACATGCACAGAGACACACACAGGCAGACAGACACACATACACAGATATATTTCATAATATGATTCAATATAATGATTGAATAACGACCTTTTCTGGATAATGACTCCTTGATCAACAACCATACTGCAAATATTTAAAACGTGAAGAGACATGCGTGGAGAAAGAGCTGAAGGTGATTTATCAGCAGATGGTGACGTTTCCCATGTGCACTGCGTTAAATCCCAGGAAAATAGATGTGGAGCTGGTTTCATGTTATGCAGTTTGTTGCAAACTCGCAAAGGTCATTGTAATAATCAAAAAAAAAAGCTTGGTCGCATAGGACCGTCTGAATATTGTATTCAATTTCAGTCTGAGCATCTTTCAGATGAAATGGTGTGCTGTTGAAAAACACAAAAAAAGACAGAGAAAAGTTTTTGGAGGAGATAAGAAAGCATGAAGTACACCTGACATCATGTGAATGTGGTCAAATCTTTAAAGTAGGTGTTGCGTCTCCAAGTGACGATTCAATTGCTACTCATTTGGATGTAACTTCTGTCTGCAGTTATGTTAGGACATCAGCCCCATTTTCAATGCTTCACCTTGAATAATACGCTGCACCTTTCAAGTCCATGAACTCAATCTTATTCAGTTGTGCGTGTTCGTGAAATGCCTTTGTGACTGAAAAAAAAACAAATTCGAAATTAATCCACACCCATACTTTTCCTTTCTTTCAATGATAAATTCCCTCCTTGTATGTCAGTTCGTGCGTCTTTTAAAACACTGTGAGATCAGAAATCTACGTTTTATTTTCGGAAATTCATCCAGGATTTCAATAACTTTATTGAATGGAAGAAACTCTCATCCAATCTTTCCTTAATCATTCACTAGTGGTTTTGAAGCCCTAACTGAATTGGTAGGTTCACTCGAAAGAGGGACCTTCCCCGATTTAGTCACTTCAAACCTCACATTATGTGAAAATCTCTTTTGTTTCCGTTTAAGCTTGCGTGTTTCTGGTGCAGCAATTCCACATTTCGTGAATAAACTCCTTCATTCTCTATCATACCGATGAAACCATTTATATCCTTGCTGATGATTTTATGTCTCAGTAAACCCCGTCCCCGGGATTCCTAATATCTTGCTGTCCAGGAAGCAGCGTTTGTGCCCTTTATAAACTTTCACGTGTCTTTGGTGGAGAACGAGGTCAAGGATTACACTGAGGGTGACCGATTTCACAGTTATGCAATGAACTCTTTGCTTTTTAAATACGATTACACTAAATCTCCATGACCTGAGTGAGTCTCAGCTATTTCTAAAGGTAACTGAAGTTCAAATACATCATGGTAGGCCTATAGATATTCCAGTGCAGACTAGTTCTGGACAGTAAATATCATTACCAAAGGCCACCATAGATCTGAATTCAATACTTTTCACACAGTAATTATCGTAACTATTGTGTATTGTATTTCTGTGCTCTTGCCCACTTTGTCCATCACTACATGTGTCCTTGTATTGAGTTCTACTGAATGATTAATTTGTGAATGGAGACTTTCCCTTCACCTCTTATTCGAAACTCCATGGATCATTGAATAATTGTACTCATATGCTTGCAGAGGACAGTCCTGCCATTGCAAGGATGAATCAGTGAACTTTCCCCCGTATCCTCGAAGGCAAGGATTTCCTTCTACAGTTTAGGAGATCATTACAGCACTGAATCCCATGTGTGTGTTCATTAAAACTAAAACAGTTGCAGAAAGACTAAGATTTTCAGACTAAGATTTTGCAATCTGCTTGCATTGCTTGTACCAAAAGTTACATTCCACATTGTGCTATGTTTGTGAATGATAGCATTTTCTGAATCTTCAGCAATGATATTTAAATTTTGTCAGAACACTATCATTCACTGTTCTCTCTTTCCCTTCCGGTTCCCATTTTGATATCCTGTATTTTCTCAGTTTATCTTACTTTTTCAACAATTCAAACAATCTCGCTTCTGATTACCAATCCGAGAGAGTACCATAAATTTGTCAATTTATCTGCAATGCAGATGTAGGGCGCGGTGACCAAGTGGAAAGGCATTGGTCACATGAACTAAGTAGCAGTAGCGGGGTGGTGGTGTTTATCGCATCCCCGCGGACTGAGCTGTCTCCATTGGTAGATCATCACACATTAACAGTGAAGATCTTTTGATGTCATCCTCGAAGGTACATGCTACAAAAAGCCGAAGACTGCGGGAAACTGTTGTGGTCAGCGCTAACACAGAGGCCTAGGGGAAACTGGTGGACCCATAAACCAGAAATTAATGGATTAAAAGATTATTCTTTTGCGAAGAATCCGATTGAGACCATCATCTTAACACCTCCTGGGGAGAAAATGGACGTGGGTGAGCGGACATTCTCAAATGGTTCCAGCATTTACAATCTTGGTCCGTGTGACAACAAAAGCAGAAACCTGGAATTGTTTATCTTGCTACTGAAAAATCGGTTAGTAAATTTTGAAGAGCTTAGATATTTCTTCCTGGTGTTCATGAAATGAGCAAGCGCAGAGGAGGGTTCCCTGAGTATGGTCTGGCTTCTGGGTTATGGACCCAGGGCCCTCTACTGTGATATTCTCCTCACATGATCTGAACACACACAAATAAATGACTCAGTGACAAGGTCTGCTGAATCGGATTCTGTGGAGAACAGAAGTCGATTGAATGAAAAGAGCCATAAGAGTGCGAATGGAGCAAATTATTTTCCAGACTCGAGGAGAGTGCATCGTGCTGTTTCCAGGTGTCAATATCTGTACAAGTACACTGAATCAGCCTAGGGTGTTATTGTACTGCATCTTTTGTATAACGGTGCAAAAGCACGAAACTTTTGTATAGGGGGACAACTTCAAAATCCTCAATGAGGCAAAACACACAAATGTGGTAAACAACAGAGTAACCACACAAACTGGTGTTACGTCATGTGGTAAGCTTTCCTGCTCAAATTTCGCTCAAAATCGCATTCCTGAGTATCAGATTCGAACAGTGAATGGTGTATGTCAATACGAACTGCTCTGATCTCACAACTTCAGCATTTCACACGCCCCCTTAAGTCCGTCTGCCAATTGTAATTGATCACACATTGTGTTACTTCTACACACGTAGAGAAGAAATTACTTTAAGAACAACAGCCATGTATGTGACTGGGATCTGACACCTGCGACTCCACTTTCAAGGAGCTAAGAACCTGGACCTTACCATTAAGTGCATAAGTCCTGCTAAGGTTTGCTTTCTCAAAATGCATCACCTCGCATTAATCTGAATTAAACTCCATCACTTTTCTTTAATCATTTTTAGTTAGCTTATCAGAATGCCCAACTGTGTTAATCAGAATCACCTCACTCCAGCTATACATTAAACCAATTGTTTTAGTTCCCGTTGTTGTGCTACTTCTGTCACAATGTATTTTACCTTTTTCTACTTAATATTATTCTACTGTCACTATTAGGTATTCTACTGCCACCTGTGCTACAATGATCTTCCATCCCAGACTAACCTGTCATGATAAGATATTCAGCTACCCCATCTGTCACAATGTTTTCCTGTCCAAAGCTGACTCAACTAACCGCTGATTATGTATATAATGTCATATCCTGCTACAAGCGTCTCAAGCAGGCTGACTCGACTATCAATAAATTATTTAAAGTCATGCCCTTCCTATGTATTGTCACGACTTGTCCCAACCTACCATGATGATATTTAGTAGGGAGTCTGACTTGACTAATTGTTTTTATCTCAGCCTGCCATTGTAACCTTTCAGCCTCAGTCTGACTCTGCTAATTGGTGTAGGAGCATTCCACTATTCCTATCCCATCCTGCCACAGCGGCCCCATCCTGCCCCAGTGATCTTTTGACGCGTGTGGCATTCCGCAGACCCCTTGTAACAGATTGCACACAGTTTCCGTGCCTTTCCCCTTCCCATGCTTTCATGCTCTGTATTTTCTGTACCGTGTTCGGATATTTCATCAGACATCTGTTTATCTTCACCCCATTTTCCAGTACTGGTCCTTATCCATGTGTGCTCTACCTTCTCAAGTATTCGGCTAAATACTCCTGAAATGTTTTCATGACTCAAAGCTTTACCACACGTTCAAACAGTGAGTTCCAATTATACAATACTCTCAGAGTGAAAACGTTCTTCCTATATCTCCTATGAGCACCCTCTCTCTTGCGTTTAACGGAGATCCCTGGTTGTTAACTCTTCCCATAAGAAGTTTGTTCCTATCACACATACCGGTCCCCTTAATGTGCACCTTAATCACTTCCTCACTCGCCTTCTCCGCTCCCAGATAAAGAGCCTGAGCAGAGCTCGTCTATCTTCGCCATAGCGATAGTGTCGTGCTGGAAAAGTATAGCAGGTCAGGCAGCATCCGAGGAGCAGGACAATCGACGTTTCTGACATAAGTCTTTAATCAGGAATGAGTTTTGTGGGTGGGGACTGAGAGATAAATGGGACGGGGTTGGGGTTGAATGCAAGGTAGCTGGGAAAGCGAATGGTGGATGGAGCCGGGGAGAAGGTGATAAGTCAGAGGGCGAGAGATGAAGTTGGCAGACTAGTGAACAAAGAAGAACAAAGAACATAGAAAATTTACAGCCCAGGAACAGGCCCTTCGGACGTCGAAGGCT
This sequence comes from Chiloscyllium punctatum, assembly GCF_047496795.1. NCBI lineage: Eukaryota > Metazoa > Chordata > Chondrichthyes > Orectolobiformes > Hemiscylliidae > Chiloscyllium > Chiloscyllium punctatum. The sequence continues at coordinate 1,692,862 of NC_092755.1, forward strand.
GAGCTGATCCAAATCCACTGTCTAACCCTATCCATCAATTGCTAAGCATCTGTATCCTTCTGCATCCCACTGACTCATGCATCAGTGCAGATGCATCTGAAATGAATCTACTGTGATTGCCTCTACCTCTTCTGGCAACACGTTCCAGGCACCTACCACCCTCAGTGTAAAATGCTTCCAACGTCTATCTCTCTTAAACTTTTCACCTTTCACCTCGAACGCGTGACCTCTCAGCAGTGAATCCCTCACCCTGGGAAAAAGCTTACCTCTATCCACCCTGACTATACCCTTCATGATTCTGTAGACGTCGATCAGGTCCCCCTCAATCTCTTTTTTTAATGAAAATAACGTAACCAACTCAACCTCTCTTCTGAGCTAGCATCTTCCATACCAGGCAACATCCTCATAAACCTTCTCTGCACCCTCTCCTAAACGTCCATATCGTTTTGGTAATTTGGTGACAAGAACTGTACACAGCATTCTAAATGCGGTTGAACCAAAATATTGTATTTTTTAGCATGACCTGTCAGCTCTTACAATCAATGCCCCGTCCGGTGAAAGCAAGCATGCCATTTGCCTTCTTGTCCACTCGATCCAGCTGTGCAGCCACCTTCAGGGTACAAAGAACCTGAACACCCAGATCTCTCTGCTCATCAACTTTACCCAAGGCTCTTCCGTTTACAGTATGCTTGTCTCTAGAATTAGACTTCCCAAAATGCATCACCTCACATTTGCCTGGATTCAACTCCATCTGCCACTTCTCCGCTCAACTCTCCTGTCTATCTATATTCTCCTTCAGTCCTTGACAGTCCCTATGCTTTTTGCTACTCCACCAATCCATGTGTCATCTGCAAATGTAATGGCGATATTTGGACTAGCAACTCTTGGAGACTGGAGCATTGCAACTGCTGGTAATTAAATTCAATGAATAAAATCTGGAATATAAACCCTCTCAGAGGAAGAGTGGCAAAAAGTTTTAATTTGTTGAAAACCCATTCATTTATGTCCCTTCAAAAGGGAAATCTGCCTTCCATAAAGAGACCTGCCAACATATAACTCCACACCCACAATAGTACGGTTCACCCCTAAATTCCCTCTGACTCAGTTCAAGGAGAGTTAAGGATGAATAACAACTGTTGTTCAGACTATGATGGCCACACTTCTGGGGAGAATAAGGAAGGATAAAAAAGATACACGGATGACGGAGAAAATTGGGAGTCGTCTCAGCATGGTCTCAAATTCAGCTGATTATCCACACGAAATAGACACAAGGATACCCACGCCTCCATGAAGTCAGGTCCATGGGGGCGGGGTCTGTAGGAAGGGATTCAATTACCCGCTGAAATGTAAATTCACTTCCTCAGTCACAATGTGGGCAGTTCATTCACCACTCCCACATGTGAGAAAGAATCATTCAGGAGACCAACGTGCAGAATTGCCATCAGGATTACAAATGATAGCAAGAGTACGATTCTGCTGTTATTGCACGTGTTCATCCCATCCAGCAATGAACTGGATGCCTGATTCCAGTGGAGTACCACTGTTTCCTGATGTAGATCAATAATTCAAACTTAGTTGTCGGAGTCATGTTTAGAGGTTTACACACGATGCAACAATTGGTCGTGTAGGTGACTGTGATGAATAATACCAGGGACGCAGGGATGTATCAATCAGGTGGAAAGGAAAAAACGGAGAATGGAATTGAATCCAGACCAGTAAGTGGTAATGAATTTGTGGAGTTGAAACAATAACAGTGAGGATTCTGAGTGGTGAACAGGAACAAAGAGATCTTGGAGAAGATGTTCACTGATCTCTGAAGATTGTTGGACAGGGAGATCAGTTGTTCGAGAGGCTTTTGGATATTTTCTATTGTTGACCACAGTCTGAGAATGATATTCGATCTTTAGTAACCGCCAGTTTAGGAAACCCCAAAAGGAATGAGCACAAGTCTGGTCATTGCAATAATCAATATATTTCAAAATTGTAATATAAAAGGCGGAGGGCTCAAGTATAACTATTTGCCCATCAGGACCGCTTCACCACTCAATGAATTTACCACTGCTTCCTCTCCAAGTCATGCTGGTACGTGCCTTGGAGGGTAATTCATAAATGGTGACGTTTCAGTGCATCTTCAACCTTGTCCTTATGGTCGGTACAGTGTTTGAGCTTTGAAGGTTCAGTCAACAAAGCCTGGTTGACTTATTTCATTGGATCTTCTAGGTGGCGTACTCTGCTGCAATTGTGCCTCAGCAATTAAGGGAATAAATATTCAGGCGTTTTACAATGTACAGTTAGGTGACTGTATTGTCGTGGAGGGTGTCCTGGTCCTTCAGTGATATTGCAGCGGCACCCACCGAGGCACATGGAGAGAGTCCTGTTAAACATCTAACGTGTGCGTTGCGGACGATGTAGGCTTCACGGAAACAAGAGTTGAGTTAATAATCAAACAAAACCGACCGACAGACATGTTTTTGTCATCAATTCTTTTATATGGGTGGTCAGGTTCCAATTCTCCTAAATACTAGCTCTCAGGACGATTACACGTAGGAATTCAGTTACAATGAAGCCATTGAATGTCAATCGAATATGATTAGATTATCATTTGTCAGAGTTATCATTGCTGTATTTGGTCCTTCTGTGGATCAATCCGATTACAATCGCTTTCTGATTTCAAGTTCCAATTCCCATCTGCACCTGATATTTCAACCCGTTTCCTCACATAAATGTCTCCACATGCTTTCATTATATGTAAGGACGCTGCAGAGGACAGCACAGATTTACGAGGATGTTGCCAACTCTGTATAAAATGGAGCTTCGTGAAATGATTGGTTAGGCTGGGATTATTCTCCTCGAAACAAAGGAAGTGGAGGGGAGCTCTATAATCACATAATAACATTTATAAACGTTCAATATTCGTGGAATCTTGACAGGGTAGATACGGGCGGGTGGTTTGCCTTAGGCTGTGAGGAGAGCACCAGAGGACAAAATCTCAGAATTTCATCTTGCCCATTTAATTCAGAATTGAGGAGTAATTTCTTTGCTCAGGGGCCAAACAATCTGTGCCATCTGTGCTGTTGGGTATTTCCAAACTGTGCTAGATAGTTAATCAGAAAGGTGATGAAAATTTGTCGAGTTAAGCGAGCAGAAAGGAGTTACAGATTATTGGGGCGGCACGGTGGTTCAATGGTTAGCACTGCTACCTCACAGCACCAGGGTCCCAGGTTTAACTCTAGCCTCGGGCAGCTGTCACTGTGGACTTTGCACATCATTCCCGCTTTTTCGTGGGTTTCCTCCCACAGTCCAAAGATGCGCAGGTCAGGTGACTTGGCTGTGTTAAATTGCGTGTAGTCAGAGGGGAATGGGTCTGGGTGGGTTACTCTTCGCAGGGTTGGTGTGGACTTGTTGGGCCGAAGGGCCTGTTTCCATGCTGTAGAGAATCTAATCTAGATCAATCATGAGTTCGTTGAATGTTGGGGCAGACCTCATGGGCTGAATGGCAAACTTCCATTTGTTTAACATTTGGTCGAACGCTTTATTTTATTCATAAGTTCAGAATTGTGGGGGTATGGGATGAAGTGATAGAAAAGGTTTATTAAACAGATGAGACATATCAGGAACAAGATTCATAAATTCAGGAAGACGAAAAGTGCTGTGACATGGGGACAACAAATGACAGTGGGCACAGCACAGGTGGCTGTATACAGAAGCTGTGAATGCTGAAGAAAGTTGGTAGACCTTAGACAGTTGGCAAGTCAGTGATCACGCTGGATGATGGATCGTTGTATGATTCACACACAGCAGAAATTGGTGAAAGAATGAAAGGTTCGTTTCAGTGGAGAAGTTTTCTGCGATTCCAATTCCGAGTGACTATTTGAAATACTGATCAGATCATTGTGTGAAGTGTTAGGTTAAAATACTCATGAACAACCCCACTGGATAAACTTGTGCTCCCGATCTCTTGTTACTTGTTTCTCTTTCTTTCGATGCAAATTCATAGAAAGACAAGATGGAATGTGGGGCAGAAAGAAAAATGCGTTCATTCTCATTACACGAATTTAATGTACAATTAAATAGAATGACTGCTCTCACTCTTAATTTCGACTTTAATGTGGTGTCGATTTTTCCTGAATCTTCCGTGCAGTGAAGGGGAAGAACAAGATTCTCGATCCAGTGTATACCAGAGTGTGAGGTGCAAAGAAAAACTGCTGGAGTGGTGCGTAAAGTTAGCAACTAGAGTGCGACTCGAACTCGTGAATGCGGAGCACAGCGGTATAATAACATAACACCATAATCATTCAGTCTCCTCTGCACATTTTGCGGCGGGGTGACGTGTCACCTCATCAGGGTACATGTGGTGAAAGTAAAGAATGAGAAATTTGCAGAGCGGACTCAAATCCACACCATTGTGTTTCTGCTTGCATCAGAATTATAATAACAGCAAATTCCAATAAATAGCCATGTTCGTCACAATGAATAGCTGTCATTGATACATTCTGATCAGAACGGTGTCAGGATGAAACAGAGAACAAGAATTTTCCGTCATATTCACACCTACATTTGACGCATAATTTCTTCAGTCACTTTCTCTCTCACATGAAGAAGGAGCCATGGAGAGGGAATTAAAGGCGATGTTGTGGCTCAATGGCCTTTCTCATATGGCTGAACCTGAATCGGATTAAGTCACATGAAACGCTGTTTTGTTCGTTTCATTTTAATTATGCTGAAACCTCACAATGTTCATTGTAATAATCGGAAGTGAATTCGATTTATCTCATTGGAACGATTGATGTTGTATTCAAACTTGCTCCGACTATATTTCAGCTTAAGGAAAATACTGCTTAGAACATCAGAGTGTTAAAATGCAAAAGAAAACCCACCAGTTTTGTTGCTCGTTGCTTTGGCAGATTTCACCGAGTATAAAATGGACCAAACATCATGGTGTTTGTCCTCACAGCTTTAACGCATGTGATTAAAGCAGGACGTCGATCTCAACTGGTCACTTCTTATTCATTATGTAATATCATCCCTTCACAATAAGAAAAATCCACTCAGTTCCATTTACAGTGCTTCAGGTAGAATATTATGCGAAATCTTTCAAAATCCAGAGTTTTTGGAACCGAATCTTATTCAGCTGCACACGTTTACGAAATTTCTTTACATTTAAAGCCAACCCACTTAGATATTGTTTCCCCGCAACTTCCGACCGACTACGCTCCATCCCTACACCTTTACCGAGACACACGCTGTCGCCCTCTTGTGAAATTTATTCCTTGTATGTCACCAAATGTGCCTTTCCAAATATTTTGAAAAACAGATTCTCGGAGTGACAGCGATTCTGCTCTCATCATTTCTTTGTCCTTCAAAGGTTTTATCAAAGGGTTTGAATGTCTGACGTCTAGATGTTTACTCACTTGAAATAGGGAATTTTCCACCTATTTACTCTGTCCAAATATTTCATAACATGAAAAACCCCCAATTAAGTCTTTCTTGGTTCAGGGATAACTGTTCTAAATTTTCGAAGATAACAAGTGAATAAAATCTCATCCTCAGTACACCCCGTCAGCATCGACTCTAGTTGCTTTAACCCCAGTAAACACTATCATTACCCTCTCCGATAGAATCACAGAATCCTACAGTACAGAAAGAGTATTTCAATCAATCAAGCCGGTTTCGACTTTCTGAAGAGCATCTCACCAAGACCTAGTTCTCCTCCCTATTCCCGTATATTTCAGCAGAAGAAGCGGCAACCCTCCCCCTTATGATGTCAAATAAACCTGTTGGACTATAACCTGGCGTCCTGTGACTTCTGACCTTGTCCCCGCGTTACCCATGGGTAATTCACTTAATTTACTGATTCACTCCCTGGATACGAGAGGGCAATTTAACTTGACGAATCAACATAGCCCTCAGACCGAACAGCAGTGCGAATTACTGATCCAACGTTCCATTATAGTGAGCAAAACCTGAATCATTTTTAATGGCTTTAAACCCTGGTAACTCAGCCACATCAAAGCAAATCAACCCAAATTCAACACTTCAATCCGGAACAAGTCTGCCAAATGTTTTGTTTTCTTTCCAACACTGTAACAAGGTGCAATTTGCAGAAGTCACATGTTTGCACTTTCACTGACACTCTGCCTCCCTGAGATCTGCAGCCCTTTCCCACACTGATTCAGGCAGCACTGTCCTTCCTGTGACATGCCCCATCGAGAATGGAAGGACAGGTATCAATACCCGCACTTGGGAATGGAGCGACAGTTTTAAAATATTTACACTGTCCCCAGTGGAGACTTGAGTCCTGTGACAGACGTGGACACGAACCACTATACTACCGAGGACAAGAGTGTCAAAGGAGGCCCTCCAACCAATTGTGGTGACACTTGTCAAAAGCAACTACCTAATGAACTGAATCCCATTTCACAATGTTTATCCCACAGCCTTATATGTCTTGGCATCACAAGTTCACATCTGAATGTTTATTCAGGTTCTAAGGGTTTCTGCCATTCTGAACAATGCAGGCAGTGTATTCCAAATTCCAACCACCCACTGGCTTATAAAGCACTTTTGCACATCTTCTCAAACCATTCTTCCTTTCTTCGTAAATCTCTGCCCCCTGCTAATTGATCCCTTCATCAATGGAAAACTCGTTCAGTCAACCCTGTCCATACCCTAACCCAATCATGTCTCCTCTAAATCTCCTTTACACTGCGACAAACACTACACTATGTCCTGTCTTTCTTCACAACTGAAACTCTTCATCCCAAACAGTATCCCGGTAAATATCTCCTGCGATTTTCTCAGTGTGATCACATCCCTGTGACTTGCAAAACTGCAATCAACACTCTTGCTTGAGCCTAATGAGCATTTGTTTTAAAATTTCTGGATTAGTATGAGGGCGATTCTGGCTATGCCGAATTTATAACACATTCTGAATTGCTCAGGGGGCAATTGAGACTCAACCATATTGTTCTGAGTCTGAAGTCACATGCAGGCCAGACCAAGTAAGGACAGCAGATTCCTTCCTGAAATGACATCAGTGAACCAAATGGTTTTTTATTCAACAATTGACAATGGATCTATAGTAATCATTCGATTCTTCATTGCAGATATTTGCTGAATCCAAATTTTACAATCTGGCATGGGGGGATTCAAACCCGAGTACCCAGACTATTACCTCGGTCTCTGGATTATCAGTCCTATGAAATTACCACAAGACCATCACAGAAAACCACAAAAGCTGATCTTTTCCAATAAAATGTCTTTTCACCAAAACTGCTCTGGGTATTTTCCATGAGCCTGATGTTCCAATTGTCTCTGATCTATGTCAGTAAATGCTGCTACATGGCGATTGATTTCACAACCCCGGTATCCAAATGGATCGATTTGTTTGAAGGCCCCGATGTGGAGTTGGGGCGCGTTCACCCAACAACAGTGACCGCAGCAGCAGCACAGACAGAACAGTGTGAATGTGAAAGAGAGTGATAGATTGTGCATTACCTCAGAGTAATGGGAGGAGGGACGGAAAGGAGGTTTAATGATCGTGGGTAGAAGGGAAATCTCCGACAACGGGTGTGTTTCAATCCTGATATAAGACACGCAGATTTGTAAGGGAGCGGAATTTGAAGGTAAAATAATTAATTTCTTAGCATGTGTCACAAAAAGGACAACGGAGAGAACACTTCGTGCCGTGATTTGGTTTCAAATCGAGGTTGCTGTGATCAAAATGCAAAATACCGACAACCACGATCACCACAGAACAGGATGTTTGCAAGCATCAGTAAGTATACTAGCAGAGGAAATGTTCGGAAGAACAGCAAATGTACAATATCAGTACTCAGCGAACAGTGACAGATTTGTGGGAACTGAGAATGAGCTGAATCTTTCAGTTCGATGTCCTCAGAGGCTGTAGAGATCACTTGAATAAGAATGTTGAAAGATGAGATTGATCGATTTCGACAAGAAATCAAAGACTCGGGGGACAGGACAGGATATTGTTGAAATGCATGCTTCAATAGCATTTTAGCTTAACATCGGCACAGCCGCCCAGATCCAACCGGAAATAGGGATGGGAATCAGTGTGCAGAGTTACCTTTGATGCAATAGGTGAGCGTGTGATGGTATAGAGGCTCAAGAAATTCCTCGGTTGAATGTGCTCATGCTCAAAGGAATGGTTGTCCCCGTTTATACTATCATAGCGATTTCCGGTGCATCTTTCTAAGACAGCTGAGTGGCACAAGTGGAGCGTGTTGAGCCCTTAACTTTGCAGTGGTGGGTTTAAAAGATGATTTTGCTGTTTGGATCTGTGTTTCCGACACTGGCGGTGGCAGCTACATTTGCTCGCATCAGCTCAGTATCAGTTTCTTTCACACAGTCAAGACTTCAACCTGGAGAAGGTGGTGTTGGGGTGATATTTTAAACTAGTTATCCTTGGGGGTTGGGACACGGAAACGGTGATGTTTACATTTGACAAAAAAACGTGAAATACAAGCCTGACCTCAGGAACAGAGATCATGACTTTAATTTCCTGCAATCCCTTTCATTCATGTCCCCTATGCAGGGGATTCCACCATCTTCACCCAGTCCTGCGTACGAGAAACTCCAAGACCAGAAAAGCATGAGCTGACCCTTAATTCAAGAAGCTGCACCGCGTGGGGAAGCAGTCTAATCGGCCCTTCCAGTCCACATGGTTCATCGGAAGCGCATCCCACCAGACCCCCAGGGTATACCCTGTCCCATAAGCCTGTATTTCCATTGTTGATCCCTGTAACCTGCACATCTTCGGTCAGAGGGAGAAATAAAAACGCAAACACACAGAGAATGTGCAGACTGCCCACTGACAGATAGCCGAGGCTGAGATCCCACCCGGGTGTGTCGTGTAGCCAGACAGCAACGAACGAGAGGCGAAGAGTAAATGTTGTCCTGACTAGTGATACTCACACCCTGTGGGTGAATGAAGAATGAAAACACATTCACAATATGGAAAACAGGATTTGTATCTATGTGGACACAAGTTGAAAGGATCGTTCACCCTGTGTAGAGAAAAGGACACTGATATCACAGAGAAAGCAGGGCAATTCGCGAACTACTGGAAGGGATTCAATTAACCACAGAAATGGAAACTCATTTAATCAGTAACACTGTGGAGAGACCGTTCACCAGTCCCGTGTGTGGGAAGGGATCACTGAGCAAAACAACCTCCGGAGACTCCAGCAGGATTACATATCCCATCAGGTGTTCGATTATGCTGTCAATGCTGCTGTTAATCCCAACCAGCTATTTGCTCCATAGTGTTAATCATAGAGTCATACAGCATGAAAATAGGCCCGTCAGTGCAACCAATCCATGCTGAAAATACTGCCAAAACAATCTAGTCCCATCTGCCGCCTCCTCTACCCGATGAGTGATTACAATACCCTTGTAGTTTTATTACTCTGTTGTAAATCCAAAAAAAAGGTAATATTTTGGGGACAAATAGTTCAGGTCCTGGCATGACAGATGGTGAAGTTTGAATTCACTGAGTACTTGGAGTTGCAGAGTATTGTGATGACCTGAATCAGTTGTGTGGAAAGTCCCATCTGATTCACTCATGCCAGTTCAGGAAGCAACCTGCCATATTCATCTGTTCTGTCCCACAGGAGACTCCAGATGGATAATACCGTGGTTGACTCTTAAATGCCCTCTGGGATATAACTGACGTACTCGGCATGAATAAATTTATTTTAAAAATCCCACTTTCCCATTCATGTTTGGAATGTATTGTCCATTAAATGTTGCAAACGTACCCTCATCCATCACTTCCTCAGCAAGTTAATTACACACGTAAATCACCGTCCCGAAAAAAATGCCGCACATGTCTTTTTTTAAAAAAAATCTCTCTCTTTTAATCTTAAACATATGCCCTCTCGTCTTGTCATTCCCCTCCAGTGAAAAGGCCGCCATCATTAACTCTAAACTTGCCTCTCAATAATTCATAAACTTCCGTCAGGTCGCCGCTCAAACCCCAAGCCTAGAGTGTAAACAGTCTCAACTAGGAGAAAGTGAGAACTGCAGATGAGAGATCAGAGTCGAGAGTGTTGTGCTGGGAAAGCACAGCAGATCAGGCAGCATATGAGGAGCAGGAGAATCGACGTTTCGAGGAAGAGCCTGATGAACGACACTTGCGCGAAAAAATGTATATTCTCCTGCTCCTGGGAAGCTGCCTTACCTGTTGTGGTTTTCCAGCACCCCGATCTCGAATCTGAAAACAGTCTCAGCCTATCTAGCCTTTCATTATAACTCAAACCTTCCACAGGCAACAAGCGTGTATACCTTTTGTGAACCTCCTCCAGCTGAATAATATCATTCCTACGACTGGGCGACCAGAACTGGACATAATATTCCAGAAGAGGCCTCATCAATGTCCTGCAAAACTTCAACATAACGTCCCAACTGCTATACACAAAGAACTGAGCAATGAAGGGAAGTAGGTTAAATGCCTTTGAACCATCTTGTCTGTTGGTAATGCAAATTATAAGGAATTATTTACCTGCACACCGAGCTTCCGTGCTCTCCAACATATGCAAAGCCATACTCTTGTTGTGTAACAAAATGAAATACCTTCCATTTATCCAGATTGAACTCCATGTTACATTTTTCAGTACAACGTCTCATTGGATTAAGACCCTTTTGAAACTTAGATAATCTTCTCCACTGTCTACAATTCTGGTATCGCCTGCAAACCTAAGCAGCATGCCTGCTGTTAGTTCCACTGTTTTCTCATATAGATCAATGATCAATATTTACTTGTAGTGGCCGTGATTTAACAGTGTGCAGATCATACAACAATTAGTCATGCAATTAACCATGAGGAAGAAAGCCGCAGACTGCAGGGAGATATCAAACAATTGGAAATAAAACTGGTGAAAGCAATTCATTCCAGGGAAGTGGGTGATAGTGAAGCAAAATTAAACTTCAAACCAGCTACTCACGCTCCAGTTGTGGTACTCAGCTGTCTCAGCAAGATGCACTGTAGATTGCTGTTATTATAAACTGGAACAAATTTTCCATTCCGCCTTTGACCAGGAACACTCCCAACCTCAGAATTGCTTGCGCCTCTAAACCATCATAGAAACACCGTGCATTCTCCGGTTGTGTCACTTGAGCCATCGAGTATCTCTGCAAGCTCATTCCCATCTTGATTTCAAGTTGGTTATTCGCGACTGCGCCACTCAGTTCCTCTGATTTTGGGGCTGGGAACTGGGACGATGTGGCAGCAGGGGTTACTGCCTTGTATGGGGAAACTCAAGAAGTAACCGAAGTTAAACTGCATTGCTATTGAAGTATACATTTCAAAAGCTTGGTAACAACAATGACTGCAGATGCTGGAAAGCAGATTCTGGATTAGTGGTGCTGGAAGAGCACAGCAGTTCAGGCAGCATCCGAGGAGCAGTAAAATCGACGTTTCGGGCAAAAGCTCTTCATCACGAATACAAGCAGAGAGCCTGAACTGTTGAGAGATAAGTGAGAGGAGGGTGGGGGTGGGGAAAAAAGTAGCATAGAGTACAATAGTTAAATGGGGGAGGGGATGAAGGTGACAGGTCGGGGGGGGAGGGTGGAATGGATAGGTGAAATAGATGATAGGCTTTTAGGACAAGTCTGGACAAGTCATGGGGACAGTGCTGAGCTGCAAGTTTGGAAATGGGGTGAGGTGGGGAAGGGGAAATTAGGAAACTGTTGAAGTCCACATTGATGCCCTGGGGTTGAAGTGTTCCAAGGCGGAAGATGAGGCGTTCTTCCTCCAGGTGTCTGGTGGTGATGGACCGGCGGTGAAGGAGGCCCAGGACCTCCATGTCTTTGGCAGAGTTGGAGGGAGAGTTGAAATTTTGTGCCACAGGGCTGTGTGGTTGATTGGTGCGGGTGTCCCAGAGATGTTCCCTAAAGCACTCTGCTAGGAGGCGCCCAGTCTTCCCAATGTACAGGAGACTGCACCGGGAGCAGCGGATACAATAAATGATATTGGTGGATGTGCAGGTAACAAAAGCTGCAGTGTCCCCGGAGTCTTTGATGTTTTGGAGAAATCTATTTATCTCAGCCTTCAACACATTAATGATGGAATCAACGCAGCCACTGGGGGGAGACCGAGCTTAAACGGTCAGACCATTCTAAGTTCCCACATATCTGTTCCTGTTCGCTAAGCACTGATATTGTGCATTTGGTGCTCTGCCTAACATTCCTTATAATACTGTACTTATTGCATGAGATTTGTGCGCTTGCCTGTGGGTTGCCATCATCGTGTAGTGGTTAGTGCTCAGCGTTGTGGCCGCAGCAACCTTGGTTCGAATCCGAATCACGGCGCTAGTTGCTCTATGTGTCTCAGTAATTTGTGAAACACAAATGGAACAGTTGTTTTAACGTTTTGATTTTTTCCTTCAAGCTCTGCTCGCTCACATCTCTGTGTTTCATATGTCAGAATTCAAGTCCACCCGTTCTCAGAGATTTCTTCCCTCCTACGATCACTAACCGATCTTTCCATCCCATACCCCCATTTCATTAATTTGGAGATGCCGGTGTTGTACAATGGATTACAAAGTTAAAAATGACCCAACACCAGGTTATGGTCTGACAGGTTTAATTGAAGCACTAGCTTTTGGAGCTCAGCTCTTTCATCATGTGCTTGCGGAGTCATTTCCTATTTCACTAAGGCACTGCAGACTCTAATACAGACTCTCCCATTGATACCGATTAGTCTGTGTGGCTGGGGTCACTGTTGCTGGGTGAACGTGCTCCAACCCCACCATCGGGACCTGCAGACCATTTGATCCATTTGGTTACCACTGTTGTGAGATCAATGCTCATGTAGCAGCTTCTACTGATATGGACCCGATATTATTGGGGGGGGGGGGGGGTCAAGCTCAGGAAAATAGCACAGACCAGTATTGGGGAAAAGAGATTTAATTGGATCAGATAAGTTTCACTGCTTTTCTGCAATGGCCGAGCGCTCTTACCACTGAACACTGAACTGTTAATTCAGACACCAGGGACCTGGGTTTGACTCTGACCATGCTAGGTGGTAGAATTGGGATTCAATAAATATCTGGAATTACGAATCTAATAACTCCTATAAATCCGCGGCCAATTGTTGAAAACAACAAAACCATCTGACCTCATTTAAGGAATGTAACTGCCACTCTTACATGTTTGAGCCTCCATGTGACTCCAGACTCACTACAATATGGTTGAGTTTCAAATGCCCGCTCTGCAATTAGGGATACCAATCAATACTGCCGACCCAGCGACGACCTCATACTGTAACAGAATAGAAAAAAAGTTCATTCGGCCCTAGCTATATTACTGTGTGCAGTTCTGCAATTCAGAGTACTGCATGGATGTGATCGCACTGGGAACGTTGCAGTAGAGATTCACTGGGATATTGTCTGGGCTGAAGAGTTTCAGTTGTGAGGAGAGATTGGACAGACTGGGGCTGTTTCTCGCCGAGCAGAGGAGATTGGAGAAGACATGACTGAGATGTACTAAATATTGAGGGATATGGATAGGATAGACTGAAAGAAGCGTTTCTTATTGATGGAGAGATCGAACACTGGGGCCAAGAGATTTCGGGAAAAGGCAGAAAGGTTTGAGTAGATTAGCGGAAAGGGTCAGAGAGGCAGAAATCATTCTAACCTGAAAGAAAATCGAGATGTTAAATTGTGATGCCAAAACATGTAAGATTATGGGCTAAACGATGGAAAACTTGATTCAGGTCGTTAAGCAGTTGTGTTGGGCACAACAGGCTGAAGGGCCTCCTTCGATGTTGTCATCCTCCACAGTATCCTGGTTAGTCTCCCCGCCTGTCACAGGGTTCAATTCTCCGCTGGGGAATCGTCAAGGTTTTATACCTGTCGTTCTGTTCCCAGTGAAGGTTATTCATGTCTGGCCTTCCATTCTCGATGGGACATGTCACAGGAAGGACAGTGCTGTCTGAATCAGCTGGGGAAGGACTGCAGCTCCTGGGGAGACAAAGTGTCAGTGAAAGTGCAAACACGTAACTTCTGCAAACTGCACATTGTGTTTGTGTTGTAATGAAAAACATTATATAGAGTTGTTCCTGACTGATATGTTTATTTAAAGCAGGAATCTGAGGAAGAAAACACAGTAACCTCATTCAGATCTGAGTGCAGAAAGATTTCCCGCAGAACTACTGAAGTTGTACAGCGTAGAACCGTGTTTGGATGCATTGAATTCGGGTTGGTGGGCGCAGCTTGCTTTCACTGGGTGGAGTTGCCAGTGTGTGAAGCCATTACACATGATACAGATAGTGTTGAATGTGATGGTACATTTGCTCAGTGGTTTGCACTGTTCTTAGGTCTGTAGGTTAGGTGGATTAGCCATGTTAAATTGCGCTGATGTGTCCAGGGAGTGAATTCAGTAAGTTAAGTGAATTAGCCATGGGTAACGCAGTGATAAGGTCAGCAGACACACGATGCCAGGTTTTCATCCAAAAGATTTATTTGAAATCACAAGTCAGAGGCCTGTGGGGATAGAGACGAGAGCTCGGTCTGGTTGAGATGCTGTTCAGAGTCTCCCTACAGACCCGATTTTCTAAACTGCTCTTTCTGCCTTGTAAGGAATCTGTGATTCTATCAGAGAGGACACTGCCAGCGTTTACTGGGCTGCTAAGACATTAGACACGATGCTGACGGCGTTTAGTGGGGATGGAATTTTATTTATTTGTGTGTTGGAAAATTTGAAACTAAACCAAGGAAAACCGAATGGAAGTTTTCCTGATGAATTGAGGTTTGGAGAGAGTAAATAGGTGGTAAATTCACTATTTCACGTTCATACATTTCTGAAAGTCAAGATTTCAAAACCATCGATGTAGGGCAAAGAAATAATGGGAGCAGAATTTCTGTCACTCAGACAATCCGTTTCCAAAATATTTGGAAAGGCACATTTAGAGACACGCAAGCAGTGAGTTTCACCAGGAGAGAGAAATCGTGTGGCCATGTAAAAGTGTAAAGGAGGGTGTAGTGGGTCGAAGGTGCGAGGAAACAATATCTAATTTGGACAACTTCAGATGCAAATAAATATCGGAAACGAATGCAGCTGAGTAAGATTCAGCAAAAAAAACTCAGAGGTTTTCAAGATTTATATTAATATTCAACATGAAGCATTATAAATGGAACTGAGCAGATTTTGTATATTGTCAAGGAAAGCTATTCCTTAATGAATCAGAAGTGACCCGTCTCTTGGAGTTCGATTTCCTGCTTTAATCCCATGCCTTAAAGATTGGAGGACGATCGCCATGATGTTGGGTTCATTTGACACCCATTGAAATCTGCCAACGTAACTGAGCATCAAAACTGGCATCTTGTTTTGTAGTTCAACCTTCTGTTTTTCTCATCAGTATTTTGTTTAAGCTGAAATAAATTCGGAGCAAAATTGAATACAACATTGAGCGTTCCAATCATTTAAATCCAATTCACTTCCGATCATTGGAATGAACAGAGTGAAGTTGCAGCAAAATTAATAAAATGAAACGAACAAAACTGCATTTCCGGGAATTTTACCCAGTTCAGGTTCAGCCATATGAGAAAGACCATCGAGCTAAACCATCACCTTCATTCTCTCTACGTATATACTTCCTCACGTGCGATAGAAACTGTCTGAAGAAATTATGCGTCAAGACGAAATGTGCGTGTGAACATGACGGGAATTTCATGCTTGCTGGGTCATTCTGAGACAGTTCCGACTCGAAATAAATCAAGGACAAGGTTTTCCTTCCAAGGACGAGGTCAATCCCTTGGATTTTGCTGGTATTATTATTCTGCTGAAAGCAGAAACATAATGGTGTGAATTCGATTCCTGTCAGGGAATTTCTCATCCCCGAGGTACACCATATGTGATCTTGACGGGTTCACATGTGAGCCCCTTTGCAATGGGCTGAAGTGGCCCAGAGGTTAAGGCGACGGGTTGCTCTTCCATTGCCCATGTGTGGATTTGAATCCTTTTTCTGGCTGTTACTTACATCAGAAGTAGCTGTGGTTTCCCTTTGTGCCTCGCATCTTTAGGATACTGTGGGTGGAGAATCTTGCTCTTGCCCTTCATTGCACCAGAGATTTGTGATAAATCGATACCTCATCAAAGTCAAAGTAAAGCAATTTGTTTTGTTGTTCGTTACATTGGGATAATGAAAAGGAGTGCAAACGTTTATTTTTTCCTTTCATTCCATCTTGACTTTCTATGACTTTACATCGAATGAAAGTGAAACAAATAAGGAGAGATCGGGTGCAATAGTTTGTCCAGTGGGCTTCTGAATTTTAATGTAATGCTCCACACAAAGTTCTGATCAATATTTTAAACAGTCGATTGAATTCGAACCGCAGGAAACTTTTCCAATGAAACGAATCTTTCATTCTTTCACAACCTTTTGCTGTGTGAATCATACCGCGATCCATCATCCAGCGTGATCACCAAGTTGGCAACAATATTGGATCCAGCAATTTTCTTTAGCAATCACAACATCTGCACATACCCATCTGCGGTGTGCCCAGTATCATTTGTTGTGTCCAGGCCACAGCACATTTCTTGTTCATGACCTTATGAGCTTAGTTCCTGATCTGTCTGATCAGTTTGAGAAACAATTTCTATCATTTCATCCCATCCCCTCAGAATTTTAAAGGTATCAATAAAATAAGGCGTCAGACCAAATGGTGCAGGATTGGAAGTCGGCCATTCAGCCCATCGAGTCTGCTCCACCATTCAATGAACTCATGGCTGATCTGATAATCCTCAACTCCATTCTCCAGCATTGCCTCGACAAAGCTTCATCATCTTTCTGGTTAAATATCTGTCTGGCACAGTTTGAAAATACACAACAACTCAGCCTCAACAACGATTTCGGCAAGGAGTTCCACCGATTCATTAACCCCTGAGCAAAGAAATTACCCCTCATTTCTGAATTAAATAGGCAATATCTAATTCTGACTTCATGTCCTCTGGTACTCTCCTCATACCAGAGGGTGAATCACCTGCCCGTAACTACCCTGTCAAGATCCCATGAATATTGAACGTTCATAAATATTATTATGTGATTATAGAGCTCCCCTCCCTCTCCTTTGTTTCAAGGAGAATAATCCCAGCCGAACCAATCATTCCACGAAGCTCCATTTTCTCCAGTGTTGACAACATGTTCATTAATCTCTGCTGTCCCCTGCAGCGTCCTTACATATTATTAAGGCAGGTGGAGACATTTATGGGAAGAAACGGTTGAACGTTCAAGCCCAGGCGGCAATTGGATTTGAAATCAGACAGCGACTGGAATCAGACTGGTCCACACAAGGACGAAATAGAGTAATGATCACTCTGACAAATGCGAATCTAATCATATCTCATTGACATTCAATAACTTTACTGTAAACAAATTACTCCGTGTAATCGTCCACAGAGCTATTATTTCGGGGAAAAAGCTTATAGAAACTGGCTACATAAACACTTTGACAACAATAACATGTTCTTGAGACATTTCTTGATTATAAACCCAAATCATTGTTCTGTGAATCCTACATCGTTTGCAAGGCACAAATGAGACGTGGAATATAACTCTCTCCATTGAAGTGTAACTTCAATAACACTTAAGCAACTGGACACCGTCCACGACAATGCAGTCACTTGAGTGTACCCTCTTCAACACCTGCAATATTCCTTCCCTTCACCGCTAAGGCACAATTGCAGCAGAGTGCACCAACTATAAGATGCACTGGAGTAAGTCATTCGGGCATTTTTGACAACCTTCAAAGCTCAACAGCTATACTGACTATAAGGACAAGGTTGGAAGATGCAACGAAACGCCACCATTTTCAAGTTACCCTCCAAGGCCCATAGCACCCTGACTTGGAAAGGAATCAGTGAGAAACTCATTGGTGAAATGGTCTTGATGGGCAAAGTGGCATACTTCAGCCTTACATCTTTTATCTGACAATTTTAAGAAAAATGTTGATTTATGCCGTGACCAGACTTGTGCTCAGTCCTTTCGCTGTTCCCTAAACTGGTGGTTGCTAAAGTTCTACTATCATCCACAGCCTGTGGTCAACAATAGAAAATATCCGAAAACCCTCTCAATCAACTGACTCCCCTCAATTAGATTGATGTTGGAGAAGCACAGCAGGTCCGGCAGCATCTGAGGAGCAGGAAAGAATGGACGTTTCTGGCAAAAGCCCTCCATCAGGAATGAGACTGGGAGCACATGGGATCGAGAGATAAATGGGAAGTGGATGGGGCTTGGGAGAAGGTAGCTGAGAGTGCTGAAAGTGGATGCACGCGGGGGTGAACATGATATGTCAGAGAAGTAGGTGGAGTGGATAGATGGGAATGAAGATGCACAGTTGGGGCAAGTCAGGCGGATGGTGTTGAGCTGGAAAGTCGGAACTGGGGTAAGGTAGGGGGAGGGGAAATGAGGCAAAGGGTGAAGTCCAAATTGATGCCATGGGGTTGAAGGGTCCCAAGGCGGATGATGAGGCTTTCTTCCTCCAGGCATCGGGTCGTGAGGCAGTGGCGATACAGGAGGCCCAGGACCTGCATGCCCTCGGGAGAGTGGGAGGGGGAGTTGAAAAGTTTAGCCATGGGGCACAGGGGTGGATTATTTCGGGTATCCTGGAGATATTCTCTGAAATGTTTTGTGAGAACCCATCTCCTCTCTCCAACTTAGAGGAGACCGCATCGGCAGGAACGTATACAAGAAATGGCATGTGTGGAAGTGCAGGAGAAACTTTGATGGATGTGGAAGCCTCCATTAGAGCCTTGGACAGAGGTGAGGAGGTAGATGTGGGTGCAGGTTTTGCAATATCTGCAGTGACAGGGAAATTTATATTTCCATCCCCACCCCTATCCACTTTTCACAAAGACTGTTTCCTCCACGACTACCTAGTCAAGTCCAGGCCCTCCAATGACCCACCCTCCCCTCACGGCACCTTCCCCTGCCACCACAGGAATTGCAAAACCTGCACCCACATCTTCCTTCTTACATCCTTTCAAGGCTCCAATGATCCTTCCACATCCACCAAATGTGCATGTGCACTTCCACACATGTCATTTATTGCATCTGTTGCTCGCGATGCAGTCTCCTCTGCATTGGGGCCAACAGACACATTCTCGGAGAGCGCTTCATAGAACATTTCCAGGGCACCCGCAACATTCAACTCCAATGCCCCATGACCAAAAACATCAATTACCAACCCCCCCCCCCCCGACTCTCCCAAGGACATGCAGTTCCTGGGTCTCCTGCACCGCCGTTCCCTCACCACCAGACGCCAGATCTTCCACCTCGGGACCCTCAACCCCAGGGCATCAACGTGGTCTTCACCAGTATCCTCATCTCCCCACGGCCACATTATACGAGTTCCAACTTTCTAACTTGGCACCATCCTACTGACCTTTCCCACCTGTCTATCTTCCTTTCCACTTAACCGCTCCACCCTCTTCTTCGACCTATCACATTTAACCCCATCTCTATCCACCTCTTGCACTCTCAGTTAAATTCTTTCCAGACTCAGTCCACCCATTTATCTCTCCACCCTCGATGCTCCCAGCTTTATTCCCGATGAAGGGCGTTTGCCCGAAACGTTATTTTTTTCTGCAACTCGGATGCTGCCTGATGTGCTGTGCTTCTTCAGCACCACTCTAATCTTAATTCTGATTTCCAGCACTGGCAGTACGGACTTCCGTCCATCTGATTCCCCTCTCCATTGATCTTGAATAGGCCGTTGCTAAAGTTCCAGCATCATTTCCCTGCTCTTATATATTCCCACCTGCTGTCAAGAACAGAAAGTATCTCCAACCCATCGAGACCACTTGATCCCTTGTCCAATCACCTTCAAACATTCGTGAATGCCTACTCCAATTTCTCTTTTGTTACTATTAACAGTCACACTTTTATCATTGTTCCTCCCCAAATTCATTATCACCCACTTCACTGGATTGAATTCCTTTCAGCACATTTTCTTGCCAATTGTTTCCAATCTCCCTGCAGTCTATGGCTTTCTTCCTCATGGTTAACTACATGACTAGTTGTTACCTGATTTGCAAACTACTAAATGATGGCCACGACAAATAATTAAAAATCGTTGACCTATATGAGAAAACAATAGAACTCATAGAAGCCATAGCTCATAAGCTTGCAGAGGACAGCAGAATTGGAGACTGTAAAGAAGGTGATCTAAGATTCCAGAAGGATCTTAATCTATTCCGTCTTTGGGCTGAAAAATGTCAGATGAAATTTAATCTGGATAAATGGAAGGTATTACATTTTGCTACATCAAATAAGAGTAGGGCTTATACAATTAATGATCGGGCGTTGCATCGCGTTGTGGAACACGGAGGCCAGGGATGCTAGTACATAATTCATTTTAGTTTGCTTCATATATAGACAGAATGGTTAAAAAAAATGTCATCTTGCCTTCGTTGCTCTGTCCTTTGAGCGTAGGAGTCGGTACGTTATGTTGAAGTTGAATAGGACATTGGGTGATGCGTCTTCTGGAATACTGTGTCCAGTGTTTGTCGCCCAGTAACAGCAAGGAAATTATTCAGCTAGGGTAGGTTTGGAACAGGGATACCAGTGTCTGGCTAGTGGGGAATGTTTGAATTATAACGAAAGGTTGGATAGGCTGAGATTATTTTCACTCGAACACTGAAGTTTGAAAGGCGACCTGATAGAAATTTATAAATTAATGAGAGCTCAGCTCGAGTTAACTTGAACTGTCTTTTCTCCAAGGAGGGGCACATCAAGACGAGACGGCAAATGTTTAAAGTGAAAAGAGGGATTTAAAATAAGACATGAGAGGCTTTTTTCAACAGAGGATGGTTTATGTATGCAATTCACTTCCTGAGGCAGTGATGAATGAATGTACATTTACAATATTTACAAGATATTTCGGTCGATAAATGAAGTGGAATGTTTCAGTGGGATTAACAAAAGCTATTCATTCATGCCTAGTACATAATTTATTGCCCAGAGGGAAGATCAGAATCAACCACGATATTATAGATCTGGAGTCACATACCAGCCAGACCAGATAAGTATGGCAGTTTCCTTTCATATCAGGCATTAGGGAAGCAGATCTACAACAACTGATTCAACATCATCATTCGACTCTAGGTATTTATTTAAATAAAATTCCAGCATCTGCCATGCCAGGGTTTGATCCGGTGTCCAGAATTATATCTGGACATTCATATTAACAATGCAGTAATAATATCACAAGGGCATTATTAAACCTCAGCAGTCACAAGAGCCATTATATGCGACTCGTTTAGTTTGGCGTTATGTTCAGTATGAGCTGGTAGGAGTGAAAGGCCTGTTTGTGAGTCTATGACTTTGACGCTATGAAACTGGCACCTGGTTGGGATTAACAGCAGCGTTAACAGTTTAATTGATCTCTTTCTGGAATATGTAATCTTGCTGGTTACTCTGGAGGTTCTTCTGCTCATTGAGCCCTTCCCATACACGGGACTGATGAACTGTCTGTACCCAATTTGACTGAGTAGATGAGTTTCCACTTCAGCAGGTAAAAAATCCCACATTGCGCTGGTTTCTCTGTGATATCGGTGTCCTTGTATCTACCCAGGGTGAACGATTGGTTGAAATCATGCCCACGCAGACATAAGTCCCGTTGTCCATGTTGTGAATGTGTTTTTATTCTTCCTGATACACCTACAGGGTGTGGATGTCGCTGGTCAGGACAGCATTTGTTGTTCATCCTGATTCGCAACTGTCTCGCTGCACGAGAGACATGGATTCGATCCCAGTCTTGTGTGACTGTGTGCAGTTTGCACATTCTCTCTTTGATTGTGTGAGTTTCCTCCCACATACGAAGGTGTGCAAGGTGCTGGGATCAGCCATGGGAAATGAAGGGGAACGGAATAGTTATGGAGTGTGTGTCTGCTAGGATGTTCTTCAGAGAGATGGTGTCGACTGGAAGGGCCGAATGGCCTGCTTTCCCACAGGGTCGTCATTCTCGGATCAAGGGTCAGCTATTTCGTTCAGGTCCTGGAGACACAAGTAGGCAGGATTGGGTAAAGATGGTAGCATCCCCTGTATAAGTAACATGCATGAATGGGATTGCAGGAAATTAAAGGCATGTTCTCTGTTCCTGAGGTCAGGCTTCCATTCCAGGTTTTATTCATCGAACTTTAACATTACCAGTACCGCGTCTGAGTCCCCAAGGATGACTAGTTCAGTCTATAACCACAACACCACCTTCTCCAGGTTGCAGTATTTATTGGGAACAAGAAGCTGATTCTGAGCTGATGCGAACAAAAGCAGATGCCAATGTCAAAACCACTGATCCAAACAGGAAAATGAAATTTCGCACCTTGCCAACCGAAAGTTAAAGTCTCCACACGCTTTGGGTGCGCCAATCGGCTGTCTCAGCAACATGTACTGTTTATGGTCATAATATTATAAATGGGGCAAGTATTCCCTTCCGCCCCGCTTTTGACCAGCAGCTGTCCCAACCTCGGAAATACATGCGCCTCTCTCCTGTCATTCCATCCCTTTTTCCAATTGGATCTTCGTCCATGCTTCACAGAGTTTCTCTGATTCCGGGTCTGGAACTGGGATTATGTGTGATTGCCTGTAGCAGTTGGTCCTGCCTTGTGTGGGCAAAGTGATGAAGTAGCCGATGTTCAAATATAATGCTATTGAAGCATACGTTTCAACAATATTCTGCACTCTCCCTAAAGTTTGGAGAGTTTCATTAAGCCCATTCTCCTGTGCTCTCATTCATGGAATCTCCACAGTCTCTGGGGATGCTAAAGTTAAAGATTCGGTTCATTCTGCGTTCCCACATGCCTATCGCTAAGTCCTTATATTGTACATTCTTCCTGACATTTCCTCTGCTACCATCCTGGTTGCAGTTTACAAGTGTGGTCTGTGGAGTGCTGTAACCATTTAGTAGTTCGCCTTCTGCATTGTGATTGCAGCGACCTCGGCTAGAATCCACATCATGGCGGTCAGTTCTCTCAAAGTTTTACTTTTGGTGAAACACGGTCAGAAATTAAACGTTTTTACAAGATAATATTTTCCGAGGTGATGATCTGTTTTCCATCGAATTTTGTTCTCTGATATTTCTGCGTTTCATGTATCAGGATTTAAACCCAAAAGTTCTCGAAGATGTGTCTCCCTCGCACTCTCCCTAACTCTCTTTTCCGTCCCTCATCCCATTTGACTGAGGCATTGCACAATCTAACATACACTTTCACGTTGATACCATCCAGTCTGTGCCGTTGCACTCACTGTTGCCCCAATGTCTTCATTGGCACCTTCAAATCATTCGATCCGTTTGGATATCGTGGCTGTGAGATCAATTATCTTTTAGCAGCTTTTACTGACATGGACCAGAGATTATTGGAGCGTGAGGCTCAATAAAAGGGCATAAGGAATAACTGGGGGAAAGAAACTCTATTGGAAAAGATCCCCCATGAGGGCTTTCTGCGATTGCCTAGTGGAATTATCACTGGATTTTTCACACAGCAAAGTCAGGTAATGTTCTGTGGAGACGGCTTCGATTCCCACCACACCACGACGATGATAGTATGTGAATGCAATAAATGCCTAGAATTAAGAATACGATGTCTGAAAAACCCATCTGTTTCACTGACGTCCTTGAGGGAAGGAAACTCGCGTCCTTATCTGGTGTGGCGTCCACGTGACTCCAAACCGGAAGGCAATAAATGCTGCAGTGCCACCCCCGATGCTGTTACAGAATGGAAATATGTTCATTCGGCTCATTGCTAGAATTGTCCAGTGATGTGATCGCACTGGGAAAGTTGCAGGAGAGATTCACTCGGATAGTGTCTAGGCTGAAGAGTTTCAGTCATGAAGGGAGACAGGACAAACTGGGGTTGTTTGTCACCGTGCAGAGGAGTTTGTGAGGGGTATGGACATGGTAGACTGAAAGAAGGGTTTCCCATCAATGGAAAGAACGATTACAGTGGGGCAGAAATTTAATGAGAAAGACAGAAAGGTTTAAGTAGATGTGTAGAAAAGTGGTATAGGCCGGCGGGTGTTCGAATTTGGAACACACTGTCTGTCAGGGTCAGAGAGGCAGCAACCCTTATAACCTGAAGGAATATGCAGATGTGAATATGATCTGCCAATACCTGGAAGGCTATGGGCTAAAGCATTCAGGTCGTGAAGCAGTTGCTTTTGACAAATGCAACCACAATGGGCTGAAGTGTCTCCTTTGAAACTGTTCTCCTTGCTAGTATAGTGGTTAGTGTCGCCGTATGTCATGCGGGAGTTAAGAACTCAATTCCTGGCTGGGGCACTGTAAATGTTTTAAAACTGTCGCTCCGTTTCCAAGTGCGGGTTATTAATGCCTGTCCTTCCATTCTCCATGGGAAATGTCACAGGAAGGACAGAGCTGTCTGAATCAGCGTGGGGAAGGTCTGCAGCTCCCGGCGAGACAGTGTTAATGAAAGTACAAAAACGTGACTTCCGCAACCTGCACCTTGTGTCTGTACTGGAGTCTAAACCATTTAATAGAAAGAAGGAGGAAGCTGAGGAAGAAACAGGGGAAACCAATTCAGATGTGAGCACAGAAACATTTTCAACAGCATCATGAGGAAAACTGACAAATGGCTCCGAGAAAGAGTTTGTCTTTCAGGACTGTTCGTTCACAGAGATGTATCTTGTTCCACTCAAGTCCTTAAGAAATTGAATAACAATTTATCTAAGACTTGAAATGTTAGAACACACCAGGCGACGAGTCACGTCTGAAAACTGTGTTTCCAAGCCAAATGTTTGATAACTGATAATGATGCAATAGGCTGAAGGACCATTCGCCATGCTTTTAAAAACTCAAAAACTGTCATTTTTCAACTGAACAAAACAGGCAAAAACAAAGTCATCAAGAAAAGCTCCAAGCATTGCATATGTCGTCCTTGGTGCGAACGTGCTGAAATGCTGCTGTCTCACTGCTATTTCCCAATGTTGATTTCCAGTCAGGGAAAAAAAAATGCTATTCCTTATGGAAATCTGAAATCGAACATGAGTTCCTGACATTACAAAACAGCAAAGGTAGCAGTTCTGTCAGAGTCAGTGAGAATTTCATAGAGGAGATGAAATCAAATGCCTTTGCCTGCTGAGACTCAGTACTACAAAATGATCCTTATTGAAACATAGAGGTATTTTCAAGGATTTAATAAGTTGGATGCAGAAAGTTTGGTTCTGTGACCAGAGCACCTCGTATCGAATGACTTGGAGATGCCGGTTTTGGACTGGGGTATGCAAATTTGAAAATCATACAACCCCAGGTTATAGTCCAACAGGTTTAATTGGAAGTACTAGCTTTCGGACCACTGCTCATTCATCAGGTGATTGTGGAGTCCACAGTTGTAAATCACAAAATTTATAGCATATGTTTACAGTGTGATGTAACTGAAATTGTACATTGAAAAATACCTTGATTGTTTGCTAAGTCTCCGATCTGTTAGAATGACCATATTAGCTTCACTTCTTTCATATGCAAAGCGCAAAACATTTTTATTTTAAAATTTCATTCTCAGGTGAAGTTTAACAACTGGTGTTTTGCCCCCCTCTGCTGCTGTCTGTTCCATAATGTTTAGACTGATTCTAATTTATAATAATGAGTTACCAGAGACTTACATGGATTCATGCAGTTTTTGAGCAAAGTACAATGTAACTCTGGAAGTACAATTTCACTCCACAGACGGATGTGTGTGTGTGTGTGTGTGTGTGTAGGAGGGTCTCTGTTTGTAGATATGGCAATGGGATCACGTGTACTGTGACATGAACCCAATGACCATGGGTACCGAATTTAGCTATCAGTCTCTGCGGGGGCACTTTTAGCTGCTGCCTGTTCCGAAGACCGCCTTGGAGGATTGTCACCCAAAGATCCGCGGTCGAATGTCCTGGGTCACTGAAGTGCTCTCCAACTGAGAAGTGGCACACCTGTCTGTTGATTAATGTGCAGCGCCCATTTCGTTGTGGTCGCCTCTGCTCGGCTTCACCAATGTACCATGTCTTAAGGCATTCTTGCCTGCAGCGTGTTGCTTTTTTTTTAGATTAGAGTCAGTCTCAACATTATGGCAAGGACGCAGCACAAAGGGACTAATCCCTTCAACATATTATCTGTGCTGACACTAATTCGTAAAGTCCACCTGAGAATGTAACTGTTAAAAGAACGTTTTTCGATTTACATCAGAAAGAAATGAACCTTACATAGTCATTCTAACAGATGGAAGACTTAACAAGCAATCAAGGTAATTTTCAATGTATAATTTCAGTGACATTACAATGTAACCTTTCGCTATAAATTCTGTATCTTACCGCTGTGTACTCCACAGCCACCTGATGAAGGAGTTGCTCTCCAAACGCTATTGCTTGCATTAAACCTGTTGGACTATGACCTGGTGTTGTGTGATTTCTAACTTTGTGTTAGAATGCCGATCTCACAATTAAAATAGAGATGAAGAAGCATTTATTCTCTCAGATAGTTCTGTATCAGTGGACTTTCTTGTAGCAGAAGGCTGTTGAGGAAGTGTCATTAGGTGTAATGAGGCTGAGATCGGCAGATCTTCAAGCAGCAAAGACATCAAGCATTATGGGGAAAGGCAAGAAACCGTAGTTCAAGGTTATCAGATCAGATATGAAACCATTCAATAGTGGAGCAGACTTGATGGTCTGAATGGTGACTTTTTGTTCCTAAAATTGCTGGCCTTTATATGAAGCTGCAAAACCGACCTGAGTAAAATGTGCCAAATTTAAAAAAGCGTGGTCCCCCGGAGCACTGAACCGAGGTGAAATGTACAAAGAACAACACACAAAGGGCAGACAATATTGGGTCATTGATCCGTAGTGATCAGTATACCAAGGTAAACAGGAAAACCGATATTCAGTATCTACATTGTACCTGGCTGCACGAGGCATGTAGTTAACTCTCACAAACCACTATTCCCCTTCCGTTTTCCTGACGCCCCCTCCGTTCTTGTTTTAAACTGATTGAACGTCAGGCAATTGCCGATGACATTGCTGATGTGGAACTGCAGCATATAGAACATAGAATATTACAGCGCAGTACAGGCCCTTCGGCCCTCGATGTTGCGCCGCCCTGTCATACTAATCTGACGCCCATCCCATCGACACTATTCCATGTACGTCCATATGCCTCTCCAATGACGATGTAAATGCACTTAATCTTGGCGAATCTACCACCGTTACAGGCAAAGCTTTCCATGCCCTAACTACTTTCTGAGTAAAGAAACTACCTCTGACATCTGTCTTATACCTATCTCCCCTCACTTTAAAGTTATGACCCCTCGTGTTTGCCGTCCCCATTCTTGGAAAAAGACTCTCCCTGTCCACTCTATCTAACCCTCTGATTATCTTCTAAATCTCAATTAAGTCACCTCTCAATCTTCTTCTCTCTAACGAGAACAGCCTGAAGGGCCTCAGTCTTTCCTCGTAATACATTCCTTCCATACCAGGCAACGTGCTAGAATATTCC
This sequence comes from Chiloscyllium punctatum, assembly GCF_047496795.1. Classification (NCBI taxonomy): domain Eukaryota; kingdom Metazoa; phylum Chordata; class Chondrichthyes; order Orectolobiformes; family Hemiscylliidae; genus Chiloscyllium; species Chiloscyllium punctatum. The sequence goes on from NC_092755.1 coordinate 1,720,362, forward strand.
CTCTGCACCCTTTCCAAAGCGTCAACATCCTTCTGAAAATGCGGTGACCAGAACTGTTCACAATACTTCAAATGTGGCCGTACCAGATCTTTGTACAGCTGCAGCATAACCTTCTGATTCCAGACCTCAATTTCTCTATTAATAAAGGCCAAAACTCTGTTTTCCTTCTTAACAACCCTGTCAATCAGGGTGGCAACTTTCAGGGATCTGTGTACATGGACACCGAGATCTCTCTGCTCGTCTGCACTCCCAAGAATCTTACCGTTAGCCCAGTACTTTGCATTCTGATTACTCCAACCAAAGTGTATCACCTCACGCTTGTCCACATTAAACTCTATTTGCCACCTCTCTTCCCAGCTCTGCATCCTCACTATGTTTCTCTGCAACCTACTACATCCTTCGTCACTATCCACAACTCCACCGACCGTAGTGCTGTCCGCAAATTTACTAACCCACCCTTCTAAGCCCTCATCCAGGTCATTTATAAAAATGACGAATAGCAGTGGACCGAATATCGACCCTTGCGGAATGCCGCTAGTAACTGGACACCAGGATGAACATGTTGCATCAACTGCAACCCTCGGTTGTCTTTCAGCGAGCCAATTACTGATTCAATCTGCTGTGTCTGCCACAATCCCATTGCTAAGCATTTTGTATAACAGCCTACTGTGGGGAACCTTATCGAACACGTTGCTGAAATCCATATACAGCACATCAACCTGCTTCCTCTCATCCACCTGTTTGGTCACTTTGTCAAAAAAATCATAAGTTTCGTTAGGCACAACCTACCCGTTACAAAACCGTGCTGACTGTCCCTGATCAGATTATTCTTTTATAGATGATTAAAAATCCTATCTCTTATAACCTTTTCCAACGCTTTACCAACAACTGAAGTGAGACTCACTGGTCTGTAATTACCAGGGTTGTCTCTACTACCCTTCTTGAACAAGGGATCCACATTTGCTATCCTCCAGTCCTCAGGCACTGCTCCTGTAGATAATGATGATTTCTAGATCAATGGCACAGGCTCGGCGATCTCTTCCTTTGCTTCCCAGAGGATCCTAGGATAGATCCCATCCGGCCCAGAGGACTTCTCTATTTTCACACTCTGCAGTATTTCTAATATCTCTTCCTTGTGAGCCTCAATCTTTTCGAGTCTAGATGCAAGTATCTCTGTATCTTCCTCGTCAACATTTTCTTTTTATATAGTGAACACTGTCGAAAAATATTTATTTAGTGTTTCCCATGTCTCCTCTGACTCCACACACAACTTCCCACCATTATTCTTGATTGGACCTCATTTAACTCTCGTCATTCTTTTATTCTTGACATACCTATGGAAAGCCTGAGGGTTAACCCTGACCCTATCCGCGAACAAATTCTAATATCTCCTCGTGGCTCTCATGTCTCCTCCTGGCTCTTCTGAGCTCTCTCATTAGGTCATGCAGGGAAACGAGTCTGCCTGCTGCACAACATCATTCTGCTTCGAAATATCAGGCAGTATTTCATATTGATAACTGTAAACGTTAACCTTTAACAAGCCATGACAGTGAAATCACTGAATCCTCATCACTATACTACCAGGGATGATTTCTGTCAACATCACCCAGGACACCGTGAGATTCGCCATTCTATTCACCCATCCTTCTGTGCGTGAACCCCTCGGCCCTATTCCAGTCTTGTTGCTTGGTTTACAATACTGAGGATATCCAATCATCTTTGTCTTTCAGTTTCTAAAGGATGAGACCTTCTCTCTGAGCTGGCAATGTGCTTGCTCAGTGGTGATAACACTGTCCTTGTAAGCTAGAAAAGTGCTTGAAATAGGCCATTCCTGTTTTTCATTCCAAGAACTTGGGGCAAAACGTTAGACAGGACAGGAAATAGCGGGCGTGAGCAGTGATCACGTTTGGCAGCAAGAACGGCAGTATAAACGACAGAGTAATGGGGAAACAATGGGTAAGGAACACTGGGACGGGAGGAGATGAATGCTTCCTTTCTTTGCTGTAACCAGACATCGGTGTTGAACTCAGAAATGGGACAACATCAGACAAGTCGGTGAAATCTTACTTTCTGCTTGTTTTCTCCCGAGGCCTGTGTCACACTTGGGGAAATGTGTCTGCGTGCTTCAGTCTATGGGTAAAAATGGGATTCAGTTCCCATCTCAAACTTTAATCCCATTTATTGTGTTTTACGAGATTAAAACGTTCCAAAGAACTTATCATTCAAATGAAACGTCAGAGTTCACAAGGTTACAGACCAAGTGCTGGGAAACGAGATGAAGGGACCCAGATCTGTGCTGTAAACACTCGATAATTCAATCATTTTTGAGGGGAAACATATCTGCAGTGACATAATTCCAAAAACTGTGTTATGAAGAAACGGTGCAACGGCTCCTGCCCTCATCCCTGGTGGTCTAGTGTTTAGTATTCAGCGCTTTAACTGAGTGGCCTGGGTTTCATTACCGTTCAGGAGATCAGAACCTGTTGTTCCTGATGCAGAGAGCGCAGCTCTACCAGGAATCTGTTTCATGCCTTAGATCAGTCAATACCCCAGCTCATCAAAGAAGGGAAAAGTGCCTTCCCTCTCTCTGCACAGTCGGACAGTTAATTTTCATTCTCCTCTGATTCCACTTTCCAAAGAGTTTCAAAATATTGTCAAAACTGAGTCTCAAAATTTCTTTTCTGTGCTTTTCATACATAGGAGCTGTATCAATTGAGTGCATTGGTTTCTGAAAATGAAACGTACCTATGAGCAATGTGTGCGGCTATTCCAGGATTGCCTTCTCTGACAACGGTGGGACATGACTGATGTTGTCTATGATATGGAAGTGCCAGTATTTGAGTTGAGTAGACAAAGTTAAAAATTACACAATATCAGGACAGAGTCCAGCGGGTTTATTTGGAAGCACTAGCTTTCGGATAGACGCTCCTTCATCTGGTGGGTGTTTTTCTGCAGAAACTTGGTGTGTGTGTCAATATGCGCGATCTTTTGGAAGATCATCTGGACTTTAACCGACCGTTCGTGGTGTCGATGGTAGCCATGACGTGGAGGTGTTGGGGTTGGACTGGGGTGGATAAATTTTAAAAATCACACAAAGCCATTTTAGATTCCAACAGTTGACAAACAACTGATGAAGAAGCAGTGCATGGAACACTGGGGCTTGCAAATACGTGTGGTCAATTCAATATGGTGCTGTGTCATTTTTACTCAGATAGCTCTCGGCAATGTTTAACTGGTCGAAGACAGTGAAAGAATTTTCGTTCGTGGAGATGAAAATGTCAAATATTACCCACCTCAGCATAACAAAAATGATTAGGTTGGATGTGTGATGAATCTCCATAATGCGCTTGTGCAAAGTAAAAGTCGAACCTACAACCACCTGATCCGTAGCCAGCTATACGAATGGTTGTACCACTGGTCAGATGCACAGCTGAGATTTTACACGCTGCAGAGCTGTGGTGTTAACAAGGACATGAGCAATAACAGTAACAGTCACAAGGTGAACAAAGAACAAAGATAATCACCATCATTGATTCACTTCAAATTGTCCTAAAAAAAAGACCATTCACAATCTGATCAGCCAATCAATAAGGTCACTGCTGATCTTGGAAATTGCAACTGACTTTGCTGCGTTTTCACCATAATTTGAGGTAAACTCCAGCCTAACATCACATATTCCCATTAATTTTCAACGTAAGATTACGTTAGTGATCTGTCAGTATTTGCAGGAAATAAGTGAAAACGTCCTTCCGGTGATGTAATCCAGTGCAGGGTCGGCCAGAAAAGAAAAGACAAAGACATGAAACATCACTCCCATTTCTCTCTGGGCCAATGCGTTTTCCTGAGTTGAATATTTGCAGGACTTGTCTTTACTATCTAAAGAATTAATTATTTTCCCGGGAAAGATTCTTCATAAATCAATTCACATCTGAGGTGTTGAAACATATTTTACTTTTGATTAAAAGAGTTTAATATCCTTTCCCCCAGACTAATGTCCCAATCCTCCCTCCTCTTCCATTTAAATACAAGCTGTTCCAGGTGATGTTGGAGCTCCCAAGCTGACGTTCCAATGCTCCTTGCTGCTCCATGTCAATAGAAGCAGCTCTACTTGAAGTTGGAGCTCCCAGTCTGATGTCCCAATATTCCCTACTGCATGTCAATAAAAGCGGTCCAGTTGAGGTTGGATCTATCACTCTGATGTCCTAATGCTCCCTGCTGCTACATGTCATTAAAAGCTGCTCCAGCTGAGAGTGGAGCTCCCAGATGGATCTCGCAAAGCTCCCTGCTCCATGCCAACTGAAGTTGCTCCAAATGATGTTAGATCTTGCATTCGGATGTGCCAGTGCTTCCTGCTGCTCCATGTCAATAGAAGCTTCTCCAGGTGTGGTTGGAACTCCCAGATTGATGCGATAATGCTCCCTGGTCCACGTCAAAAGACGCTGCTCCAGATGAGGTGGAAGCTCCCATCCCTGGCAGCTCACATACGTCTTTACCATCATAGAAATACTGCCCACTGAACATTTCCACCATTGGAGCCATTGGTGGAATATCTGCATCATGAGAACCTAATATTATTTTTAGTCACCACCGAATCATTGTTTCCAAAAGTCATTCTTTCTTAAACCATAGTTAGCATGTGCACACTGCAGTCAATCCGAAGTAAGGTAATGGTGCTAATTGATCTATGCTGAATAAAAATTACATCCTATTTTTCATGTTGAGTACCTGCTCCTTAGCAAGGACAATGTTTATATTGAAATCACACTTTTATTCCAGGTGAGAGAATGTGGTTTGCATTATTTAAAATGAACTTGTTCACTGTGTAAAATGATCAAATAGATCTCAATTTCAAAACAAAATTGGTAACGTTGTCATCCATCTTGAAATGTGGTGTCTTCTTCTTTCAACCAGACGGGTATTATAATGAAAAGTATATTAATGATATGCGTATAAAGACACTTTAAATCGCAAAGTTTGTGAAGGTTCGTAGCTCAGGTTGAGGTTTATGGTGTAGGTTTGCTCGCTGAGCTGAAGGTTTGATATCCAGACGTTTCATTACCTGGCTAGGTAACATCATCAGTGGCGACCTCCAAGTGAAGCGAAGCTGTTGTCTCTTGCTTTCTATTTAGATCTTTCTCCTGGATGGGGTTCCTGGGGATTGTGGTGATGTCATTTCCGCTTTGTTTTCTGCTGGGTTGATAGATGGCATTTGGATCTATGTGTTTGTATATGGCATTGTGGTTGGGAGTGCCAGGACTCTGAGAATTCTCTGGCATGTCTTTGCTTAGACTGTCCCAGGATCAATGTGTTGGACAAGTCGAACCGGACTACCAAAAATTCATAAACCAGGAGCCCCCTCAGACCCATAGTCTCATTACCCGGAACACCAACTTACAGACTGGACAACGAACGACACGCAAGAGTGAAATACCTCAATGAAGAGTCACAACACTCCATCCACTCCACCCAGGAATTCCTAAAAATCGTCAAAAACACCATAGTAGAGGAAGTGGAAGCAATGATCTCATTCGACATAATAGCACTGTTCACCTTCATCAACATCGACCTGGCAAAGGAAACACTTACCACACTTTTAGAAGAGACCATCACACACACCAACCACCATCAATCACATTACCAACGAAAACATAATGAAGCTAGTGGACCTGTGCCTCACCACCCACTTCACTTTCAACAACATAGTCTACAAACAAACCAACGGCCCACCCATGGGATCTCCGCTATCAGGATTCATAGCAGAAGCGGCAATGCAAAGACGAGAACAAACAGCCCTACCAACAATCAAAGCAAAATGTGGGTCCGCTACGCAGACAACACGTTTGTCATCACAAAATGAAACAAGATAGTCAAGACATTTAACATCATCAACAACACCCTCACAGGCATAAAGTTCACCAAGGAGGAAGAAACCGACAACAAACTCGCATTCCTGAATGTCACAGTAGAAAGAAAGGACAACGGAGGACTACAAACCTGTGCATACAGAAAACCGATAAACACTGACCAAATACTTAACTACACCAGCAACAATCCCAACACACACAAACAAACCTGCGTCAGAATAGTATTCCAATGAGCCACCACACACTGCAGCACAGACGAACTTCGGAAAACAGAGGAGAACCACCTATACAACGTATTCGAGAACAACAGATACTCAAAAAAACAGTCCACAGATTCCTCAAGAACAAACCACGACAAGCAGACCAAACACAGCCAGAAAACATAACCACCTTACCATATATCAAAGAAGTTTCAGACATGGCAGCCAGACTACTAAGACCCCTCTGAATCCTAGAAGCACGCAGACCCACCTACACTCTCAAACAAAAACTAACAAACTTAAAAGACCCAGAACAACCCATAGACAAAACCAACGTCATCTACAAAATTCCATGCAAGGACTGCCACAAACACTAAGTAAGACAACAGAAAGAAAGTTAGCAACCAGGATATACGAACACCAGCTAGCCGAAAAAGACACGACCTTCTCTCCCTCGTAGCCCGACACACGGATTAAAAATACCAATTTCGACTGGGAGACCACATTGATCCTGGGACAGGCTAAGCAAAGACACGCCAGAGAATTCCTAGAGACCTGGCACTCCAACCATAATGCCATAAACAAACACATAGATCTAGATGCCATCTATCAAACCCTCAGAAAACGAACAGGAAATGACATCACCACAAACCCCAGGAACCCCATCGAGGAGAAAGATATAAATAGAAAGCAGGAGACAACAGCTTCGCTTCACTTGGAGGTCGCCACTGATGATGATGTTACCTAGCCAGGTAATGAAACGTCTGGATATCAAACCTACAGCTCAGCAAGCAAACCGACACCCTACATTTTAAATTATTTTTCATGTTTATGTTGCATGAATCTGCGGTTATTGATCCACTGTTTAGTTTCACTCCCTATAGGTAACATGCTGATTTCTCCAGTTGTTCATAGTTCAATGTGATGCATCCAGTGTGTGCATAACGAGAGGGAGCTTGCTTCCCACATCTTGCGTTTATCTGTGCCTTATGTCCAGCATTCATCAATGGCGAGAGCAAGGGGCGAGGGTGATACCAATTTGCAAGTCTCTCCGTGCCCATGCACGGCACCCACATCGGCAATTCTCCACTGTGCATTTACAGCCAGTTCTCAGTGCCCCTACACCCACGCCCTGCCCCTTTGAAATATCTCCATTATTTTGTGCAGTCTCGCTGTGCTCTTCTCACCAGGATGAATTACTTCTACTCAACCTCCTCCAGATTTCATCTGACAAAACATTCATTAAGATTCCCTTTGCATAAACATGCACTTCGCAGCTCTTGTTCTTTGATTTTCCTGGATGTCTTTCATACGAAAAAACGGTCACAGCAGCTTGACTTGAAAAAGAAAACCACGCTGCTTTTCATTATCCCAATGCAACCGACATTTCAATACAGTTTAGTCAACAGGCTCAAACTATTCTTTGAAAGTTTGTAACAGCTTCGATGCATATAAACTGACCATTGGAGTTCCAATTTCAATACGACAGCTGTGAACACCTGAAAACAGCACCACTGAAATGCCGTTGATGACAGCAACAAGAGTGGGATTCGAGCACAACAGATTAGCAGTCCATCGACTTAACCTCTCGGCCACCTCGTCACAGATGCAGGAAAAGCTATGACCTTATGAATAATTGAATTGCGTAAATTATGCAGAGCAGCAGAGATTTCTCCCCGGTGTTGGTGAAATGATAAATAACACAGTAAGGTTCCAAGACTATGGTCTGATCCCTAGGTTGTTGGGCAAGTAGACTCCCACTGTCACACTATGCACACAGTGATCTGAGCAAAAATAAGAAAATGAATATGTAACAAGGTCTGTTGAATTCTGTGAAGATTTGAAGTCAACGGAATGAAGAACCCGAGACAGCAGGAGGTTTTCTTTCAATAAAGAGTTGGATAGAGCTCTTAAGGATAGTGGAATCAAGGGTCATGGGGATAAGGCAGGAACAGGATACAAATTGAGGATGTTCAGCCATGATCATAATGAATGGTGGTGCTGGCTCGAAGGGCAGAATGGCCTACTTCTGCACCTGCTGTCTATTGTCTATTAAATTGCCTGTGGAGGAATTGTTTTCCAGACTGGAGGAGAGTGCATTGTGCTCAATGTCATTATTCGGAGCACCGAACTTCCGCTCAGATGTTTTTGACACGCACTTGTGTACAGAACAGACAATTTCAAAATTCAAAATAAGGCTAAACTGACAATTGAAGGCAACAATGCAAAAACCTTGATCTGTATCATTTTCCTGGGCCGTGCGACACCAAGTCACTGTATGATCACAGCAACACAGTGAGCAAGTGTCAGAAGGAAAATGAGTGCAGTACCAGAGCGCATACTGGGAGCAGCACGTGACACACGGGGAAGTGCATTTTCCACAACAGGAACACTTCCCAAACAGCGGACTGCGGTGGAAGAATTCAGAGGGGGTTTACACTTTGAAGTTTGATGCCAGAGACACAATGGAGACCTGTCATTGAGTTTGTTCAAGATGAAGATTTTAAGATTTCTACAGATGCAAAACAAAATAGAAAGCTCATGGGTTAGTGAAGGCAAAAGATGAAATTGTACATTTCATCAATCTATGCATATTACAATGAGTACCTCACCACGTTCCTCACGCGGGGACAGAACCACTGAAAATGATCATATAATCCCCTTAACTAGCCATGGAATCAGAGAAACTCGGTTTCCCAAACGTTAAGGTAAAACCAGGAATGTGGAGGTAAGCATTAATGTGTTGCTCATGTTCTGAAGGTGACCAGTGCACGGTATCTCTGTTTCAGTATAGTGGGGTGTGCTGTGCCGAAGTTTTCAGTTTGAGCTTCACATGGAGCAGCTTCAATTTATCGTCGGGTTGAGGGATACAGACAGAAGTTGATATTGAGCAAAGCCAAGTTTATGGGAAAATACCCGTGTTTGTGGATTGAGAAGCGATCTTTTCTGGGTAATGAATTTTTGATCAACAAACATACTGCAAGTATCTAAAACGTGAAGAGACATATGTGGAGAGAGAGCCGAAGGTGATTTTCCAGCAGATGGATAACGTTTCCCATGTGCACTACGTTAAATTCCAGGAAAATAGATGTTGAACTGGTTTCATGTTGCACGGTTTGTTGCAAACTCACAAAGGTTATTGCAATAATAAACAAAAAATCACATAGGACCGTTTGAATATTGTATTGAACTGAATTTTGGTCTGAGCATATTTTATCTTCAATGACGTGCTGCAGAGAAGTACCGGGGGTTAACAATACAAAAGGACAGAGTCTTCTTGGTGGATTTCTTGGGTGGAGTTAAGAATGTACGAAATGTACATAACATCATGTGAATGTGGTCAAATCTTTAAAGTAGGTTTTGCGTCTCCAAGTGACGATTCAATTCCTACTCATTAGGATAAACCTTCTGTCTGCAGATATTTTACGACATCAGCTCCATTTACAGAGATTCATCTTGAATAATACGCCACACCTTACCAATCCACGAACTTGTTATACTCAGTCTTATTCAGTTGTACGTGTTCATGAAATATCTTTGTGTCTGAAGTCAACAAATTCTAAATTGTCACGCAATCACACTGACTTTCACTCAATGGTAAATTCCCTCCTTGTACGTTTGTTCGTGTATCTTTTAAAACACTTTGAAGTCAGCTTCTACGTTTTATTTCTGGAAAGTCGTTCACGATTTAAATAACTCTATTGAGTGGAAGGAACTCTCATCCAAACTTTTCTTAATCATTCACTAATGGTTTTCAAGCTCTAACTAAAGTTATTGATTCCCTGGAAAGACGGACTTTCCCCAATTTATTCATTCAAACCTTTTCATTTTAGAAGAACAAATAAGAATGCGGAATACAGGGTTAATGGTAGGGTTCTTAGTCAGGTGGAGGAACAGAGGGATCTTGGGGTCTATGTACATAGATCTTTGAAAGTTGTCACTCAGGTGGATAGAGTTTGTAAGAAGGCCTATGGAGTATTATCGTTCATTAGCAGAGGGATTGAATTCAAGAGTCGTGAAGTGATGTTGCAGCTGTACAGGACTTTGGTTAGGCCACAGTTGGAGTACTGTGTGCAGTTCTGGTCGCCTCACTTTAGGAAGGATGTGGAAGCTTTGGAGAGGGTGCAGAGGAGATTTACCAGGATGTTGCCTGGAATGGAGAATAGGTCGTATGAGAATAGGTTGAGAGTTCTCGGCCTTTTCTTGTTGGAACGGCGAAGGATGAGGGGTGACTTGATAGAGGTTTATAAGATGATCAGAGGAATAGATAGAGTAGACAGTCAGAAACTTTTCCCCCGGGTACAACAGAGTGTTACAAGGGGACATAAATTTAAGGTGAAGGGTGGAAGGTATAGGGGAGATGTCAGGGGTGGGTTCTTTACCCAGAGAGTGGTGGGGGCATGGAATGCGCTGCCCGTGGGAGTGGTAGAGTCAGAATCATTGGTGACATTTAAGCGGCATTTGGATGGGGACATGGATGGGTGCTTAATCTAGGTTAGAAGTTCGGCACAACATCTTGGTCCGAAGGGCCTGTTCTGTGCTGTATTGTTCTATGTTCTATGTTCTATGCTGTTTGTGCTGGTATAGGTGGAGGGAGTTTTGAGGTGTCTGGAATGAGTCAGGCTACAGTTTTGAATCCGTATAGTATTATTAGTTGCTGAATTCAATACTGAGAGTGGTAATGCCTGAGCCTTATTTGGAGACAGAGCGTGAACCTTGTTCTGGGTTAGGTGCTATAACAGATATACAGCGAGTGTGAGGGAGCAGAGAGTATATGGTAAGTCTTATCCTAACAGAGAGAGGAGGATATTGTTGCTTGTCCAGTATTGTGGGATATTTCTCCAGATCATCTCAGCGTCGAGGTGAGCCTCCCTGAATGTCTTGCCCAGGTCTACCACTAATAACGACAAAGGCTGTTCAACTCGTTTCATATAATCCTGTTTGCTGCAAACTCACACAGCTCATTCAACCATTCGAAAGGAATTAGTTTTATCTCTTTGGGTAGATTGAATGTTGTCAGCGTATCTGGTAAAGTCATGACAAATAGTTTTGCTGCTGTGTGGAACAGAGGGTTCAAACAGAAATAAGGACAAGTCTTGTCGCTGGACTTTTCGGACAGAGATCAGTGAGTATTAAATGAACATTGTGAAAAATGTTCAAGGCAACAGATGGCAATGATAATGATGTTTGACATCGACAGGTCCATTCCTACTCACTAGAGTCACATTGTATTACAGATCACGTGAGCGGAGGAGCTGATGATCCTTATGGCAACCTGAGACAGTGCGACAATTAATCCCACGTTGTTAGTCTCACTTTATCCCATAAACCAGTTAGCAACGGACTGAGCTAACCGGCTTCCATTTAGTGCAAAGCTAAAACAAACAGCTCAGTACATTAACAATCTGAAGTATTTCACGGAGAACCAGCTGCTACACCTTTCAACACCACCAGCTCTTACACTTAACATGTTCAGTTGGTGGTGTTATGCAATTTCTTTCCGATGAAGGCTGAACAATTCGTGAGTGAGTCACTTTTGCCTCTCTATCCACGCAGCCCAGAATCCCTGTCCCTGTTAAATTCGTTCCTTGTGTGCTGGCACGTGGTTTTTCAACAATTCTGGAATCATCTTCTAAAATGATTTTTTTCTTTTTGAATAATCAATTCCGATACATGGATACAAAAAAAACAAATTCAAATTCGGCCAATTAGTTTAAATTATGCCCCAATCAAGTTTGAATGTGGTATTTTTACACTGTTAAAACCAATGAAACGATCCGACGTTTTATGGGACAAATATCGAACATTTTGAAGAGTTACCCAGAGCGGCAAAGAACACCAAAGAAAGCAGAATACAGCACGGGGTGAATCCTTTGTGTTTTGCTGGTTTACATTAGATTTGCCTCGTCACCTAACACCAGTTTCTTTGGTTGCTTTGTTGTTTTGCTCATTTGTGCATTTTGCCTCATTAACGATATTGAAGTTGTCCCCTCTACACAAAACGTCCGAACTTTTGCACCATTGTGCAAGAGGTGCAGTATGTCTAAGCGACAGGACACCCGACAAGAACATTCGACGCTGATTCAATCTATCTATCCTGATTGACCCATGGAAACAGCACTGCGCGCTCTCCTCGTGTCTGGAAAACAATCCCTTCACAGATAATGTTACATCCCGCTCTCAATGGGGCTTCTCATTCCATTGCTTTCAATTCCTCACAGAATCCGTTTCAACAGATTTTGTCACTGAGTTATTCCTTTGTTTGTGTTCAAATCCTGTGAGCAGAGGGTCCCAGTTGGAGCGTGCTGAGCCCATAACCCAGAGATCAGACCATACTCTGTGCACTGTACTGTGCTGTTCATCCTTTCACTAACAGCAGGTAGATGCATCTATGCTGTGCAAATTTTCACGCCTGTTTTAAGAAACAAGATAAGCAGTTCCTGGTTCCTGCTTTTGTTGTCACACAGACCAAGATTGTAAATGCTGGGAACAAGCACTGGTCCGGACTGTTTGCTCTCCCACGTCCGTTTTCTCCCCAGGAGGTGTTCAGATGATGGTCTGAATCGGTTTCTTCTGCTCCCTGTCACTCTCGGATGATGTGAGCTGTGAGATCTGTTCTCTGAACTGGGGGTAACGTGATAAAGCTTATACACATCAGTTCCAGTGTAACTGAGCGACAGTTACATCCCATGCTGAGTCAGACAGCAGAGCCCTCGCTGTGACTTCGAGAAGCACACAGACATGTTCCCGATGACTGCGAGAGATTCTCTCTTTCCCAGCAGTTCTGCACTTTTCTATCAGTCTCAGATGGCGTTATTTGCACAAGGTTCCCAAAAGAATGAGTTCCTGTGCATGCACGATCTCCGTTTTGTTCAGCTTTCCAGAAGTTCCATAACTCCCACTCCCTCTAACCCCCCTCCCGCGCTCCATAAGCCTGAATCTGGTTGATAGGAAACTGAAGAGCGGACACACATTGCTCTCCCACGACACTGATTGCTAATAGAAGACGAGTTCATTCAGCTCCCATGGTGGGAGCCCGCTCGTGGGGGAACTGACCAGCACAGCCTCCTGGGAACCGGGAGTCAGAGCGGCAAGGAGCTGCTATTAAAACTCAGTGCTGCCTTCACTCCGAAACAACAGAAGAACCTTTTTTTAAAAAAAAAACAAGGAAACTCACCTGATTTATGGATCATGCTTCTGCTGCGGTTCTGGCTTGTTGGTTTTGGGTGTGATATCGCCTCGGGTGGGTGATGTAAGTGCGAGCCCTGGGGTTTTGCATCCAGCTCCATTTTGGACTCAGGTATAATTGTGATGGATCGAGGTCACATTAAGGTACCGAAGCTTAAAGACACACAACAGTACCCTCTTGTAGACCGTTACTAGAGGAGAAATGGATTCCCTAACATCAAATGATGCTGATCCTGTTAATGTGGATTTTGCCGAGTGCACGTCCTGTGCGGAGTAACCTGAAAGCCTTAATCTGTCCAAAATGTTGTTTTTCTCATGCTGTGATCTGCATACCCTTGATTACTATGATCTGCATTTACCAATCGCAAACAAAATTTTTCACTGTACTCAGGTTCTCGTGACAATCAAATAAAGTCAATCAATCAAACTACACAGACGCTTCCCTATTGTTTGGTGCCAGCACAGCGAAGGTGGGCTGCATGGCCTCACTTTGCACCGTGACATATTTTGTGATTCTGAGTGAAATCACAGTTAAATTAACAGAATGTGGCAAGTTAGTCACAGGTTGCATTGACACAACCGGGACACATCTGCACCACAGTGTGTCACACAATAATCGTGAAGACCTTTTGAAATCATCCTCTGAGGTACATGCCACACGCCAGACAAAAAGCTGAAGTCTGTGTGAAACTGTTATTGTCAGCGCTAACAGAGCGGCCCAGTCGGAGCGTTTTGGGTTCATAACCATGAAATTAATGGATTGAAAACATCCTCTACTCGTTGACAATTCCATGTTTCATTGTGTGTACTGTACCCGCCAGTGTTTCTCCATAATAATTCTCCATTCTACGCATTACATTAGTTTCACTTTCTGCTTCCTTTCATTCAATGTATCTGAAATGAATATTTCATACCGATACACACGGGAAATTTACACAAATGAGGAAACACGCTTGTGAAGTTCTGGAAGCTCTTTTCCTGTTCTCTGTCGGTGTGCTCTGATCTAATTCACAAAATCTCTTGCCAGAGCTGGGAATAAACTGGTGAAGATGAGACACATCAGATGTAGTAGAGTGCTCTATGCGCATGACGCCCTGCAGTTATTCCCCACGCCGTTTCACACAGCAGTGTTCTCCCTGTGAAATGAAAATCTGTGAATTACAATTTGATCAATTTGTTGGAGACAGAATTGCGATCCAGGCACAGCTCCACATTATTACGACATAGATCACCAACTATGAATAACCACAGGGGTACACAAGCGGCAGAGAGTCGCTATGGACTCGATGGGCTGAACAGCTTCTGTCGGCGCGCGAGTGACTCCACACATTGATGCTGTCCCTCTTCCTGTCTCTGGGACAGAGTGGCTGATGGTGAAACAAAGTCTCATTGTTAACTCTATCTTCTGCGTTAAACTGTCTGCAGCCCCGCAGCTCAGGGACGTGGGGATGGCTCTCAGCGAGTGAGACTTTCACTCGGATTGTCTTTATCTGGGAAAGTTGGGGCTCAGATGTTCACTGCTGCCCGATTGCAGCAAAGAAGCCGATGTTATTGTTACAAAAACCTTTCTGCAGGATTGCTGTGTGAAGATGGATTTTGAACAGCAAACAGGCTGCACAAAAATGCCCTCAGATGAATTTACCTGAGGGTAGAGATTCCGGAGTCCATTTGTGTCTTACCCGCCAGCTCAACATCTTTATCGCTTCTCAGATAAATGATATTAGCAGGAAGCTCCCAATCAAACTTGATGATTCCCAGCACTTGATGGAACTGGCCGTGCCGATGAGAGCGAGCTTTAGAGTGTAACCGCGCTTGCCTCCCCTCACACTGCTTGTCAGTGGAGAGAAATAGCTGAATACTCTGCCGATGGAGACAACTTCGTGCAAACGGAAGGGATAAACAGCACTGTCCCGTGAACAAGGAGATGGAATGACAAGGCGATATTCTTAAATACTTGGACGCTTAGAAATCTGAGAACAAATTGGGTTGTAGTTGGACCTGAACGAATCTCAGCTGGTTTGGTGTTGGCAATGTAAGAGTGTCTAGGGCACGATCTTCACTTAGAAGCTGGTGTTAATACTGGCATGGGAGAATGTCTGACTTCAAATCGCCATCGAGCCTTGGTTGTTTGGTTTCACTGTTGCTCGGTCGTCCTATCAACTGTTTGATAAAAAGATGTAAATCATTAAGATGCACCCTTTGAAATACCTTTGAGTTTTGGGATCAGAAGTGTCATTGTAGTGGGCATGGCACAGTACCACATGTGGTGAAAGTCAAACAAGTGTAAGAGGATGTTCACACACAGAACCCCACTCTGAGTAAATCCACCATCTGGATATTCGCATAGTTCTGGGGGTGAAGGTTTAGGAAGTGGGGACGGGAAATGATTGAAAACAGCGGTGAACAGGTTGATGAGAATGGTGTGGTATATGAGGAATGTAAACAATAAAGGTCATTTGGAAAGTTGGGACAGGTCTCCTTGGAGAGCAGAAGGCCAAAAGCTGGCTTTGTTCAAACATTCCAAGACATGAGTGGGTTAGACAGAGGGAGTAAGGAAGGGGGAATGCTCCCTACGCCTGAAAGGATCGAGAACGATTCTACAGAGTTTTAAAGACATGAGTAAAAGAAGAAAAATGTACACGAGGAGAAATGTTTTCACAGAGGGAGTGGTTAGGGTCTGACATTGACAAAGACCCAGTTTCAATCGAGTTGTTGAAAACCTAATTCAATGTTCATGTTGAAAGTAAAAATGTGTAGAGTTACAGGGAGAAGGCAAGAGAATGATACAAAAAGAGAAGCACATTTATCTCTGTAGAGAGCCAGCGCAGCTAAGGATTGTTACACGTTTGTGATTCTGACTGGAATCACAGTTCGACCAACAGGATGGAGGGAGATAAACAACGGCGATATTGGCAAAGCCGGGACACATGACACAACAGAATGTTATCCAGCACGTACATGCCACAGGGAGGATGGAGCTGTCTGAAAATCCTGCAGGATATCCTGCGGATCAGACACAGGAAATTTCACTATTCGAACCGAATTAGCCATATGAAGGGGAGCCAATGAGCCGGAGGATCCTGCTTCACAACTCAATTACTAAAGAAGCTTAGGCTCGAGTCCCTCCACTGCAGTTTCTGTGGCTGCGGCGTGTTCAAATAAAAAGCAGGCCTGGGAGTTTGCTTTAGGAGAGGGGGGTCAGTTGTCCATCTTATCATGATCGTGTTCGCCTCCCACACGGTAAATCGCGGGCTCAAGCTGATTTTCGTTCCATGCAAGTTGAGTTTTTAACAAATTGGGAACGATTCCTGGAGAGTTAACTGTGGTGTGGGAGAGTGCAGATTTTCTCAAAGTGTTTGTGCTTTCATGGGAGTGCTCACCTCCCGCACGGAAAATCGCAAACAGCTCTACTGCTGCTTTATATTCCAGGCAAGTTGAGTTTTTACTGGAACCGAAAGGAGAGTGTCATTTCATCGCTGTTGTGAAACAAAGTCCTGCAGTGGCTGGACTCGTCATTATTTGGTTTTCTGTCCAATGGGAAAATCGTTCCAATGAATTTCGGTGTCATATGTTATTGAATTTCTACCATTTGCTTCATTTCCGTCCTGGAGACATCAGAAGGGAAAGGTAATCTCATCGAGACTGTGATTGGTGAAATACACTTTTTATGGCCCATTCTTATTAAATTCTTTTTTTCTCTCTTTTGAGATTTGCCTGGGAAGTGTTGGTGCACTAAGGCTGCAGTGTGTTTGAAAGAATAATTTGGAATTGCACTGTTGTTAGTTGTGAGATTACTTTATGACTCATGCCCTCGGATTCTCTCACATTTAGCATTCATGCATCTCTGTGTCTGAAAATGCATTAGGTATGCCAATTTTGTTCGTGTTCCGTGTTAAATGCTTACTGTTTTGCGATTCGCTCAGTACATTACGAGTTAACAGGGTTTCTGAGGTAACTTCCAGCAGCAAAAATCCTCAACTGAGGGTCTGGGAAAATTTCACGGAGTATGGTCAGTCGGAGCAAAAGTAAGGAAGTCGTTCGTTTCTGCAGTGTTTCACAATACTACCTTTCCCGTGAGCAGTCGAACAGACTAAACGATTGTGCCACAGACTGCGACGGCAAGCTCTGCTAAAAAGTAATCCTTTAAAGCCGGTGTAAGCAACACGACGGTATTGGGGTAAACCGCGTGGAAACAGATACTTCGGTGTATCTCGTCCATGCTCACCACCTAGCCAAAATTAAACAAGTCCCGTTCCCCAGCATTTGGCCCCAATCCCGCTAAACCCATCCTGTCCAGAAACTCACCCGATTACCTTTGCAATTTTCTGAGTGTAATAGCATCCTCCACTTCCTCTGGGAGCTCATTCCAAACACGCACAACCTTCTGTGTGGGAAATGTGCCTCAGGTCCTTTGTCAATTTCAGCCCACTCACCTTAAACCTATGCTCTCCAGTTTTCAACTCACCCCAACTTGGGTAAAACACATAAATACTCAGTTTACAACCCTTCCATAAGATCATGTCGCAGCCGTTATGCTGCGGGGAAAGTCGTCCCAGCTTATTCCACCTCGCCCGACGGTCCAAACATTGACGACATCCTTGTCTGTATTTTGTCATCAATTTCACATGGTTTTTTTTACGTTTTCAATATGTCAATTACGCTGGACAACAACAAGCTATTGGAAACAGAAAGGTGAAAGGTAGAATGGCTTCAACTTTCAGTGCGGCATGCCACTGAGCTGCAGTACCGCGGTCCCGGCTGGTTTCTGTAGTGTAGTGGTCATCACGTTCGCCTAACACGCGAAAGGTCCCCAGTTCGAAACTGGGCAGAAACTGCTTTGTTCTTCAACTGCAGCCTTTCACATGCACAAGAACGGAGCTTCCTTGCTGCTTTTCCATCTGTAAACCTGTCTTCGAATTTGCTTGAACGAATCTGCTCTCGTCGTGAAATGTAAGGCAACTCCATTTAATGACTGTGCAAAGCATTGTAAAGTTTTTCTCCAACCTGGTTCTGATCATATACCATTCTGTTTGAGAGTGTAGTTGCCGCCTTCTGATCCTTCCACGAAAAGCAGTACCGCATTTGCATTCCTTGCGCAGGCGGCCCGGTTCAAAGGCAGGGAAGAAGCCGATGCGCTGGTGTCACAGCGCACCACGAATTCCTGAACTTGTCTGTCTGTCAAATGTACCCCAAAGTCGTCTCTGAAAGGCTTCATTTGGAAGCTGTCTGTCGTTATTCAACGCACGAGAGTTGGCACCGGAGGTCCTGAATCATGTTTTAGAGCAGTTCGCACGTTAGTGGCTCATTCAATCAGCAACAGCAATGAAAGAAATTACACTCTCAGAGGAACCTCTGGACCTGTGCTTTCATAGCGTCGCTACTATTAAGGTGCGCCCCGAGATCTAAGCCATGTTGGAACTGAAACGGAGGAATCGACAGAGAGGCTACATCGCATCCATTTGGTTTTCTTTAAATCACTAACGAGCAGGAAAATGTAAACGGGGGAGGGCGAGTGGGGAAGTGAGGCAGTTGCAGCTCTGGAGAAAATCCTTCTTTGTGATTCACTCAGCAACCAGAGACGTGAAGGTGACTCAGGCGTGAGAGATCTTCACATCGTGAACAAAAAGCAATCAAGGGCAGTTAGCACCTCTTCCGGAGTGGGGGTGGGGTGAGGTAATTACCTTTTGAGTTCTGTTACTATGTTCAGAAACTGCCTTTTCGATTGAGGTAAACAGAAACTCCATTTCTAATAAGCACCATGGAAGTTAGCAAAATGGATTGAGTCGCTTCCCGTCGATTCCCGCATAGGTTTCCGACTCAGTTGGTATCCATGTGGCTCATGTCCAGGAGTGAACATCTCTGCAGCAAATTGCCCGTTTAAGGTAAAAGGCACGGAAAGTGTCATCTCGAACCGGCCCCGAGGTCAGAGCATCCTCACAATGTAATCTGTCGCTCTCGGAATGTAATGCGACCTCCGGTTTTAGGGTAGAGAACTTCCTTTGGGACCCTTATTCTACAAAACAGACACAGTGACTGAAACTATGCTGCACGGTATGATTTGGAACACGGCCTGCTCAGCTTTGTGCATTTTCCCTGTCCTCCGGTGTGTTTCGTGTTCCGTGTAAACGTGAAAGTCGTCCTGATTCGAGCAATGGGTGAAATCATTTAGCAAAGCAAGATTCGAAATTGCAGTAATGTCAAGCAGCTCATGGTTATTTGACCAAATAAGCGAACATATATTATCACGCACTCACAGATACATTTGTAGCTGAAAAGAGTCCGAGAAGATAGACTCAGCTTACCATTGATTTTTGTCTGGATTGATGGGCTATCATTATCTGCTGCGACATTGACATTGTAGCCGGGCACATCCCAGACGCTGTGCGAGTCGGAGAGGGATCATGGAACCCTTTTCATGTGACTTTGCATCTGTTGTTATGCAGGAGCACAATTGGAAATGCAAGAAAACGGGCAGCGCAGCCGGCTGGCTGGTAGTGTGGCCGAGTGGTCTAAGGCGCTGTATCCAGGTTTCAGCCTTGACAGGGGCGCGGGTTCGAATCCCGCCACTGCCATTTCTGCTGTTTAACTCCAATGCTGCAGCTTGTTAAAATGCTGTTTCGGTCCCCACTGTATTGATGTTGAAAACAAAAGAAAAATGGGCTTGTTTCCCGGGGAATGAACTGTGGTGTGGGATAGTGCCAAATATTTCAAAGTGTCTCTGCTGACATGATCGTGTTCGCCTCCCGCGCGGAAAATAGCCAACAGCTGTGCTGTTCCAAACAATTTGAGCTTTTACTGGAACCGAATGGAGACTGTTATTTCATCGCATCACACGCGAAACTGCTTTGTTCTTCAACTGCAGCCTTTCACATGGACAAGAACGGAGCTTCCTTGCTTGCTTTCCCATCTGCAAACCTGTCTTCGAATTTGCTTGATCAAATCTGCTCTCCTCGTGAAATGTAATGCAATTCCATTTAATGACTGTGCAAAGTATTGTAAAGTTTTTCTCCAACCTGGTTCTGATCATATACCATTCTGTTTGAGAGTGTAGTTTCCGCCTTCTGATCCATCCACGAAAAGCAGTACCGCATTTGCATTCCTTGAGCAGGCGGCTCGGTTCAAAGACAGGGAAGACGCTGATGCGCTGGTGTCACAGCGCACCACGGATTCCTGAACTTGTCTGTCTGTCAAACGTACCCCAAAGTCGTCTCTGAAAGGCCTCATTTGGAAACTGTCTGTCGTTATTCAACGTGCGAGAGTTGGTACCAGAGGTCCTGAATCATGTTTTGGAGCAGTTCGCACGTTAGTGGCTCATTCAATCAGCAACAATGAAAGAAATTACACTCTCAGAGGAACCTTTGGACTTTTACCAGAGCTGCAACTGCCTCACTTCCCCACTCGCCCTCCCCGTTTACATTTTCCTGCTCGTCAGTGATTTAAAGAAAACCAAATGGATGCGATGTCATTCTGTAGCCGCTCTGTCGATTCCTCCCGTTTCAGTTCCAACGTGGCTTAGATCTCGGGGCGCACCTTAATACAAGCGACGCTATGAAAGCACCCCTGTTACCTCAGTGTGGTAACAGACCATTTGTTTGAAAAAAATGACCCTCTAAAGAGTAACCCACCCAAACACTTTTCCCGATCATATTTCTTCACATTTATTTATGACTAATACACATATCCCTGAACACAACGTGCGGTTTAGCATGGCCAGCTCACCTAACCTGCATATGTTTGGATTGTGGGAGGACACCACAGCAAAGTCACATGGACTTGGGGAGAACGTGCAAAGTCCCCACAGTCACCCGAGGAGGGAATCAAACCAATGTCCCTGGCGCTGTGAGGCAGCATTGCTAACCACTGAGGTACCATGTAATCTTATGCAATAAGTAAAATCAGTGAAAGATACGAAAAAATAAGTTTCAAATGATATTGTCAAAGCATGTCAATCTTACATTCAATACGAATAGGTGTATGGAAAACAAAAAAAAAACAAAATCCCGGCAATTCATGTATAAACAATAATTAAAAATTTAATTTGATCAAAGGTCATAACAATATTTAGACGAATTGCAATTTTTAATAACAAATGTAGGTAATTACCTGACTAATGAACACTTGGAAGTGGCATATATTTACTTAACGCTGAAGAAAGCGACTTGTTTTCCCCCTTGTTACACAGCAGAATAACAACGTGTGTGTGTGTGTGTGTTCGAAATGTTTGAATCAAGCTCTTTCTAACAAAATAACTGATGACTTACGATCACTTAGCCTTGTCACCTTTAAAACCACAACATTCTCAAATATTTTCCAGGAATTTACAATCAGAAGAACTAGTTAATTCCTTTTCATAGGAACCCAAAGAGAATAAGTAGCGGACACTGTGAATTAGTGAGTCAATGCAAGAATTCAACTGAAGACAATATCCCTTCTTTCCAAAAATGTCAAAATTTAAAAAATCAAAATTTATTGCCATTGTTGAATGAAAGAATAAAGAGATGCTAATTCTTTTTCATTTGATTTTGTTGCATGAAACATCCGTAAGTCGTATTATGATTACAAACACAATAAATGTGAGCATTGAAGTCAAATATAATTAATTGAATTCAACTATGTTTCAACAGGTAAAATAAAAATTGATACTTACAATGATCGAGAGATTGTGCACTGCAATATCTTTACAGTGGTTCATGTACTGTGCCGTTATTCCACATTTGCGCAACCTACTAGGTTGAATAAGTATTATTTTTATTATAAATCAGCAACAATTGAATTATCAAAGTCTGTCAATGCATTAATGAATAATGAAAAATCTCTTTTTGCAAGTGATTGAGCAATGTCTGGAAATGAACTGGAATTAATTCAGTGAAAAGTAATTACATTTTCCTGAATTTTAATGTTGAGATTACCGTGATCATTCAAATGAGCAAACATCAGATATTTGCAATGAGGTTGGATGGGAAGTCATTGGTTCCTTTGTGGGGTAGGTGACCTGAAAAATAAAGGTATTTTCATACTGTACTATTAGTACTAAGACATAATGAATTAAATCTAAATGTGAATCTCACTATACTTGTTAAAAAGACATTTTTTATAAATAATTGCGCCATTATTGTAATGGCAATGACTTGATAATGAATGCTGTCTTTTGAAGAATTAAAATGAATCAATATTTCAAAAGCATTTTGCTGTGATGTTGATTGGATATTTATTAAGATCAGTAAACTGAGGAATAAAACATTGTACCGAGCTTTATGGATGGAAGACAAATGAGCCATTCAGTGATTATGGGGCAAAAATCTTCTTTTTTTAAGTAAAAAATGTACGTAATACAAGAATTGTGAATTTCCATACACTGGATTCCTTGTAGAGATATGTTACATCAATTTATATGATCAATATTATGACCAATGTTTAAAGACTTGTGTCAGAATTAGGAAGAGAATTAGTAAGTCATGAAAGTGAGCTTGAAACTGAACAATGTAGTCAATGATATGTGGCATATATGTGATTTTAATAATATGGTCAGTTTTGTACAATGATGAATAATGTTGGAATAGAAATGACAAAAAAATCAACAAGCAGTTCTTTTCTTACAATGAAATGAAAACAATAATCATTATGTAGCACGCGTGATTTGAACTAGCAGTTTTTTAAATGTGACATTAGTGAAGGCTAACCCTTTTGCAAAAATGTAGGAACTTCACAAATTTAAAATGCAGTATTTGTTCAATTTGTAATAAAAATGGTTATAATTTGAATGGTTTCTTGTACACACACAACAAAAAATGAGTTTAAAGATTGTTAGATTGACAAAGATTTGCTTCCCAACATTATTGTAGTATAGTCAATATCTGTGATAAAGTAGAATTATTGGTTTAAACAATATAAATCAACATTAACGACTGAGCTGAAATATAGCACATCAATTGCATTAACTGCATAGAATAATAAATAAATGCTTACTGTTGTCATTTGTCCTAGAAACAATAAGATACTCACTCAGGTTATTCCACTAAATAGTAATCAGCTGATGATGAATATCTTTGTGTCGCTTTATGTGCACTGTTTTGTGTGAACATTGATTTCAATAAATTTAGATATTTACATGAATTAGGAACAGAATGATAACTGGGTGTGAAAGATCTTATTTAAGATGAGACTATTTTTATGTATTCACTAGGTTTGCTGAACAAAACACTGTTAAGTCATCATGCAATAAACTGGATTAGAGAGAAATATGCAAATTCAATTTTCAAATGAATGCACTCGGATATTTTCACAACATTTCAACCTTACATTCAATATAAATAGGTGAATGGAAAACTAAAAACAAATTTCAGACAACTCATAAACAGATCAATAACTAAAAATTGATATATAGTAGGAAGTGGCATTTGTTTATTTAACTGAAGAAGAACTTAATTTTTTTTCTCATATTTATATCTTTGAAGCATCAAGTTCTATGTGCAGTCTGAACTCAGTTCTTCAGAACAAAAGAAAATCAAGGAATATCTTTACTTTGCATATTTCATCTTTGTGAGTGCAACATTATCAAATATTTTGCAAAGAATATTGATTGAGTGGAATCAGATACATTCTGTTATTAGCGGACTGAAGAAAATATATAGCAGATACAGTGATTATTGGAATGAACAACAAATGAAAACATATCTAATGTTGAATAGAAAGGCAATTCATTCGATTCTTAGATATTTTCTTCTCAACATTCAGAGCTGCTCTGGCACAGCTCTGTGCAAGGTGGGAATTGAAATTGTATCCTCTGGTCTGGTAACAGAGACACGACCAGAGTTGCACAAGATTCCTTCATAACATTCCCAAGCAGGCTGCGCAGGGCTGAAAACTAATCAGATGTTTATTGTGATAACTGGATTGGAATTAAATGGTTGGATACTGTGTGCAATCTTCTGAAAATTCAGTAGTAATTTACAATAATGATGGGAGTTAATAAATGTCTTAATTTAACATGATTTTTATGATCACTTGTGGAATGACAACTTGACAGAATTGTGATTGCTGTGCATTATAAATAAAAATGAATATAATTATTCTATATGTTCATAAGTTCCACATTTTCTGAAATGCAAATTACAATGTTTTTGATCTACACGTAAATTGGAACAAAACGATGAATTGGTCAATCAATGTGCCTATTCAGCTGAAGACAAGTTTCATTCTTTCTGAAATATACGATTTCTAAGAAGTCACCATTTCCTGTGGTTGTTTAATGAAAGAAGAGAGATGCCAACCCTTTTTTGTGTGCTTCAAAAAATTCGTGGGGATTTCAATGATTTTGCACGTGAAAAATATTCAATTATTATTGTGATTAAAAACACAATAAATGTTAACATTGAAGTGATTTCCAATCAAATCACTTCAAAAGTGTTTCCAAGTTTAAAATGAAAAGCAATATTCAGAACGATTGAGTGATTGTGCATTGCAATGTCCTTGCATTAGTTATTATATGAAAACATAGTTCCACATGTACACCCCTTACCGAATTGAACAATAATTAGGTTTTGGCAACAAATCGATTTGAAATATTTTATTAATGAATTTAAGGATAATGAGGTATCTCCTCTTACTATTCCACTGAGTAATGTTAAGAAACGAAGAGAAATATTGCAGTGTAAATTAACTGGTGTTCTCTGAATTTCAATGGCTGAGAAGACTGTGATCTTTCAAATGAGCAAAAGTCAGATATTTACAAATGATGTTGCAATGGCAATTATTGGTCTTTTGTGGGTATATTGGCCTTATCAAACAAGTTTTAATGTTGTAGCACTCACACTAAGAAATATGGAAGATATTAAAAGCACATTGTACTTGTTATAAAGCCTAAGTTAAAGTATTGCGTAATTATTGTAATTGATAATTGTTTCTAAAATCCTGATAGATAAATTGACTTAATATTTTGAATGCACTTTGCTCTGATGTCGATTGTATATTCATTAAGATTAATAAACTGAAAATTAAAATATAAAATGTGGCTTTAATAATTAAAAAATCTCAGCAACAATTGAACATCGTTCAACTTTTTTTTGGTCGGTTCATGTCTATTTTATTAATGTAATTTTTATCATGATAAATGTTTAGATAAATGTCAGAACTAGGAAGAAAATAATGAGGATGGGAAAGTGAGTATTATTATGAACTAAACATCGAGTTAATGACATTTGGTACAGGAAGTCATTTTGTAGCAAAAAACTAATAATTGTTTGATTATTGTTGATTGACAACTAATGTTGGAAGAAAATAAAACTACCTCAAAATGAAATTAAAATAAATATCATTTTGGAGGTCACATGATTTGAAAAACGGAAATTGTCACTTAATGTGACATTTGAGCTGAAGAATTGTTCTTCCCCCCGCCACCCCCATGTGTAGTCCTTTCAATAATTTAAAATTTAGTATAAGTTGAACTAAATAACAAATGGATGTTCCTCCATTGTGTTCTTGAAAACAAAAATTTAAAAAATTAACATGAAAATGATATTGCTCTGCAAGGAATAATTTCACAGATAATAAGTGTTTGTATTGAATTTAAATGTCACCACAGCTGTAGGAGTGATTTCCCCTGACAGGGAATGAAGACTGAGGAGATAGGCCGAACTCAGGCAAGTGGAAGATGTTTACTCATGCTGCAATCAGATAATACAGGGATCATCCCCCGAGGCCAATCTAGGAAGGGAGGTCCATGACACACTGTAACGTGTACAGTAAAAAACAGTATTTTTACACACTTTCTGTATTACAATGTCCACATGCAATGTGGTTACAGTCCTTCCCTCATGATACAGACACCCGATTCTGTAGAACACCTAATCTTGGATGAACATCGCTATGGATAGCCCGAGCTTCCTATTGCTTCATGGTGTTTTACAGGTGCTATAATCTCCAGGCCTTGGGATCTCTGTGTATTTTATTTCCTCACATTACAAAATTAATTGCTGCAGTCCTTTGGGCCTCTCACTATGCCTTATTCACGATTCTCAAGAATATGTAATTAGAAACTTTTTAAATGTTCTGAGTAACTTTAAAATAGTAACTATTTCTGACAATCAAACCCTGTCTGTTTCCCTGACAGCCGCTGTGGAAGTTAGCTGGGCTCTATCCTGTAGTTGGTGTTTATTCATTCACTGGGACAATTATTCTTTCATTAATGAAAGTCAGGGTTGGTCATTTTTCTGTGTGCCTGCATTCCCTTATCACTATCTGAAATATGACTGTCTGGAATAGCATACTTATGGACTTGGAGTAGGATTGTACAAAATGTTCTTTTTTTAAACTTAAGACTGAAACAGACTGTTCGTCTTATTTATCTCCCCTCCACCATTTTGTGTTTTAATTCCAAGGCAGGCTGCTCAGGGCTTCCCTACAGCAGCAAATCAACAAGGATTTCAGCATTAAAATAAAAATCAACATTCGCAACCATTAGGAAACAGTACCATGCAATATGCTTACGTCACTGAGACTTAATTCCACACTTAAAGCCGACTATACTGATTTGATCAATGATTACATATTAGATATAAGTAACAATTAGTGTTAAAACTAGTCACTGTAAACTTAAAATGATTACAAATGTCATATTACAATCCGCAACATGTCGAATTGTAGTCTAAAACAATCAGACGTATCTTCATTTGTAAGGCTGAATATGAATCCAATGATTTCTGTGAACATTCAAATGAGAAGATATCAGATATTTCCTGTCAGTGTTGGATGAGGAATCATTGCTTGGTTTATGGTTGTGTTGACCTGGAATAAAAGATAATTTTTTCTTTGTAAAATTGGCACTACGAAATAATGATTTAAAATGAAATGTGAATCTCACGATATTTGTTAGAAAACCTAAATTAAATTACTGTGTGATTGTTGGACTAACAATGAATTGGTAATCTATTTTAGAACACTGACACATTAAGTGATTCAATATTTCCAAACGGGTTTGCTGTGATATGGTACTAAGCACATATGCTCTTACTTAAAAATTAAAATAATGGCAATTGAAAGAAAGATAAATACACATACCATGCGCTTATTGTAAATTCATGCAAAATACAACTGCGGAATATGTTTAAAGCAGTTTTTCCTGAAATGAAAAGATAACTAGAATGATTAGCAGCAGGATGTAATCGCAAAACAAAAAAAATCATTCAATGTGACTATTCAGCTGCAGGCAGCTCCCCTTCCTTACACACATGTAAAACTTCCAACAATTCAAAATTTACTCTGATAAAGAAAAGAACATACGCATGTAAATTCTTTTTTCTTGTTGACAAAAAAGTCACAAATTTGAATTTTTTTTAGCTTTAAAATATTTAACTATTACTGTGATCAGAAATACAATAAATCTTCATGTTGAAGAAAAATCAAATCAAATCAAAATACACATCGATATTCACAATAATTGGGAGAGTGAACACAACAATCTCTTTCCATCAGTTAATGTACTGAGCCATAATTCCACTGTTATATCCCTTACTGGATTGATCAATTATTAGATATTAACAATAACTAAATTATTAATATGCTATCATTGAACTGAATATTAATGAGAAATCTCATTAATGTTTGAACGAGCAATGTGTCAACATAAACAGTAATTATTAGTGAAATGTCTAAGATATCTCTTCATCGATGAGGCTGAAATTACTTTGATTGTTGAAACGAGTAGCATTCAGATATTTATAATGAGCATTGGCTGCAAATCAATGCTTTTTGGTGTAGACCTGAAAGATTTTGTTATTGTAGTATAGGCAGTAAGAAATTATGATGTGCATCTCACCTTACTGAATATTTTCAAGTTTTCTAACAGGTTTCTGGTCCAATCTTCAGTTTAACATGGGTAATGTTGGGTCAGAACATCAATAACTGCAAACATTTTAAACACATCTCCATCAAAGTTGCTAATCTGATAATTCAGAACAAATATCAAAAAATTACCTCTGTAAATTTAATTGACTATATTTTTAGATTATAGTCAAGTTCGTTATCTACTTATTTCCTTCCTATTTCTGACACCAGTGGCTAAATATTGATTAGATTAAATGTCATATGAGTTAGACATTAGTTTTCTCTCAAAGATCTGTACAGCACAGGAATGGGCCATTTGGCCCATAACATTGTGTTGAACATAATGCAAAAGAAACTCATCCCTTCTGCCTACACTTGGTCTATATCCTTCCAAATTATCGAAATAAACATTAAAGAGCCTTAATGTATCTGCTTCCACCATCAACCCTGGATGTTCATTCCAGACACCAATCACTCCCTGTGTACAAAACAAATTGCCCCTTACATTCCCCTTGAACTTTCCCTCCTGACCTTAAACACATGTCACATAGTTTTTGACGCGTCAACTCTGGGAAAAACTTTCTGACCGTCAACCCTATCTATGTATCTAATGATTGTACAGACTTCCATCAAGTCTACCCCCAGTCTCCGCCACTTCACAAAAAAGCAATCTGAGTTTTTCTCGCCTCTCCAAATCCAGGCAGCATCCTGGTAAACGCCCTCTGTACCCTCTCCAAAGCCTCCATACCCTTCCTGGAACATGGCGAACAAAAGTGAATACAATACTTTAAGTATGCCTTAACCAAAGTGTTAAAGTGTTACAACATGACTTCCTGACTCTTGTAACCAGTTCCCTGACCAATAAAGGCAAGCATGCCATTTGCCTTCCTAACCACCTAATTACTTGCATGGTCACTTTCAGGGAGCCATGGTCTTAAACGCCAAGATCCCTTTGAATAATAAAGCTGTCAGGGTCCTGCCATTAACTATCTACTTTTTTTTTAACATTTGAGCTTCCAAAGTGAAACACCTCACACTTGTATGGATTAAACTTCACCTTTAATTACTCTGCCCATATCTGCAATTTATCTTTTTCCTGCTGCATTATTTGACAACACTCTACATTGTCCCCAACTGCACTGAACGTTATATCATCTGCAAACTTATTAACTCACCCAATTAGATTTTAATCCATGTCACTTCTATATAATTGCATCGCAAACAGAAGGGTTCCAGTACAGATCCCTGTGGGAAAAAGACAGAAAATGAGGGAAATGCAGAATTCTTGAAGAAATGAGGTTTTTTCAATGACAGAATAATTCTGATGAATAATCTTCTAAAGTGTGATTTTTAAAAAAAACTAACCCAATATTTTAATTGAGTTTATTGATCTTAATGAATATCCAGTACAAACTGCTTTGAAAATATTGTATCATTTTAAGTGTTGCGTTCTCACATTAAATATTATTTAATTGTTATTTCAATTATCACACGATCATGAGATTAACATTTTCGTTTAATCCATTATTTATTAGAGCCAGTATCATAATGAAATATTGACATTCTTTTCAGGTCAACACACCTGCAATCAACCAAATTTCCCTCACCCAACACTCATTCTAACTCTCTCATTCTCTTTCATTTGAATCCTGGTATTAATGGAAGGATCATTAATCAGTCTTATCAATTAAGAGATTGCTAACTATTTTTTACATAAATATTTCATTTTTTTTCCAACATATTGCACAATTACATTGCAATAAGAGTTTTCTCATCATTCTTAAATTTGTTATCAGCCATTTTAAAACTAATTATTACCAAAACCTAACTGGTAATCATTGTTGAAATCCAATATCTCCAGCTGTATATGTCTCAGTACATCAACTGATACAAACAATATTGCACTCTACAATCTCTTAATCTTAGCAAAAATAATTTTAAGTGTGGAATTTTAGCTGGATTGAATTGGTTGTAAGAAAAAGTGCAGTCTGAAGAAAGGTCACTGGGCCCAACTCTCACCACAGATGCTGCCAGACCTGCTGAGTTATTTTCCAGCAATTACTGAGTTTGTTTGTGATTTCCAGCATCCACAGTTTTGTTTACATTCTTGTATTGATTGTATTTCACTTCAATTCTAACATTGCTACATTTCTGATTATTACAATAAGAGCTAAGTATTTTTCATGTTAAGCATTATTTAAATTTCACGTGTTCCTTGTATAAATAAACCAGAATTAACAAATGTTTGTTCTATGCTTTTACAATAAATCTTGAATTCTTAGAAATCACATTTTTTTGAAAACGAGGGAAGTTGTTTTTCGCTGAGTAGTCACATTGAATGACCAATACTTTATTTCCAATTCATGTGCATTAAAAAGCAGGTTAATTTTAATTTATGCAGATGAATAACTGCTTCAAACAAATTGACTTACTTGATTATCATGAGATTTATGTTTATTTAAGACCATTGTTGCTTCGTTCCATCATTATTAGAAATTACTAATTCTTTTTATCGGTCCATTACACACTGGAACTGTCTAATACAATCCTAGTCCAATTATAACAATAAATATCTGAGCAGTTTTCCCTGTGAATAAACACAGTAAGTATGTGATTATAGTCCTGCCCTTCCTGCATGGGAATATTATGGAGGGCTCTGGTAATGTGTGTACTAGTAGACCAGGAGCCATCAGTACAATTCCCACCTTCGACAGAGATGTGTCAAAACACCTCAAAGTTGATTAGAAAATATCTAAGTGTCGATTGAATTGCTTTTCAACCAACATTGTCTCAACTTGTAACTGTTGTTCATTATAATGATCACAACATCTTGAATTTATTTCCTTCACATCACTGAATAAAGTATGAATGTTATTATGCTGCTTCTAAATACCTCTCAACTTTTAATAACTTTGCAGTCTTAAAGATTCTACGGTGTAAATAATATTTAAGGTGAGGGGGAAAGATTTAAAAGGGGTCTGAGGGGCAACTTTTCCACACAGTGTGTTTCACATATTGGGATGAGCTGTGAGAGGAAGGGCAGTGGCTGGTACAATTACAACATCTAAAAGACTTTTGGACAGTTTATTGGATAGAAAACGTCCGAAGGGGTATGGGACAAACACAGTGAAATGGGACTAGTTTAGTTTCGGAAACCTGGCCGGAATGTCAAGTTAGGCTGAATGGTCTGTTTCCGTGCTGTATCAGTCTAGCATTCTACAATTCAAACTTCACTGTGATTGGGAAAGGAAAGAACAAACGGGTGTTAATTCTATTTTGTATCCATTAAAAAGTGACATGAATTTTAAATAATTTTGTCACATGAAATAGTTTGCTCTTATTGTGATTAGAAATACAATGAATGTGAGCATTGAAGTGAAATATAATTTAATCACTTCAACTGTGTTTCCATGGTTAAAATAAAAATTGATATTCACAATCATTGTGAGTTTGTACATTGCAATATCTTCACATTACTTCATGTACTGAGCCATTATTACACATTTATACCCCCTACTGAACTGAACATTAATTAGATATTAGCAACACTTAGATTTTCGAAAATCTATGAGTACACTTGTAAGAAGGAGAAATTTAATTTTGCGACATGACTGTGCAATGTGCAGACATGAACAGGAATTATTGCAGTGAAAAGTCGTTACAGTTTTCTGAATTCATAAAGCTGAGATTACTGTGATTATTCAAATGAGCAAAAGTCAGTTTACAAAGCGTGTTGCATGCAAAATGATTGGTTCCATTGTGGGATAGTTGACCTGAAAACAATAGCATTGTTTCAATGGATTAAATTAAAATATGGATTAAAATAATATATGGATCTGGCGATACACGTTAGAAAGACAAACAAATTATTCTGCAATTATTATAAGGATAGTTTAGATTAGATTACTTACAGTGTGGAAACAGGCCCTTCGGCCCAACAAGTCCACACCGCCCCGCCGAAGCGCAACCCATCCATACCCCTACATCTACCCCTTACCTAATACTACGGACAATTTAGCATGGCCAATTCACCTCCTCTGCACATCTTTGGACTGTGGGAGGAAACCGGAGCACCTGGAGGAAACCCACGCAGACACGGGGAGAATGTGCAAACTCCACACAGTCAGTTGCCTGAAGCGGGAATTGAACCCGGGTCTCTGGCGCTAACCACTGTGCCACAGTGCTGCCCACTAATAGTGAATTCCTAATAAATGTTGTATTCTGAACAAATAAATTGACTCAATATTTTAAAAACACTTTGCTCTGATGTTGATTAGACGTACATTAAGGTCGGTAAACTGAAGACTGAAATATAATACCTCGATTGATGGATTGAGGACAATAAATGAGCCATTCAATAGTTATTGAAGAGAATTCTTTTTTGTCAAAATGCAGACAATACAGAAGTAATGTATTTCATTCAATTAGTTTACTTGTAGAAACATGTGACGTGATTTTAATTTATGTAATTTTATACTGATCGATGTTCAAACATTTGTGTCTGAATTAAGAAGAAAATAAAAAGATAATGAAAGTGAATATGAGAGTGACAACAAGATACAGTCCATGATATTTGATAGAAAAAGGAAATTGCATAATCTCGTGACTATTTAGTGTTAATAAATAATTTACTTCTCAGGTACTGAAGCAGTCCAAGTCCAAGTACAACAAGATCTGGACAATATCCAGGCTTGGGCTTACAGGTGGCAAGTAACATACATGCCGCACAAATGCAGGCTATCACATATAAGACATAACCTAACCACCATCCCTTGACACTCGATGGTGTTACCATGAATGAACACCCACTATCAACATTATCCTGGCGATAATCATTGATCAGGAACTGAATTGGTCTCACCACATAAATATAGTGGGTACAAGAGTAATTCAACTCCTGGCTCCTGAAATCCTGTCCAAACGCTACCAGGCACAAGTCAGGAGTGTGATGGAATACTCCCCACTTGCCTGGATGAGCGCAGCCCTAACAACACTCAAGAAAGTTGATACCATCCGGAATAAAGCAGCCCGCTTGATTGGCACTGCTGCTACTGAGCATCAGTGGGGGTGAGGGTGGATGATTGCGGATGTCCTAGCTACAATCTCTGCCTCTTCTTATTAACAAAGATAAAATAATCTTACATTGCTCAACTTTCTCATCAAAACTGAGTACAGTATTCACCCCAGCCCTCTTTTATACCAACCAGCAGCATTTCCACCATCAATAGCAGCTTCTCTTAAAATATTTTGTCAGTAACTTGTAATTAACTGGTTTCTACAATTACAACTGAAAATGTCTTGCAGGTCAGGCAGCATCAAAGGAGCAGGTGAATCGACGTTTCGGGCATAAGCCCTTCTTCAGGTAGGTCCTGAAGAAGCAGTGAACCACATTTTGAAATGATCTTTCTGAACATAATATCGATCAGGTTAAAACTGAAGTAGGTGTCTTACACAACTTGCCGCAAGGACACAGTCAGTAGAATCTGAGGTGATCATGAGGATGTGGAGGTGAATGTGGGAGACAAGCTGGGACTGTATTGGAGTAGTCACTGTGAGGGGGAACAAATGCTGGATGCAGGGTTTCAGCAGCTGATGGACTGACGCTCAGGTGAGCCATCGGAAACTGAGCAAGTGACCACCATCTAATAGGACAGAGAAACTGATCCATCAGCCTGAAACTGACTGACCATGTGGCTGTCAGTGACTCCAACACAAGTGAATGGAAACATTGCTCAGAGCCTGTTTCTGTAACATTCAACACAACCAGGAAATGGAAAGTGAATAATGAGCTGAAAACAAAGCCACTGCTCTGTTAGAGTCTAAACATTTCAATGTTCAGTTATTGAACATTATTGACTCTCAGACTATTCTAACCTGCAGAATCACAGTAAAAGGGGAAAGTAAACAATATTCTTGGCAAAGACAGAATGAACCAACTGCTTGTATAAAAACAGCTCAGAACAAAGGGGCTGAATCCTCCACAAACTGACAAACACAGGTACCATCAGATTTATAGATAGAGATTGGAATTTGTGAGAAAAACCCTTCCCTGCTGATGGTGTGTGGTAGACACCATTCTCAGTGAGAACTGCCACTTACTTCCTTTGAAAGGAATCTCTGTTATCCCTCAGAAAAGCAGGTGTGTCGCGCACTTACAGACTGAATTACAGACAAAGGAAACCTGATCAGGGACTCGCAGGTTAATTAAACTATTAGTGATAGTCCATTGCACACAACAAGAGCTTAGACCACAACAGATTCTAGTGAAACCAACAATGCAATGAAAAAGGTGAATTCGTTTTTATAATCATGCAGCCTCTCTCAATCAAATAATCCCAGTCAACTTCTAAACATTTTAAAACTATTAATACCAATGTATACATATTTATTTACTTTCCTAATTTCGTCCAAAAAATATATCTGACTATTCTCTTTAAAATATATTTTAAATGGTCAATTCATAATCACCATTCATTTCCAATTATTCTTAGTGCAAACCAACTTGCAAACTAAAATAGTTTTCACGTCAATAATGACACTGGAAACTTTGTTATGTAGTTTACCCATATTTCCAAATATTGTTTTGGTTCATTATTGCAGTGAAGCTAAAATTAAAGTCTATTTATTTTCTCTGATATCTTCCATTACTTTATTCCCTAATAAGAATGCTTATGGTGTAATGGGTGAGAAGCATTAAAATAAAATTGAATTTTCAATGGAAGAACTGGAACAAATAATCACATATTATGGGTTCATTCATTGTCGTTGATTATCAGGTTTATTTTCACTGTATGATCACACATTAAATTCACTTAAATAATCACAGTACAATTCTCACCTCTATAGATATGTCGAGTGAATGTCAAACTATTCTTATTTTAAGTAAAACCAAATTTACATTTTGATCTGTTTTATTCCAGGAATGACAGGATGTGTTACATTATTATGGGAAACAGGAACAAGTGAAGGTGGTGGCTCTCAGACGTGAGGCCTTAAAGCCAAAGGGCCAGGTGGTAGTTACAGTGGGGGGGGGGGGGAGGTACCCAGTGCCCCGCTGTCCTCAGAAGGCAGTGAGGATGGTGACACTGACTGGAATGGGTTAGATGGTGAAGTGCCCATGTATGGACAGAGGGACGGAAATGGGTGCGATCACCCACCACCCTGTAATGCCCAGAAGGCCAGGTCCATGGCACCACTGGGCATCAAATGTCAACTTGGACAGACAGTAGGGAGCAACAAAGGGAACTGACAGAAACCAAACATGAACAGTTCACCTGCTGAATGACAGATGTTGGTGTGTTAACACCCAGCCTGATAGAGAAATGGCAGTAATGGGCCTTATTGGGAGAATATGGATGAATTAGTTGATGTACAGTATCACCGATGATGGTGTCAGGCCAAAATCTCTCAGGCCAAGATACCCTGACGTGTATATCAGAACCTGTCCCTGCAATGAGAATATGGGGGTGTGAGCCGGTTCCCCCCAGTGCACAGCCGACCAGTGTCTCCAGGCACTTACAGATATTACAGTAAAACACTGGGGAGGGGACAGGCTTTACGGGCTAAAATAACCTTGGTGACTCAGGGACCCAAGGGTAATATTGAGGATCACACAGAGAGGAAGCCTGAGGTGTGTAAGGACCACGGGGGATTACTAAACCCCATTCTGTGATGATGATATCAGTTTGTTGTTTTTAAACTGGGACCCCATTTAACTGTAATTATAAACATGGGACACCCAGTGGGAGATAATTCTAACCACATTCTGAATTGGGCCATGGGAGCTGAGGCAAACTCAGAAACACAGGGGAACAGCTGCAGTACACGGAGGGTAACCAGACCCACAATGTTACAAGGGAAGCAGGAAAGGGCACATAGCCAAGGAACGTAGGCAGAGAGAGGGAGATAGATGTTCACATTGTGTGTGCGCATCTGTTCACTTATGGAATATAAATATTCATTGACGCTGTGTTTGGGAATCAGCAGAATAAATATTCATAAAAGGAGCATCTATATCAGTTACCGACACGGATTTGCCCCACACCCCTCAATTACTAAAATGAGAGCAGTTGGAGAGGGAATTGAGGAAGCTGGATGAAATGAACCTCTCCCGACACAGATCACGGATATGGCAAAATATATTCAAATATGGGGGTGGGAAACTGAGGAAGGGACCATTCTGGGAGTTGTCAGTTTCGAACAGTTAGGACCAACTATTGATGCAGAGACACAAACTGTAATATGGGAACAACCTGGTCAGGCCCAGGACAGGAATCAAAGGAGAGGCGACATCTCCAGAGTAGTTACCTTGCAGGGAGACTGGAACAGTCAGGGAATCTGGGGAGGTATAGCTAGGACCCAAACAGCAGTGTGGGTAACTTAAACCGGAATGTGGGTTATTACCTGCAGATCCTGAAAAGATTGAGGGCCCTCTCACTCCCCACACAAACAGAATCCCATCAAAGCTGGGGCCAGGAGGCAGTAATTGTGACAGTAACAGATCGACAGAAGCAGTGAATAGTCAGACCGACACTATCCCAGACTAACTGACAGAAGCCGGACAGCTCATCCCACCTCATTATTGAGTATACCTCCCTCAGTAAATCCGCCACTAAAGAGTATCTTACATTAGCGAACCACACCACTGTATTTAATGGATTGAAATCGCAAAAGGATATAGTCTCAGCCCTTGATATTGTGAATGGGTTATGGTCCATACCTGTGCACCTGGAATCCCAGAATAAGCTGGCGTTTACTGGCTGAGGAAAGCAGTACATCTGGATCCAGTTACCTCAGGGATCCCACAATATTCCACTATATCCCACCGATATATGGCTGATGGAGTTAGTCACATTGATCTTACCAACACCTCATTACCTGAGTTGGTGAGAAGAACATATCCAGATATTAAACAGAATACAGGGTCAGGTCAGGCAGGCCGGGCTTAAAATTAACCCACAGAGAGTGGCAAGGTAGGGAGAGATGTACCTGGGACATCACATCAGGGAGATCAAATCAGGAAGGGAGAGGGGACAATCCCAGCAGAACAATAGACCATGATTTCAAAACTATTCACCCCCACACCGTGAAGGGGGTAAGGCAAACTTTAGGATTGTTTAATTACTGTGGGAATTTTGTGGAGAATTCTCCAGAATTGGCAGAACCATCACAAGCCCCGACAGAAGCACGGACATTAGCCAGGTGTCAGGCAGTCAGCATGTACACAGACAGACAGCATGCCTTTGGTATAGTTCATGACCATGTGTTGGCCTGTGCTCGGTGAGGGTACATCACCCTGTCTGTGGGCACATAGATCTGAAGGACAGGTCAGAGAGTTAGTGGGAGCAGCTAACTTTCCCAGTGAAGCAGCAATAATGAAGATTAGAGCTCACAGGGAAGTAGAAACCCCACACCAACGGGGCAGTAAGTATGTGGGTAAGACAAGTGAAATACTGACTGAAACAGGGCAGACATTTGGGGAAGAGGCAGTGGCAGTAACTGCAGAAGTGAGTAAGGAAAGTTTAAAGACCTTCGCAGATACAACCCCACAATTGAGAATAATTCTAGATTTGTCTTGACATCAAATTCCACATCTGCTGTGATGGGATTTGAATCAGGGTCCACAGAATATTACCTGGGTCTCTGGATTAACAGTTCGGCAACGATACCATGGGGCTGTTACCGATCTACAAAGGGACAGTTTTAAGGGTGGAAACCAAATCCTTGATCAAACAGGTAGAAATTAAGGAGAGCTGATAGAATGGAGGAGAATTGAAGGGAATGGGGGAAGAGAATGACCAAGTTTAGGTTCAAGGCAGCAGAAACTAAAGCCACCAACAGGGAGGAGAATAAAAGAAGAAACACTCACACAGCTAGAATTGGATAAATGCAGATACCTCAGGGAGGGGTGGAACTACGCTGGGAGGACAGGGTGAAGTCACGGGGAGGCTTAAAAGCAGTGAACCACATTTTGAAATGATCTTCCTGAACATAATATAGATCAGGTTAAAACTGAAGTAGGTGTCTTACACAACTTGCTGCAAGGACACAGACAGTAGAATCTGAGGTGATCATGAGGATGTGGAGGTGAATGTGGGAGACAAGCTGAGACTGTGTCGACAAAACTATCCACCCGCACACCGTGAAGGGGGTAAGGCAAACTTTAGGATTGTTTAATTGTTGGAGGACTTTTGTGGAGAATTACCCAGAAATGGCAGAACCATCACGAGCCCTGACAGAAGTGCGGACATTAGCCAGGTGTCAGGCAGTCAGCATGTACACAGACAGACAGCATGCCTTTGGTATAGTTCATGACCAAGTGATAGCCTGGGCTCGGTGAGGGTACATCACCCTGTCTGTGGGCACGTAGAGCATGAAGGACAGGTCAGAGAGTTAGTGGGAGCAGCTAACTTTCCCAGTGAAGCAGCAATAATGAAGATTAGAGCTCACAGGGAAGTAGAAACCCCACACCAATGGAGCAGTGAGTTTGTGGGTAAGGCAGGTGAATAGACAATAGACAATAGGTGCAGGAGTAGGCCCTTCTGCCCTTCGAAACAGCACCACCATTCATTATGATGATGGCTGATCATCCTCAATCAGTATCCTGCTCCTGCCTTATCCCTATAACCCTTGATTCCACTATCCTTAATAACTCTATCCAATTCTTTCTTGAAAGCATCCAGAGACTTGGCCTCCACAGCCTTCTGGGGCAGAGCATTCCATACACCCACCAATCTCTGGGTGAAGAAGTTTCTCCTCAACTCTGTTCTAAGTGGCCTACCCCTTATTTGTAAACTGTGTCCTCTGGTTCAGGACTCACCCATCAGCGGAAACATGCTTCCTGCCTCCAGAGTGTCCAATCCTTTAATAATCTTATATGTGAAATACTGACTGAAACAATGCCGACATTTGAGGAGATGGCAATGGCCGTAGCTACAGAAGTGAGAGAGGAAGGTTTACAGATATTCCCAGAAACGGTCCCACAACAGGAGAAACAGGAATGGGAAAAGCGTGGGGCAGTAATAGGACACGTCAGAGTCTGGATGATCCAGCAGTGCCACTACACTGTGTAAGACATTATTAAAAACATATCATGGGCCGGCCCATACTGGGGAGGATAAAATGCAATATCAGATGATCCACTACAATCCTTGCCTGGAACAGGGAGAAATACAGCAAGGTTTTGTCGAAGGTGTGTAGTCTGTTCACAGTGTGAGCCAGGGAAAGCAATAAAATGGAGGCAGCAGCAGGGACCCAGGGGTCCATGGGAGCAACTACAGATGGATTTTACACACACACCCATCCCAATCCCAGGGAAGGATGTCCTGCTGGGCTTTAATAAATAGGTTTACTCAGTGGGTGGAAGCATTCCCCTGCAGATTCTGACCAAGGGACAAATGTTACAGGGAACATAGCTAAAGAGCTATGTGCCCTGTTTGGTACTGAACAGAAATCCCATCACCATACTACCCCCAGAGCTCTGGGACAGTCGAAGGAATGACGCAGACACTGAAAGCTAGTCTGACTAAGGCTCTCTCAGAGACAGGACAGCGATAGGTTACAGTACTATCCAGCAGCCTAATGAAATGGAGGACAACCCCAGCAAAGCGACGGGACTGTCCCCCTTTGAATTAGTGACTGGATGGACTATGCAGATGCCACAGGGTATGGTAGTGGGAGGGCTGGAGATGTGCAATGACAAGGATAGGGTTAAACCATTTGTGAAAGAACTGGCAAAGCAGCTGCATGAGCTGAGAGAATCAGAGACTGGGAAAGGAAACATGGAAATATCCGAGCTGACATTCCAAACCCTGAGTTCAGGTCAGGGGGAAAATATTACTGGAACATATGAAGTAAGCACATCAAAATGCTGGACTTACCTGGGGGAGACAGAGAGGGACCTCTCCCATCCTGTATTAGTAAGGAGCTCTGAATAAACGTTGGTCATGCTGCTCAACACAGAACTCAAGGCTCCTCTTTGATATTTCTCCCAGCAACAGTTGTGCAGGGGCATGTTGCTGGCTGGAGGTCTATGGCTAGTGCTGTTCCACAAGGATCAGAACTGGGACATCTGTTGCTTGTAATGTATATAAATGAAAAGTTTGAAAATGTAAACGTTTTAATTAGCAAGTTTGTAGATGGCACAAACTGTTGAAGTTGTGAATCGTGAAGAATGATGTCAAAGGATACAGCAAGAAAGAGATGAGTCAGAAAGTTTTGTGGAGAAATTGCAGATATATTTTAATTCAGACAAGTGTGAGGTGATGCATTTTGGAAGACACAAAGCAAGAGGAATGTATACAATAAACGGAAGGGTCCTGAGCAGCCCTGATATACAGAGGGATCTTCAGTTGCAAGCTGAATGATCCCTGAAAGTGGTGAAGGAGGTGAATGGCAGGCTTGCCTTCTTCTGTCAGGGGAGTGAATATAAAACTATAATCAGGCCACCTTTGGGGTATTGTGTGCCGTTTTGATCACCACATTATAGGAAGAATGTGAAGGCTTTTGGGAAGGTGGAAACAGGTTTACCAGGATGTTGCCTGGATTGGGAGAGGTTCGAAAATCTTGGATTGTGTCTTTGGAAAGTCAATGGCTGTGGGGTGACCCAACTGGCACAGACAGAGTTTGTAAACCATGGTTTACTTCAGAAATTGTATCTCTTGTTAAGAAGAAAGAGGCTTATGTGTTGATAAGGCAAAATGGTACAGATGAAGCAATAGAGAGTTACAGATCAGCTAGGAAGGATTTAAAGAGAGAGTTAAGAAAAGCAAAGGGAGGACACGAGCAGTCTTTTGCAAACAGAATAAAGGATAACCTTGAAATTTTCTATAGGCCTGTGAAGAATAAAAGGGTGATTATGGTAGGACTAAGGCTAATCAAAGACAGAAGTGGGAAGTTGAGTGTGGACCCTGCAGAGATCGGAGAATTGCTAAATGAATATTTCTCATCGGTGTTTACACAGGAAAAGGAGAATATTGTAGAGGACAAAAATGACGTGCGAGATATTAGACTAGAAAGGATTGAAGTTAGTTACGCACAGGTGTTATCAATTCTAGAAGGAGTGAAAGTAGACAAGTTCCCAGGCCGAATGGGGTTTTTCCGTGAATTCTCTGGGAAGCTAGGGAGGAGATAGCAGAGCCTTTGGCTTTGATATTTGAGTCATAATTGTCGATGGGTTTAGTACCCGAGGACTGGAGGATTGCAAATGTTGTGCCCTTGTTCAAGAAGGGCAGCAGAGATGACCCAGGTAATTATAGACCAGTGAGCCTTATTTCCATTGTAGGAAAGATTTTGGAAAGGATTATAAGAGATAACAGTTAGAATCATCTAACAAGCAACAATTTGATTTCAGATAGTCAACATGGTTTCGTCAAGGGCAGGTCGTGTCTCACAAACCTCATTGAGTTTTTTGAGAAGGTGACCAAGCATTTAGATTAGACTAGGGCAGTTGACGTGGTATACATGGACTTCAGTAAAGCCTTTGATAAGGTTCCACGTGGTAGGCTGATGGAGAAAATGCAGAGGCATGGAGTTGAGGGTGATTTAGCAGTTTGGATTAGAAACTGGCTTTCTGAAAGAAGGCAGCGAGTGGTGGTTGATGGAAAATATTCAGTCTGGAGCCCAGTTACTTGTGGTGTTCCACAAGGATCTGTTTTGGGACCACTGCTGTTTGTCATTTTTATAAATGACTTAGACGCAGGCATAGGTGGATGGATTAGTAAATTTGCAGACGACACTAAAGTCTGTGGAGTAGTAAACAGTTTGGAAGAATGTTACAGGTTGCAGGGGGATTTAGATAAACTGCAGAATTGGGCTGAGAGGTGCAAGTGGAGTTCAAAGCAGCTAAATGTGAGGTGATGCACTTTGAGAAGAATAACAGGAACTGTACTGGGTCAATGGAAAGATTCTTGGTAGTGTGGGTGTGCAGAGGGATGTTGGAGTCCATGTACATAGATCCCTGAAAGTTGCCACCAAGGTGGATAGTGATGTTAAGGCGGCATACGGCATGTTAGGTTTCATTGGTAGAGGGATCGAGTTCTGGAACCGCAATATCATGCTGCAACTATACAAAATGCTGGTGTGGCCACAGTTTTAATATTGTGTACAGTTCTGGTCGCCCCATTACAAAAAGGATGTGGAAGCATTGGAAAAGGTGCAGAGGAGATTTATCAGGATCATGCCTGGTGTGGAGGGAAGTTCTTATGAGGAACGGCTGAGAGACTTGGATCTGTTCTCATTGGAAAGAAGGCGGCTAAGCGGGGGATTTAATAGAGACATACAAGATGATCAGAGGATTAGATATGGTAGACAGTGATAGTCTTTTTCTTAGGATATTGACGACAGCTTGCACAAGAGGGCACAATTACAAATTGAGGGGTGATAGA
This sequence comes from Chiloscyllium punctatum, assembly GCF_047496795.1. Lineage (NCBI taxonomy): Eukaryota > Metazoa > Chordata > Chondrichthyes > Orectolobiformes > Hemiscylliidae > Chiloscyllium > Chiloscyllium punctatum. The sequence goes on from NC_092755.1 coordinate 1,762,818, forward strand.
TTTAAGACAGATGTCAGAGGCAAACTCTTTACACAGAGAGTGTGGTAAGTGTGTGGAATGCCCTACCAGCTAAGGTAGTCAACTCAGCCACATTAGGGAGTTTTAAACAATCCTTAGATAAGCTCATGGATGATTTTGGGATAGTGCAGGGGGACGAGTTGAGAAAATTCCACAGGTCGGCGCAATATTGAGGGCCGAAGGGCCTGTTCTGCACTGATATGCCTTTGTCTAATTCCTATTAAATATACTGTCTCTGTGGGTAAGGCAGAGATTTGTGAAGAAGAGTCTCTCCAAGTAGACACTCAGCTACTTTAGAGACACTTTGAAACTCTCGCCGGCTGTCCGATAATAAATCTACTGCTGTTGTGCAGAAAACTTGCATCGTCTGGATTTGAGGAACAAAATCGGCATCAACAATGAAGGATATGAGTGATTTTCAGACTGTGATGTACAGACTTACTGGAGTGGCTCACTGATGAAGAAAATGCAGTCACTGGATTGATTTGAAGAAATTGCGATTTTCTTTGAAGTGAAGAAGTTGGATATGTTTTTGATAGAGCTGTATAAGATTATAACAGACCTAGACATAGCAGACAAAAATATCTGCATTCGATAGGTGATGGCACAAGAGTTAAGGTCAGATGTAAGGTTTTGAGACAGCGGGAGATGAGCAAGTGTTTCTGCTGACTGTATTGGCTGGAAATATGCAGAACATGCTGCCTATTATGGTGGTGCAAGGAGAGAAGATCAATGATTGATAAAAACAATTAGATCAGTTCTGAGGGAAATAAACTTGCAGAGTTTGGGGTTCGTATGGAAATGAGAATATGGGATTCTGCTACAGAGAGCCAGCTTGGATTTGATGGGCCTCTTTCTGTGCTATAATGCAATTTATTTGGACTTGCTTAACTTGCTCTGATCACCGATTAAGTTGTCATTTCGGTAAATCTGCTCAGTGTTCCTACTCAGACCGATACAGGCTGTCCCTCCACAACAGGAGATAATGTTTACTGTTTTATACTGGGTTCTTTGGGGGGGTGGTGCGGGGTGGGGGGTGGGGGTGGGGGGGGAGCAGGCTAACAGTGTGTGTAAGAGTCTGCCAGCATTTATCTGAAATGGCAAAACCCCAGTGCAGCCACATTAGGGACAGACGCTGGAAATGTGGGGAATGACAGAAGGGAATTCGTTACCCATCCCACCTGCAAACTGGCCAAACCAGTCAGACTGGGGAGCTGTTCACCTGCTGTGTGTGTGGGTGGGTGGGTGGGGGGGGGGGGGGGGGAGATGGGATTCACTCAGGCATCCATCCTGCTGAGACACCAGTCAATTTACTGATAGCCACAGTTGAAGGATTTTTTTTCTCTTTTTCACGCCAAGTAACGAACAATGGTTTTGGCAGCTCATAAAGTTGTGCACATAGAGATCTTAGCTTTGGAAAAGTTCACAACATTGTTGAACACGTACAGATTCACACTGGGTACAGACTTTTATTTTCCTTTATTCATTCACAGGATGAGGTTGTCGCTGGCCCGGCAGCATTTACTGCCCATCCCTAATTGCCCAGAGGGCAGGTAAGAGTCAACCACATTGATGTGGGTCTGAGGTCACAATGTAGGCCAGACCAGGTAAGGATGGCAGCTTCCTTCCTGAAAGGGCATTACTGAACCAGATGGGTTTTTCTGACAATCGATTAATGGTCATCATTAGACTCTGAATTCATACGTTTTTTTTATTGAATTCAAATCCCCTCCATCTGCTGCAACAGGCTTTGAACCCAGGTCTCCAGAACACTATCTGGGGTTTTAGAGTAACTGTCTCACGACAATACCACTCGGCCAATACTTCCCCACATCGCTGTCCAACTGCACAGAGTGAACAGTGATTGTCTGGTTCATCAGAACTGGGTAATCACACATACGTTTGCTCAATGATTGCAGGAGTTGGATGTTGATTGGCTGTTGACATCCATCTCCGAACCATGTATTCTGGGGTTTGTTTCTGATGATGATTAGAAGCATCATCAGTCTTGTTATCTTTTGGGGATAAAACCAGTTTCGATTAGCTTTCTGTTAAATGCATGGCAATCAATTCTATCTCACAACTCTCAGTTTTTGCAGAAGAACTCTCCTTCTCCCCAATCTCCTCCGCCCTCACCTCCAACAGTACAATAATCTCAGAGTCTCTTTATGATTATGAGTGAGACAATCTGATCAGCTGCTTCTTTCCCTACTTCTATGTCAATTTGGATCTTAAACTCCCCTTACTGCAGTTGTGATCCTGCATCATTGTACAGTGTTGCGCATATTTCATGTCTTGGCCTATCAGTGTTCATGAAACTGCATGTAGTATATGGGGCCAACAGTGTAAGAGTTTAGCTCTTTCCTTCCAACAGCAGCAGTCGAATTGTACTCCAACAAAACTTACAGAATCACGGCCAAGCATATCCCCCAACTTACCTCTTACCATCAAACCAGAGTATCAATCCTCATTCAACTGAGAGAATTCAGGAGGGCATGTCAGTAACATCAGCATGAATACCTAAAAATGAGGTGTTAACCTGATGAAGTTCCCAAAGAGGACTACTTGTATGCCTAACAGCATAAGCAGCAAGTGATGGACAGAGTGAAGCAATCCAGGAAACAACAGAACAGATCTAAGATCTGCAGTCCAGCCACATCCAGTTGTGAATGAAGTCAGAGCACAGCTGGAGTTCTGAGGACAGTTCTCTTCAAGATATTAACCAACAAGAATGTCAGACTGGATTAATTATCATAAAACTCAAGTCCGTTTGATGTTCATATATTTACAATCAGTGTTCAATTCACCAAATATAGCTGAATGTAAAGATAATCTTCAAATGACTGTAACAGTGGAGACATCTGAATACTTGATCAGCAACTTAAAGCCTGTTGTGTTTAGATAGTAATAATTTTAAAGAGATTTTAAAAAGTAAGGTGACTTGAGTATAATGGAAGAAGTTGATTGGTGGGTAGCTGATAATCTTGTTTTAATCTGAAGTTAATTTAGGATGAGTTAACAAATAAACACATGGTAGGGAATCCCAGCCCCATGGAGTGCACATCCAGTTCCATGTGGGAAAACCAGGACACTTCTTGTGTGAGTGACAACCACAAGAACACAGAGGTGACATGGGAAATGTCAGGAACACTCGTTTGACTGCGGTTAAAGTACTGCACACACTTCTGATCCCCTTATTCCAGGGTTGATGTGATCATACCAGAGAGGGTACAGAGGAGATTGATCAGAATGTTTCTACAATTGGAAAATTTCTGCTCTGAGGAAAGGTTGGAGAGGCTGGGGATGATTTCCAAGGAAGATGAGCTGAGATTTAATTGAAGTGATAAAATGCTGAGGAATCCAGATCGAGTCGATAGGAAGGAGCTATTCATTAACTGAGAGGTCAGAAACTGGAGGATTTAGATTGAAACTAATTCCCAGAAAGAAGGGGAGGGGAGAATTCATTTCACTCGGAGATGGTGGGGAGCAGGAACTCATTGATGGGGTGGCAGAGGCAGTAACCAGCATCACATTAGAATAAAAGGACATGGATGGAACTGAGATGCTGGAACATGCAGGGCTGCGGACTAAAGTCTGCAGAATGGGATCATTGTGATTTATTTAACATTTCTCCAGAATATTAAAGTCAAGTCCAATTTGAGAATTTATGAACATCATCCGACCTGAATTCCAAATGTCAGAATAAATTTATCAGAAAGTTACAGCACAGATCGAGGCCACTTGGCCCATCCTGCATGTGTTGGCTGTAATAGAATGACCCAGGCTTTACAGTGTTCTGTACTCACCAATGAGAGCAACAATTTCAGACTGTGTACTCTGCTCTCTATGTTGTTATAATCTGTTTTTTCAATGTATTTCTTTGACCTTGTTTCCTGCTTTCTTTCCCAGCCCTAACTCCATTCCCCATGGCCTTGAGGGACTACCATTTCTGCAATTTAATCTCTCCTGCCTTCCCCCGTGTGACAGACTGTCTTTTTGTCCTTGTCTCACCCCCACCTTGCTCACAACCTGTTACATTTCTGATGGTTCCCAGATCTCTGTGACTTCACTGCGCACCCTGGGTCAGGGGCACGAGTTTTGAATTCTCTTCATGAGATAATTGGAAATTTGTCTGGCTGCAATTTCCCCCAGATTTTATTTTTAAAAAAAATGTATGATTTGCATCAGACTCAAGTATTTGTGAGCCTTCATCCACAATCCTGAGCACTTAGACATAATATGGGACCCTCCCACAGATGTGCCAGTTTGATGGATTGGCCGTGCTAACATGGCCTGTAGTGCGTAGGTAAGGTGGGTTGGGTTAGCCATGCTAAATGTGGGGTTATGGAGGTAGGGTGGGACAGCAGGTCATTGCAGACTCGATGGACCGAATAGTCTCTTTGTGCACCTAAGGGATTCTGTAATTCTAACTAGTTGTGATTGTTGTCACATTTTCCTAAGTCCAGATTCATTCAACTCAGGTACACATGCTGCCTTTTGTGTTTCTGTGTGTGCCCGTAGTGTTAGGTAAGGGGTAAATGTAGGGGTATGGGTAGGTTGCGCTTCGGCGGGTTGATGTGGACTTGTCCACAGTCTCCATGATTGTGCAGACTCAGTGGATCAGCCATGGGAAATGCAGTGTTACAAGGATGGAGTGCTCCAGATGGGATGCTCTTTGGATGGTTGGTGGGGTTTGATGGGCCACACCTCTCCTGCCACACTGTTGGGATTCTATTCTATGATTGAGGATAAAGGCTATTCTATGATTGAGGATAAAGCAGGGTGTCCTTGGAGAGGCCGTATTAACTGGAAAGCTGAATCCAAAAATCACCACCTTCACCAAAGGAGATTCTTGGAAAATGACAGATAGTCAGGTGGATTAGCATTCCAATCTTAGATCGTGAGGAAGCGTGAAGGAGATAATGATTTTGCAATTTTAAACTGGAGGGGAGACAGTGATTTATGGTTTTAGATTGCGTCGTACATTCGCATGCTGTTGTAAATATCCATCCTGTACTTTATTACAAAGCCAAGGTCACTGACCATGAAAACCAAAACACCCAGGAAACATCGTCTCCCCATGTAATCTGATAAAAGAATTCTGATAAGTCTGGTTGACCTTAGAACAAAGATGGAAAGTTGGAAGATTAAATCCAATCCAAAGATCCAGTGCTTAAACAAAAGGAGACTACAATAGGATGAGGCAGGAGTTGGCTAATGTAGACTGGAAACAAAGACTTTATGGTGGGAAAGTTGACGGACAGTGCGGGAATATCAAAGACATTTTTTGAAGTGCTCAGCAAAAGTATATATCAGGGAAAAGGAAGGACTGTAGGAAAAGGAATAATCTGCCGTGGGTGGCTCAGGAAATAAGGGAGTCTATCAAACTGAAATAGAAGGCATACAAATTGGCGAAGACCAAGGAGATTAGAAAAACTTTAAAGATCAACAGAAAGCGAGATGGGATTGGGGGAGAAAACTGATTAATAGCTATCCCCAGGGCTGGAATAACAGTTTATACTGCTAGAGGGGAACATATTGTTTGGGGAACATATGGCCTCTAATTTTGAAGCACTTAACTGTTACCATAGAGATAATCCTGAGCAAGTTAAAAGATCACAGCACACTCCAAAATCTTGTACTTCCAAATAATCCTGTTGGACTATAACCTGGTGATGTGTGGTTTTTAACTTTGTCCACCCCAGCACCGGCTCCTCCATATCAGAATCCTGATAGATACCCCACTGAAATGACGCGCCTGTCAGATACTTGAGGGAGTCACAGGGCCGTGGGGGGAGGGGTGTGTGGTTTAACTACAAAGTGCTGAACTGAATTAGACTTTCTAACTAGCGTTGCCATGGAGATAATACTGAGAGACAGTCTATATTCAAAGTTCCAAACCATAAAGGTATAAGAGTGGGAGCGGCACATTGGACAGGCGGGGAGTTACCTGATGCTTCCTGGAGGTGTTCTGCATGTACACTATCCAGGTAACTGCCATGTCTCATCAATAAAGACTCAAAGAAGACCTCTCAGAGTTCTGTGCCTATTTATTCCTATCCAGCAGGGTTCAGGAATATGAGTACACAGCAGTCAGTCTTCACAGTGGAGGATACGAAGAACATGCCAGTGATTGATAAGGAGACTGAGGAAGGTGAGGACCTAGATAATAACCATTATCGTGAAAGAGTTAGAGCTGGGCAAGTTAATGTAGCTAAAGGTACACAAGTCTCATTGCCCTGATAGAATACATCCCGGGATACCAACAGAGTTAGTGGGAGAAATAGCAAATGCACTTAGAGTCATAGAGTCTGACAGCAGAGACAGGCCTTTTGGCCCAAACTGGCCCACGCCGACCAGAATGTCCATCCACGCTAACCCCATTTCCCTGCACTTGGCCCATTTGCTTCTGACCCTTTCCGATCCATGTATTTGTCCAAATGCCTTTTACCTGTTGTGAGTGTTCCTGCCTGAACCACTTCCACTGGCAGCTCCTTCCATATACATACCACCCTCTGTGTAAAACAGTTGCCCCTCAGCTTCCCTTTTATTCTTTCTCCTCTAACCTTAAACTGATCCAATCAAGCCGTCCAATCCTCGAGTTCCTGGGAAAAAGACTGAGTGCATTCACCTTATCCATGCCTCTTATGGTCTTATACACTTCTAGAAAAGAACCCCCTCAGTTTCCTCTGCTCTAAACATAAAATCCTCACTTGTCCAACCTCTCCCTATAACTCAGACCCCTGAGCCCTGGCAACATCCTTGTAAATTGTTCTGCACTTTTTACAGTTTAATAACTGAAACCTCCATTACATTCCTCATATTCCCAGTGTTTCCCCGCGGGGCTGGAACCGACGGGACAATGCCAATGGATTACAATCCATGATCGAGAATGAACTCCTTTACAACAATCCCGTTTTCATAGTGTTCCCCATGGTGCAGGTATCCTTGTGTCTTTCTGGTTGTATGGTTAATTAAAGACGTGTCCTTCTACAAAGCAAAGTTGTGGCTTAATTGTTCCTGGGAAATGTGCCATGATTTTCCAGACTTTCAAAAACAAATGAAATCTCTCTCCACACTCACCACGCTGACACGGACTTGGCTGTGTCTCAGTACTTTTGCAGTCACATTGAGATTTGAAATATTCGCCCACGGACAGAATACACACCTTTCCTTCCAGATGAAAAGGCCAATGATATTCAGATCGGCACGGATCAAGTAGCCATCAGATCTGAACATGAAGTTCAATTTGAATTTCTCATCCGCAAATCTACCCTTTCAGTACCATACAACAGAGCACATAAGTTACCACTGTTAATACAGGATGGAAATTCATAAGACAATTGCAGTATTAAACTGTAGTTTCCTTGTTCCACCAAAGCGTTAAACCTCAGTCTCACAATTTCTCTCTTCTGTGAACTGAAATCCAAACCAATCCCCCCACTCCTTTCCTCCACACCCAGTTCTCACACACTCTCTTCGAATTCAGTTTCCTAGCTCCTGATGAGAACCATCCTGCATACACTGCTTCCTGCACACTCTGGCCAAGACCCATCTGACTAAAATGAGCCAAATTAGAATTCTAATTGCAGGCCCATCCTTGTCCCTTTCCATAACAACCCTGAATCTTCACAAAAGAGTTCTGATAACTTTCTGCAAAACGCTGCCCCACTGATAGTCTGATCACATGTCAGGGTAGCAAGAGAAGGGCCATTCCACTGGGTCCTGCTCCCAGAGGGATGAAGCTGCTAATGATAGATTAATCCCTCACACCCACAGCCTCCTTCCCAGGCACTGACCTATGCTGCACATAGTCCCACAATTGGTCAGCACTGCGCCCGTGCACTGGTCCCCCCTCCTACAGCACGTGCTCCCGATCATACAGGAGTCCAGGTGATGGACAGCAGTTGCTGCCCAATATATCAGGGTCCCTACAGTATGGAAACAGGCCCTTCGGCCAAACATGTCCATACTGACCCTCCAAACAGTAACTTACACAGACCCATTCCCCCTAACTAATGTAACTAACACATTGGCAATTTAGAATGGCCAATTCACCTGCCCTGCACATCTTTGGATTGTGGGAGGAAACCGGAGCACCCGGAGGAAACCCGCTCAGACACGGGGAGAATGTGCAAACTCCACACAGACAGTTGCCCGTGGCTGGAATCGAACCCGGGTACCTGGTGCTGTGAGGCAGCAATGCGAACCACGGAGCCGTCTCTATCGACGGGACGGGGCGGGGCTGGAGGACAGGGACAATGGGATTGTGAATAGTGAATGAATGTGGAGGACATTGGGGGATGGACAGGTCAGTGAGGGACAGGATCAGTGCAGCAGCAGGAGGGGATCCTGGACAAACTGAGCAATGGGTGAGTCTGACAGGAGAGAAACTACAGGAAGGTTCTGTTTGGAGGCTCAGGCAGGGACAGCTGGGAGACAGTATGGCCTGGGGGCTTGGGCAGGTTTACTAATCAGCCTCTTCAAAGATGCTGTTACTCAACTCTGAGCCTGATCCTCCTCGTCCAGAGGTAAGGACACATACACTATTTCCTGGTGGGCAAGGGATACAGGGACTGCCTTTCAAAAGGAACTCACCTGTGTTGGTGACATTAACAAGACTCAATACAGACTCACTGACAAAATGCTGGTGTGCTTGAACTTCATCCAGAATGTTAACATCTATAACTGGGCAAAGCAGACCCCAATGTACAGAGTTAAATCCTGGATACTAATAACAGCTTTGTGCATGGGAAATCATATCTCATGAATTTGACTCAGTTTTTTTGAAGTAGTAACAAAGAGGATTGCTGAGGTCAGAGCATGGACATGATCTACATGGACATCAGTGACGTGTTTGACAAGGTTCCTCATGGGAGACTGGTCAGCAAGGTTAGATCGCATGGAGTACAGAACTGGCTCGAAGGTAGAAAGCAGAGGGTGCTTTTCAGGCTGGAGGCCTGTGACCAGTGGAGTCTCACAAGGATCGATGCTGGATCCACTACTTTTCGCCATTTATATCCATGATTTGGATGTTAATATAAGAGGTATTGTAAGTAAGTTTTCTGATGACACCAAAATGGGAGGTGTAGTAGACAGTGAAAAAGATTACCTCAGAGTACAAGAGGATCTGGATCAGATGGGTGAATGGGCTGAGGAGTTCACTTTAGAAAAATGCAAGCTGCTGCATTTTGGAAAAACAAACTTTAGCAGGACTTAGATAGTTAATAGTAAGTTCCTGGGGAGTGCAGGTTCATAGTTCCTTGACAGTAGAGTAGCAAGTAGATAGGATAGTGAAGGCCACAGTTGGTCTGCTCGTCTTTCCTGGTCAGAGCATTGAGTATAGGGGTTGGGAGGTCATAGTGCGGCTGTACAGGACATTGCAAAAGTTGCTGAATCAATATTCCATAGAATTCTGTTCTCCTTCCTATCAGATGGATGTTCTTAAACTTTAAAGAGATCAGAAAAGAATTATAGCATGTTGCCAGGGTTGGATAGGCTGTTTTCCCTGGAGCGTCAGAGGCTGAATGGTGACCTGAAAGAGATTTTTAAAATCAGGCTGGGCATGGATAGGGTAAATAGACAAGATATTTGCCCTGCAGTGGGGGAGTACAGAACTAGGGGACTGGGACGGAGGGTAGGCAGACAGGGGGTGGGTGGATAGAGAGGGGTAGGACCGAAATGGGTGGGGAAAGAGAGGAGGGGAACAGAGGGGGGAGGTGCGACTGACAGAAAGGGGGAACAGACCGGGGTAGGGGGGGTGGGGCAGACGACAAACAAAGGTGGTGGGGAAGAGACGGGGGGGGGGGAACAGTCCGACAGAGGGGGGAGGGGAACAGGCCGACAGGAGGGGGGGGTGTAGTGGGGACAGGCCGATGGGGTGGGGGGTGGGGGGAGACAGGCGAATGGGGACAGGCTGACAGAGGGGAGGTTGGGGAACAACAGGCCGACAGAGGGGAGGGGGGACAGACAGAGTGGGGGGAGACGGGAGGGGGGAAGCAGACAGAGCGGGGGGAGACAGCGGGAACAGAGGGGGATGATGGAGAGTTATTTTATAGATCTAAAACTCAATTCTGTTCCAGTTTTCTCCTCCTCACCTTAATTCCCTCTGAAGGGCTCAGAACAACTGCATAGTTCTTGGAAAGTAGAGTTTCAGGGAGATCAGGTGCTGAATGTGGCATTTGGGACACTAACACTGAATGGAATGTGCTGACCAATAAATGTACTCTGGTTCGATTCCACTGTCTGTGTGGTGTTTGTACATTCTCCCTGTGTGTCTGCGGGGGCTTCCTCTGGGTGCTCTTAATTTCCTCCCACAAATCCAAAGCCATGCAGGTTAGCTGGATGAGCTTTGGGTAATGGGAGGTTACAGAGTTAGGGTGAAATGCTGTTCCGATGGTTGGGATGGTGTCATGGGCCGAAAGGCCTGCTTCCACACTGTAGGGATTCTGTCACTGAGTATAGGGATTAGGAGGGCACGTTGTGGCTGAGTAGGGCATTGGTGAGGCCAGTTTTAGAATATTACATTCAATTGTGGTCTCCCTGATTTTAGAAAGATGTTACCAGAATAGGACTCAACCTCTTAATGACAAGTTCCTTGGAAGTGTTGACAGACAGACAGACCGTGCAGTGTGGGTTGATAGTTCATTGAAAGTGTGGTTGAAGGTAGACAGGCCAGTGAAAGTGGTGCGCGGTATGCTCGCTGTTATTGGGCAGTGCATTGAGTATAAGAGTTGGGAGATCATGTTTCGGTTGTACGGTTTATTGGCTTGGACACTTTTGGAATCCCCAGACTGCTTTCAATTCCAGTCTCCCTGCTATAGGAAAGATGTTGGGAAACTTGCAAGAGTTCAGAAAAGTTTTTCCAGGGTATTGCCAGTATTGGAACATTTGAGGCTGAATAGGCTGAGGCTATTTCCCTGCAGCACTGGACACTTTAGGTGGCTTTATCAAACTTTATAAAATTACGAGGAACAATGATAGGGTGACGAGTCATGGTTTCTTTTTTCCCGGGGTAGGGGAGACCAAACAAATGTGAATCTTTTTTCCCCGAGGTGGAAATGACAAATTCTAGAAGAGAGATGGCAAGTTTAAAGGATATGAAAACCGAACCAACTGAAGATGCTGTAAACTAGGAAGAGAAACAGAAGTTTCTGGAAAAGCTCAGCAAGTTAGAGGGCGGCACGGTGGCACAGTGGTTAGCACTGCTGCCTCACAGCGCCGGAGACCCGGGTTCAATTCCCGCCTCAGGCGACTGACTGTGTGGAGTTGGCACGTTCTCCCAGTGTCTGCGTGGGTTTCCTCCGGGTGCTCCGGTTTCCACCCACAGTCCAAAGATGGGCAGGTCAGGTGAATTGGCCATCCTAAATTGCCCGTAGTGTTAGGTAAGGGGTAGATGTAGATGTAGATGTAGGGGTATGGGTGGGTTACGCTTCGGCGGGGCGGTGTGGACTTCCACACTGTAAGTAATCTAATCTAATTCAAGTCTAGCAGCATCTGTGAAAATAAATTAGAGTTAACGTATCTGAGGAAGGGTGACCAGACCCGAAACTTTAACTGATTTTTCTTCACAGATGCTGCATGACCTACTGAGCATTTCCAACAATATCTGTGCAAGTTTAAAGGGAGTTGTTTGGAGTATATACCTGAGAGGAACTTTATAAAGTGCGAGTCAGACCACATCTGGAGTAATGACAGAAGTTTTGGTCCCTTTATTTAAGGAAATACATCATTCCATCAGAGGCATTTCACAGAAGATTGACTGGGATGAACCCTGGTTTGCAGGGATTATCTTTTAAGAAAAGGCTGAAGAAGTTGGGACTCTACTCACTGGATTTGGGAAGAATGAGAGGGGATCTCATTGTAACATGTAGGATTCTTAAGGAGTTTGACAGGGTAAATACTGAGAGGATGTTTCCCAACATGAGGGAGTCTGGAACCAGATTCTGGGTCAGTCACGGAATCACGGGTTCTGTTTTGGACTCGCCAAGTTTAAGGTAACACCGACAGGGGTCAGGGGTTTGAGTAGCAATGGAGCTGGGGTGAGGTGGAGACAAGCAACATTTTAAGAGATTGGAATTCCTGGTGTTTGTGATTGTGTCGATGTCTGATCAGAAAGTCTCCTTGATTAGATTAGATTACTTACAGTGTGGAAACAGACCCTTCGGCCCAACAAGTCCACACCGCCCCTCCAAAGCGCAACCCACCCATACCCCTATATTTACCCCTTACCTAACACTACGGGCAATTTAGCATGGCCAATTCACCTGACGTGCACATCTTTGGACTGTGGGAGGAAACCGGAGCACCCGGAGGAAACCCACGCAGACACGGGGAGGACGTGCAAACTCCACACAGTTAGTCGCCTGAGGCGGGAAATGAACCCGGGCCTCTGGCGCTGTGAGGCAGCAGTGCTAACCACTGTGCCACCATGCCGCCCATATCTGACCTTCAGATATGAGAGCAATATTGTCAAGAGTGTGGTTCTGCCTCAGGTAGTTCCCAGGGTGAGGGAGGGGCTCAGCAGTCAGGAAAAGTAATTTGTAATAGCAACTGAAGGCAATGGGTTTAACCATTCCAAAGTTCCGTTGCAGGAAATTGCAGCCAATCGCGTAGTGGGAGCGTGATGAGCAGTTTGATAACTGAGTAATGGAGAGGGATGATGGGGAGGGAGAGCTGGGCATTGTCGGTGTACATGTGAAATATAACATGGTGCTTTTGGACGATATCACTTCCTGGCAGTGTGTAGGTGAGAAACAGGAGGGACCGAGGAGAGATCCTTAAGGGACACCAAATACAAGGAAGTCAGAAAGGAAAGGGAGAGTCGGGATGGAGTAGGTTATTCCAACAACGGTGGGGTCAAATATTAGTTTGTAGCAGAATGGGAGAGAAGGACATAACCAGAAAAGACAGACAGGTAGAACAAGGAACAATATCTGTGAATTGGGGAGGGGGAGTGATGAGGAGCAGCCCAACTCCAAAAGCACTATTTCTACATCAGTGACATCACCCAACTCCACCCTAGTCTCAGCTCATTTACTGAAATACTCGTCCATCCCTGTGTTATCTCCAGACTTCATTATCCAAACACACTCCTGGCCAGCCTCCCACATTCAACTTACATGTAATCTCAAGAGTATCTAAAACCCTACTGCCCAAGTACTCACTTGTACCAAAACTTGTTGATCCATCAAAAGGCTCCTATTAACAAGCAACAATTTAAAATTCTCACCCTTGATGTAATTCCTGGTTGTGAACATCCCTGTCTCCCTGCAGCACACAACATGTGAGACCCCGACAACTCATTTTCTTTCAGACTCCCAACGATATGTTAATTCATTGCTTCACCTTTCTGGCCGTTTCTACTGTTGCCAAGGCAACACGGTCTGGAATTCCCACCCTAACCCTCTCAGACCTGCTTTCCTCCTTTAAGGTATTCCTGAAAACCTGCTTATTTGGCAATCCTTTTGATCACCTGACCTAATATCCCCATCTGTGGCCTTATGTCAGAAGTTCTCAATAGTATTTCTGTAGAATTATAAACATGATTAAAAAAAAAACAAACTGTTGGTGATTTGCACATACATTGTCAACTCTTCACTGTCGCTGAGTGAATAATCTATAACAGCTCTTACTCAACCACATTGTGGGAACACCTTCACCACACGAACTGCAGTTGTACAGGAAGTCAAACATCACCTTCTCCACAGGCAATGGGGCTTTGGCACTGATCACTGGTATCTGTGGAGGGAGAAACACACAGTTGATATGTCAGGGAGTGGAAAAGCGCATTATAGGGAGGGAAAATGGTGCAGAATTTGGGATTTTCAAATTTGTGTTTTACAATGTGCACTAAATTCTGTAAAACCTCTCATTCCATACCGTGAAAATTTCCTTCTCTTCCTGGTCAATATGTCTTTCTTTTCCCCTACCCTGTACCTTCACACATTTCCAATGCCTTGGTCACAACAACACTGTGCTGTCAGTGAAGTTTATCACGTGGTTGAGTATTGTCCCGCCCCTCATTCACTCCGATTGGTTGAAGGACCAACTAGCACCTCTAGCCCCCATTCCCCCACTCTTATTGGTCCTGCGCTGCCATCAATAATTCGAGGCCCATTGTGGGCTGGAGCATGCTCAGTGCTTCCTGATTTTGCTGTTTATCAGGTCTCAGAGAGAGAGAGAGGGCTCATCCCTGTTTCTCCTGATGTCAGACAATAACAACAACTACCTGCATTGTATGGAGCCTTTCACATTGACAAATCTCCTCAAATGCTTCACGAATGATAGAAACGTTGATTAAAGAGAACGATTTTTAGATACATTTTTAAAGTGGAGAGAGGGAGTTAGGGAGGATATTCCAAAGGTTTATGTCCTCGGCAGCTCCAATCGTGGAGTGATATAGGTGGGGAACAGCTTATACTGGAGATAGTTAGTGGCTAACCATAAGTTAACAACCTCATGTCATAGCCCCCTACTCCACACACCAGGTCTTGTTCTCACAGCCTGCCATTACACACTACCTATGGTTAGCCACTAACAGTCTCCATTAACAGCTAATCACCCTCCCCCCAGCCAGAACGTTATCCACTCCTTTATCCAACTGTTCTTCTCACTCTATCCCCACCTATCCTTTACTCCTTTTATCTTCCCCCACACTAACTTCTGCACATAAACTGACTCTTTTTTTCCTCAGTTACATCTGTTCTGTGGAAGGGACACCGGATCTTAAACATTAACTCTGATTTCTCATCACAGATGCTGCCAGACCTGCTAAGTTTTTCCAGAACCTCCTGGTTGTTGTTTCTGATTTACATCTTCCGCAGTTCTTTTGGTTTTAATTTACAAGGAGTTTGTAATTCAGGTCCAACAGCCTCTGTCCCAGTCTCTGCTGTCTCTCCCAACCCCAAACAGTGACACTGCACCTGCACAGCTCATGGACAGGTGTCATCTTGCTGGCCACACCCCTCATTCAATCCCATTGGCTGCAGAACCACAGACTCTCCTCCCACTGGTCTGGAGCTGCCATCAATCAGCCGGGCCCCATTGTGATGAGAGTGGAGGTCTAATCCCTCTCTCTGCCCTGGGATGAGCTTCATCATTCACAGTGAATGGGACAGTATCAAAGAGCACAGGGCCTGGGGGCTATTCAGCCCATCGGGGCTGTACTCTCTCCCTCTGGAGATGCTGCAAGTCTGTCCCAAGTCCCCTCCCGTGTGCCCACGCCCCCCAAATCTTTCCTTAAAAAGTAAAATTCCCAGTCTGTTTCAGAATACCTGCTGAATCTGTGGCACTCAGACTGTTCCAGATGCTCAGCACTTACTGAGGAAAATAGTATTCACATTTTCACCTTGTATTATTTGCCAATTACTTGAAACTAGTTCCTAAAAATTGTGACAGTGTTAACAATTCCTCTCTCTCTCTCTGCAAATTCAAGACCTTTGAACCAAATCTGCACCAGGTCGAAATCACTGCTTCACCTTCTTAGCCCCAAGGATAATTATCTGTGCTTCAGCTAGATCTCCACAAAAGACAGGAATGCATCTTAATTTATTAAGATCAAAGAAACAGACCTTCGGTCCAATTCGTCCGTGCCAATGAGGAATCCTAAACTAATGGATTCCCATTTACCAGCTATTGGCCTGCATCCATCAAAACCCTTCCTATTCATGTACCCAATTGGAAGCCTTTTAAATGTTGTGATTTTATCAGCCTCCACAACTTCATCTGGTAGCCCCTCCCATACACACACCACACTCAGCTTGAAAATGTTGCCATTTAGATCCCTTTTAAATGTTTGCCCTCTCAACTTAAACCCAGGTGCTCTAGATTTGGACCCACCTAAACCTGAGGAAATAGGACCCCGTGATTTTATAAATGCCACTCGTGATTTTATAAATCTCCATGAAGTCACCTCTCAGTCTTTGAGTCTCCAGAGAAAATAGCCCCAGCCTATTCAGCCTCTCCCTGTAGGCCAAATCCTCCAATCCTGACAACGTTTTTGTAAATCTTGTCCAAACCTTTTCAAGTTTCACAACATCCTTCCCAGAACAGAGTAATTCAAACTGAAAACAGAATTCCAGAAGTGGCTTAATCAACGTCCAGTCCAGCCACAATATGGCGTCCCAGCTTCTGTATTCAATGCACTGACCAATAACGGAGAGCATTAATGGAGTCCCATTTGCCAGCAGTTCACCCTTATCCCTCTAAATCCTTCCTCTTCAAGTACCTAATCAGATGCCTTTTAAATGCTGCAATTGTACTAGCCTCCACCCCTTCCTCTGGCAGTTCATTCCATACTTGCAGTGCCCTCAACATGAACAAGATGCCCCTTAGATCCCTTTTAAATCTTTTCCCTCTCACCTTAAGCCTGTACTCTCTAGTTCTGGACCCACCGAACTTGGGAAAAAGTCCCTGACTGCTCACCTTATCCATGTCAGCTTCGCATCAGATATAACTGCAATACTGTGAAGAGTGTAGTTCTGCTGCATAGTTCCTAGTGAGAGGGAGAGGCTCAGCAGTAAGGGAAAGGAATTTGTCAGGCAACAGGTTTAACCATTACAATGTTTCATTGGAGGAAACTGCACCTAATCGAGTAGTGGGAATGTTCTAAGCAGTTTGATAACTGAGTAACAGTGGAGTAGTGGAGAGGGATAATGGGGAGGGAGAGCTGGGCATCGTCAGTGTACATGTGAAACCCAACATGGTGCTTTTGCACAATGTCACCTCCTGGCAGTATGTACGTGAGATACAGAAGGGACCAAGGACACCAAATGCAAGGAATTCAGAAAGGAATGGGAGAGTGAAGATGGAGCAGGATTTTGGGAGAGAAGGACAGAACCAGAAAAGACAGAACAAGGAACAATATCTGTGAATCGGTGAGGGGGACTGATGAGGAGGAGGAGGAAAGAGAGTTGGAAAGTCTGTAGTTTAGTGAGATTAGGGTAAAGGGTCAAGGTGAGCTCTGATTAGGCTTGACAACAGACTGGAGGAAGATGTCAATTTCGGACAAAAACCAGGAACACCACGTGAGGCAGTTTGGCTCGGCGGGCTCGTGGGAGGGAGGGAAGCAGCAGATCGGATTATCGCAGTCTTAGTGACAGAGAAACTCCATGTGTTCCTCACTCGTTGTTGGAGAGAAGGATGGAGGAGACAGGATGATGGACAGTGTTTCACAAAGAAACAAAACCAGGGTTAGTGATATTTAAAGTGAGTGAACAAACCTAATGTATTTAACTTTTATCCAAAATATTAAAACAAACGACTGAAGTCCTGGTTCGAATCCCATCTTGGCAGATGGTGGAGTCTGAATTCAAGAAAAAAATAACTGGAATTAGGAATCTCCTGATCTCCATGGAACCATTGTCAATGGCGAAAACAACCCTGCCAATCTGACAGTGGCCCAGCCAGCTACTCACTGTATTAATCACTGTAAAGTTTCAACAAAGGAATGAAACTGGATGGACCACTCGGCATCTAAGAAGGCACCATTTAATACAACCACAGAATCAGCCCTCTCGATGGTGCAATGTCCTCCAGACTAACATCTGGATTTTGGGGCCAGAATGTGCAGAGCTGTCTCACAGACCAATCAAGGAACAGCCCGACATACTCATTCACATGAAATCAACCCTTACAGACAATGACCAGACACCATCATCACCACCCCCTTCCCAAGATATTGAGATTGTGCTGATGGAAAAGCACAACAGGTCAGGCAGCATCCGAGGAGAAGGAGAATCGATATTTCGAGCCTAAGCCCTTCATCATCCTGACCTGCTGTGCTTTTCCAGCACCAGACTCTTGACTCTGATCTCCAACATCTGCAGTCTTCACTTTCTCCTGAAATCTCTGGATAAGGCCTGTCCCACCAGCAGGACAGATCAGGCAGATGTGGTGGCACAGTGGTGGCACAGACAGGGAGGATTTGCCCTGGGAGTACACAGCGTTGGCTCCAGAGACCAGGAAGTCTCATGGCTCCTGCTGATTACCACGTCCCGTCCTCCCTTGGCTGATGAATCAGTTCTCCTTCATGTTGAACAACATTTGAAGGAAGCACTGAGGCAATAAAATGGTGTCAAACTTACTCTGGGTACAGGATTTCTATATCCACAATCGAGACTAGCTCTGCAATAGAATTACTGACTAAGCTGGCCAGGTCCTAAAGGATATAGCTGCTCAACTGAATCTGCAGCGGGTGGGGAGGGAACCAACAAGAGGGAAAAACATACTTGATCTCATTGTTATGAATGGACCAGCTGCAGATACATCTGTCCATGACAGTATCAGTACGAGCGACCATCACACATTCCTTTTGGAGACAAAGTCTTGGCTTAAAGTTGAGAAAAACCGCCATTGTGTTGAGTGACACTATCACCGTTCTAAATGGGACAGATTTGAAGAGATGTAGGATCTCAAACTGGGTATCTATGAGGCACTGTGGGACATCAACAGCAGCAGAACTGTACTCCAGCACAATCTGTAATCTCATGGGTTTGTAAATCCTGCTCTCACCCATCACAATGGACAGTAAAGGAGGGCATGCCATGAGCAGCACCAGGCAGACTTAAAAATGAAGTGCCAACCTGGTGAAGCTATCAAACAGAACTACCTGCATATCAAACAGCATCAGCAGCAAGCAACAGAGCTAAGTGATCCGACATCCAATGGAACAGATCGGAGCTCTGCAGTTCTGCCACACTGTGAACGGTGATGGACAATTAGACAACTCACTGGAGGAAGCATCACAGATATCCCCACCCTTACTGATGGAGGGGCCTCACACACCCATGCACCAGATAAGATGACAGCATTTGCAGCAATCTGCAGCCAGAAGTGCAAAGTGGGATGATCCATCTCAGCCTTCTCCAGTGGTTTCTAACATCACAGATGTGAGTTTTAAGCCAGTTCGATTCAGTTTGAATAACATCAGGAAATGGTTAAGTCGTGCAAAGGCTACGTGCCCTGCCAATATTCTGGCAATAATACTGATATCTTGTGCTCCAGAACTTGCCACCCACCAAGCCGAGTACCGCTCCAACATTGACATCTACCGACAATGTGAAACATTGCCCAGGGATGTTTTTAGATTAGATTACTTACAGTGTGGAAACAGGCCCTTCGGCCCAACAAGTCCACACCGCCCCGCCGAAGCGCAACCCACCCATACCCCTACATCTACCCCTTACCTAACACTACGGGCAATTTAGCATGGCCAATTCACCTAACCTGCACATCTTTGGACTGTGGGAGGAAACCGGAGCACCCGGAGGAAACCCACGCAGAAACGGGGAGAATGTGCAAACTCCACACAGTCAGTCGCCTGAGGCAGGAATTGAACCCAGGTCTCTGGCACTGTGAGGCAGCAGTGCTAACCACTGTGCCACCGTGCCTGCAACACAAAAACACAGGGCAATCCAACCCAGCCAATTTCCCTCTCTCAGTCCACACTCGATCAGCAGTAAAGTGATGGAAGATGTCATCAATAGGGCTACCAAGCAGCAGCTGCTCAGCAACAGCCAGCTGAGTGACACTCATTTTAGGCTCCACCAGGATCACTCAGCTCCCGATTGTGTTACCGCCCTGATTCACTATCTGACAATCAACTGAATCCCAGAGGCGAGGTGAGGGTGACAGCCCAGTCCCACTCCAAGGCCACTAATTCTAGCTGATTCCACCCATGTCGCAGCTCATACACTTTCATCCATCTTGTGTTATCTCCAGACTTCATTATCCAAACACACTCCTGGCCTGATTCCCACATTCAATCTCCCTGTTATCTCAAGAAAAACTAAATCTCTGCTGCCCAAGTACTCCCTCGTACCAAAACTTGTTGATCAATAAAAAGGCTCATAATCAACAACATAGAGCTACAGAGACGTACAGCATGGAAACAGAACCTTCAATCCAACCCGTCCATGCCGACCAGATATCCCAACCCAATCTAGTCTCACCTGCCAGCATCCGGCCCACATCCCTCAATTTAAAATTCTCACTCTTGATTTAATTCCTGGTTGTGATCATCCCTAGGTCGCTGCATCTCACACCCTTTGAGACCTCAACAACCCATTCTGTTCAAGACTCCCAATGACCTGTTAATTCATTACTTAATAATGACCTAATATCATCCTTCTGTGGCCTTATGTCTAAGGTTCCCAATAATATTTTAAAAAATTATAAGCAGTTATTATAAAAAATTATAAGTAGAAGCTGTTCTTGATTTGGACATTATCTTCAAATCATCTCTGTTGCTGAATGAATACTCTGTAATGTCTCTTATCCAACCACATTGTAGGAGCACCTTCACCACACAAACTGCAGCTGTACAAGAAAGTCAAACATCACCCTCTCCACAGGCAACAGGGCTTTGGCATTAATCACTGGTATCTGTGGAAGGAGAAACACAGTTGATGTTTCAGGGAGTGCAAAATGGATTACAGGGAATGAAAATGGTGCAGAATTTGATAGTTAGAAATGGAAGGAAGATACACTTGCTTATTGGAAAAAGAATTCTTGACCGTCAAAGATTTTCCAGAAACAAAATTAATAAGCAGCACATGGTCAGGGGCTGGGCGGCAGTGAAAAACTAACTTACAAAAATGTCTGTAGAAGTTATACTAAAATACTAAACAGACCAAAATACACCCATTGTTTGAGACTGAGGAAGCTGGATATTGACAAAGTGGTCATGAGGGAGCCCAGAGATGAAGCAGAGCAGAATAAGCTGTTATGATCCCACAGTCATCGAGATGTACAGCACCGACACAGACCCTTCGGTCTTACTCATCCATGCCAACGAGGTATCCAAACCTAATCTATTCCCGTTTGCCAGCACTTGTCCCATATCCCTGTAAATGCTTCCTAATCATATCATGTCTCTATTTAGATGCCTTTAACATATTTTAATTGTACTAGCCTCCACCACTTCCTCTGGCAGCTCATTCCATCCACTGCATGAAAGAGTTGTCCTTTAGGCCCCTTTGAAATTTTATCTGTTCTCCCTAAAGCAACGTCCTCTACTTCTGGACACCACCACTCCAGGGAAAACACCTTGTTCATTTACTCTATTCATGCCCCTCATGATTGTATAAACCTCCATAACATCACCACTCAGCCTATGGCACTCCAGGGAAAACCAGCCCCAGCCTTTTACGCCTCACCCTGTAGCTCAAATCCTCCAACCCTAACAACATCCTTGAGAGTCTTTTTTGAAACCTTTCAAGTTTCACAGCACCCTTCTGATCGGAGGCAGGCCAGAACTGCACATATTATTCCAAACGTGGCCTAATGAAGGTCCTGTACAGCAACATGACCTCCCACATCCTATACTCAATGCTCAAACCAATAAAGGAAAATATATACTAAATACCTTCTTCATCATCCCATCCTTGACTTGCAAGGACTATGAACCTGCAGTCCAAGGTCTCTTTGGCCCGCAAACATTTCCAGGGCCTTGTCATTCACTGTATAAGTCCTGCTCTGATTTGCCTTTCCAGAATGCAGCACCTCACATTTTTTAACTAAATTATACCCCATCTGACCAATACCTCATTGTAATCTGAGGTAACCTTCTTCATTATCCACACAGCGCCAGAGACCCGGGTTCATTTCCCGCCTCAGGCGACTGACTGTGTGGAGTTTGCACATTCTCCCCGTGTCTGCGTGGGTTTCCTCCGGGTGCTCCGGTTTCCTCCCACACTCCAAAGTATGCAGGTCAGGTGAATTGGCCATGCTAAATTGCCCGTAGTGTTAGGTAAGGGGTAGATGTAGATGTAGATGTAGGGGTATGGGTGGGTTACGCTTCGGCGGTGCGGTGTGGACTTGTTGGGCCGAAGGGCCTGTTTCCACACTGTAAGTAATCTAATCTAATCTAATCTAATCTAATCTAATCTAATATCTCCAATTTTGTATGACCTGCAAACTCATTTACGATACCAAATCATTTAAATGAATGACGAAACAAATCCCGAAATAAACATCCATTTCTCTGAGTTTGAATGTGCTCTGTGTAAATCCTGCCCAATGACTCTGTACCAGAGAAAGGCTGCACATGCGCCTGGCTGCACCTTGCCCCCTACAAAACTGGTGGCTCCGCACGTGTCCTGTGAATTCTTGCCCCAAATAAAGATGGCGGCGCGCACTCATGCCTGCAGCCACACTGAGGAAATTCCCCGTTTACTGAAAACACGAGAGTGTGATGTTCAAATGTGTGTTTTCCGATGTGCATATTTTGTTTGTAAAACCTCTCCACTCATACAGAATCGCTCTCACCTCCTGCTGTTCCACAGACAGCCTTGATTTTCGCGGGTACCTAATCTCTGCCTGGTTACTCGTTTGTCCTTAGTGTATTTGTACAATCACTTTCGATTCTCCTTAAACCTATATCCTAAAGCTATCTCATGTCCCCTTTTTGCCCTCCTGGTTTACCCAGAGTATACTCCTACTGCCCCTATACTCACACAAACACAGCTGTCTGTACCTGCCATATTCCTCCTTCATTTTCTTGACCAGGCCCTCAATTTCTTTCAACAGACAGCATTCTCTACACCCACCAGCCTTGGCCTTAACAGGAACATACTGTCTGTGTACTCTTGTTGTTGCAGGCCTATGGAGGCAATGGCAGTTGAGGACAGAGAAGCAATCATTCCCAGTAAAGAGGTAATGTTGGGAAAGGTAACAGCCTAAAGGTAGATGGGTCTCCTGGCCCTGATGGATTGCATCCCAGGGACTAAAGGAGATTGGGATGGGGGGGGGGGATAACAAATAGACTCATGAAAATTCACTAAAATTTGTTGGATTCTGGGATGGTTTTGACAGACTGGAAGCTGCAAATGTGGAGCCACTATTTTTCAAAAAGGACCCATTAGCTTAACTTCTGTACTGGAGAAAATGCTTGAACCTTTCAAAAAAGTAGTGGTGAGATATCTGGGTAGAAATTGTCTCATTTAGCAAACACAGCATGGATTCATGAAAGGCAGGTCACTTTAATTGATTTCCTGGAATTATTTGAGGATACAACGAGTGCGTTGGACAAGGTGGACTGAGTAGATGTGGTGTACCTGGATTTCCAGAAGGTATTTGATAAGTTGCCACACAAAAGGCTGCTGAATAAGGTAAAGATGCACAGCATTATGGGTAATATATTATCATTGATACAGAATCGGTGAACCAACAAAAAATAAAGAATGGGGATAAATGGGTGTTGGGATTAGTGTTGGCACTTCAACTGTTTGCAATTTACACAAATGTTTTGGAGTTGAGGACCAAGTGTATGGCGACAGAGTTCACATTTGATACAAAGATGAGGTAGAGCAATGTCTGCAGAGGCCACTGTCAGTCTGCACAGGGACACAGATAGGTTATGTGAGTGGGTAAGGGTCTGGCAGATGGAGTTCAATGTTGGGATATGTGAGGTCATCCATTCTGGTCGTACGAACAGCAAACTGGATGATGAAATGGTGAAAACATGCAGCAGGCTCCAGTGCAGAGGGAGCTGGGTGTCCTTGTACATGAATCACAGGAAGTCGGTTTGCAGGTGCAGCAGGTAATTATGGCAGTGAAGGGAATATTGTCCTTCATTGCTAGAGGGATGGTTATGCAGCAGCTGTACAGGGTGGGGTGAGGCCACACCTGGAGTACTGTGTACAGGTTTGATGTCCTTACATTAGCAAGGATGTACTGGCACTGGAGGGAGTACAGAGGAGGTTCACTAGTTTGAGTTGGGAGTTGAGAGGGTTGGCCTGTGTGGAGAGATTGAGAAAATTGGTTCTATAGTCATTGTAATTTAGAATGAGAGGTTGGAGAGGAAAAAATAAAATTATGAAGGGAGTAGATAAGATAGAAGCAGGCAAAATGTAGATTTGTGAACAGGAAAGCAATTAAGGGTTATGGTGAGAGAGCAGGAATGTGGAGCTGAGGCCATGAAAAGATCAGCCCTGATCTTATTGAATGGCAGAGCAGGCTTGAGGGGCCAGATGAAAGTTCTTGCCTTGGGCCATTAAAATTGGCCTTTGTCCAATTCAGAACCTTAACTTTTAGATCTAGTAAATTATTTGGGCGGCACAGTGGCACAGTGGTTAGCACTGCTGCCTCACAGCGCCAGAGACGCGGATTCAATTCCCGACTCAGGTGACTGACTGTGTAGAGTCACTCTCCCCGTGTCTGCGCGGGTTTCCTCCGGGTGCTCCGGTGTCCTCCCACAGTCCAAAGATGTGCAGGTCAGGTGAATTGGCCATGCTAAATTGTCCGTAGTGTTAGGTTAGGAGTATGGGCGGGTTGCGCTTCGGCGGGGCGGTGTGGACTTGTTGGGCCGAAGGGCCTGTTTCCACACTGTAAGTAATCTAATCTAATCTTTGGACTGTGGAAGGAAACCAAAGGACCCAGACAAAATCCATGCAGAAAACCCCAATAAGGTGATCATCCCTTTCTTATTTCCCAGTTCCACCTAAATAACTTGACTGGGCGTACTCCCAGGAAATATCCTCCCTAAGCAAAAACATAATGCTATCCCGAATCAAAAATGCCACTCCCCCTCCTCTCTTGTCCCCCTTTCTATCCTCCCTATAGCATCTATACCCTGGAACATTAAGCTGCCAGTCCTATCCATCCCTGAGTGATGCCTCTGTAATTGCTATAATATCCCAGTGCCATGTTCAAAACCATACCCTGAGCTCATCTGCCTTCCCTGTCAGGCCTCTTCTATTGAAGTAAATGCACTGCAACTGCTCAGTCCGACTTCATTCTGTGCCTTGCCCTTTCCTGCCTTGACTATTTGACTTCTGAACTGTACCAGCCTCAGACATATCTCTTTCCTCTCTATCTTCTTGGGTTTATACCCACTCCCTTACTGGTTTAATGCCTCCCGAGTATCACCAGCCAGTCTCCCTGCCTAGATATTAGACACCTTCCAACTCAGGTACAATCCATCCTTCTTATGCAGGTCAACTCTACTCTAGAGGAGATCACAACGATCCAAAAAACGTGAATCCTTTGCCCCTGCACCAGCTCGTTAGCCACTCATTGAGCACCTTCTCCTCATCTGTAATATGGACATTTTTCAAGATGTCACCATTTATTTCCCCACATTCTATATCTCCCATGTACTTCTTCACAGTAAACACTGATGAAAAATACTTGTTTCCTATCTCACCCATCGCCTGCAGCTCCACACAATGGCTGCCTTGCTGATCTTTGAGGGTCTCTATTTTCTCCCTAGTTAGCCTTTTGCTCCTCATGTATTTCCAAAAGCCTTTGGATTATCCTTAACCCTATTCGCCAAAGCAATCTCACGTCCCTTTTTTGCCTCCTGATTTCCCTATTAATTATACTCCTACTGCCTTTATACTCAAAAATTTTTTGGATTGGAATAAATGCAAAATATAACATCCTGACAAAACAAACGAGGGCAGGACTTACACTCAATAAAAGTAGGGCCTTGAGTAGAGATATGGGAACAAAGCGATCGAGGGCTTCAGGTCTTTGAAGTGTATGTTACATGTAGACAGGGTGGTTAAGAAGGTGCTTAGCAAACTTACAATCATTGCTCAGACCTCTGAATACAGGAGTTGGGACGTTATGTTGAGGATTTACAGGACGTTGGGGAGGCCTCTTCTGGAATACTGTGTCCAGTTCTGGTTGTGCTGTTATAGGAAGGATATCATTAAATTGGAGCAGGTTCAGAAGAGATTTACCAGCATGCTTCCATGAATGGAGGGATTGTGTTCTAAGGAGAGGCTGGATAGGCTGGGAATTTTTTGCACTGACGTGCACGAGGTTGAGGGGTGATCTTATTAGAGGTTTATAAAATCAGAAAGTGTGTAGATAAGGTGAATAGCCGGGAGAGAGGGGGATTCAAAACTCGGGTGCATTCATTTTGAGAAGAAATTAGAAAGATTTGAGGAAAGACATTAGGGTTTTAAAAAAAAATTACACACGTGGAATGAACTTCCAGAGAAAGTGGTAGCTGTGAATACCATTACAATATTTAAAAGACTTTCAGATAAGTACATAAATAGGAAATATTTGGATGGATGTGGACCAAGCGGAGGCAGGTACAATTAGTTCAGTTTGGAATTATGGTTGGCATGGACTGGTTGGACACAGGGCCTGTTTCCTTGCTGTATAACATTATGACTCTAATCCTCACTCACTCTAAATTCCTCCATCCTCACAACTCTCCCAATCACTGTCACCTCATCCAGCCTCACAACTCTTCCTTATTTATAGAATTCCTCACCAACCACAGAACGCTCCCTATCTCATGTCCTCCAGTTTCTCAGATCTCTGTGATATGTGCCTTTCTTTAGTTCCAGCCTTGAGGATGCCCTCATTCACTCAGATTGGTTGGAGGACAAACTGGTACGACCTGGTCCTCCAGTACTGCCCTCTGCCCCCTATTGGCCTGCGCTGACATCAATCATCGAGGCCCATTGTGAGGTGAGTGGTGGGATCCTCCCTCTCTCTGCCCTGGGATGAGCTTCAGCATTCACAGTTAATGGGGCAGTATGATAGAGCACAGAGCCTGGGGCAATTCAGCCCATTTGGGATGTACCCTCTCCCTCTGGAGATGCTGCAAATCTGTCCCAATTCCCTTCCCATTTGCCCATAGCCCACCAAATCTTCCCTTAAAAAGTAAAATTCCAAATCTGTTTATGAATAACTGCTGAGTCTGTGTCCAGCTGTCATTCAGCCTGTTCCAGATACTCAGAACTTACTGAATAAAAAAAGTTCACATATTCACATATTATTTGCCAATTACTTGAAAATAGTTACTAAAATTGTGACATTGTTAACAATTCCCCTCGCTCTGCAGATTAGATATCCTAGAAACAAATTTGCACCTGGTCAAGATCACTGCTTCACCTTCTCAGCTCCAAGGACAATTATCTGTGCTTCTGCTAGCTCTCCACAAAAGAGGAACACATCTTATTTTCATTTATTAGTGTCATAGAGATGTACAGCACAGAAACAGACCTTTGGTCCAATTTGTCCATGACAACTAGGAATCCTCAACAAACGGAGCCCCATTTGCCAGCTATTGGTCTGTATCATTGGAAACTCCTCCTATTCACGTACCCAATCGGATGCCTTTCAAATGTTGTAATTGTATCAGCCTCAACTACTTTATCTGGCAGCTCATTCCACACATACACCACACACAGCTTGAAAACTTTGCCCCTCAGATCCGTTTTTAATCTTTGCCCTCTCAACTTAAGCCCATGTGATCATGTTTTGAACCCACCTAACTGCGGTGAAAAGACCCTGGCTGCTCACCTTATCCATGCCCCTCATGATTTTATAAATCTCCATGAAGTCACCTCTCAGTCTTTGACTCTCCAGGGAAATTAACCCTGACCTATTCAGCCTCTCCCTGTAGCCCAAATCCTCCAACCCTAGCAAAGTCTTTGTAAATCTTGTCTGAACTCTTTCAAGATTAACAATATCCTTTCCAGAACAGGGAATTTCAAACTTAAAACAGAATTCCTGAAATGGCTCAATCAATGTCCTGTCCAACCACAATTTGACGTCCCAGCTTCTGTACTCAGTGCATTGACCAATAAATATAAGCATACCAAACACAACCTTCACTAGTCTGCCTACCTGCGACTCTACTTTCAAGGAACAATGAACCTGCACTCCATGGTCTCTATGTTCAGCAACATTCCCAAGGACTTTACCATTAAGTGTATAAGTCCTGCTCTGATTTGCCTTTCCAAAATCCAACAGCTTACATTTGTCTAAATTGAACCCAGTCTGCCATTCCTCACTCCAATGGCCCATCTGGTCAAGATACTGTTGCATTCTGAACTAACCTTCTTCATTGTCCACTACACCTCCAATTTTGGTGTCTTCTGTAAACCCACTGACCATATCTCATATATTCATATCCAAGTCATGTATTTAAGGATCCAATATCCATTCCAGCAGGACAATGCTGCTCACAGGCCTCCAGTCTGCAAAGCAACCCTCCATCACCAACCTCTGCCTCCTATCTTCAAGCCAGTTTTGTATCCAAATGGCTAGTTCTCCCAACATTTCATGTTATCTAACCTTGCTAACCAGTCTGCGTTGTGGAACATCGTTCAGTGTCCATATAGACAACGTCCAGTCTGCCTTCATCAATCATCTTTGTCACATCTTCAAAAAAACTCAATCAAATTAGAGAGAGAGAATTTCCCACACACAAAGCCATGTTAACTATCCCTAATCAATCCTTGTCTTTCCAAATACATGTAAATCCTGTCCCTCAGAATCCCTTCCAACAACTTACCTACCACTGACGTTAGGTTGACTGTTCTCTTGTTCCCTGGCCTTTCCGTACCACTTTTTTAAAATAATGGCACTAATCTTCCAACACCTCACCTGTCACAAAAAATTATATAAATACCTCAGGGAGGGGCACTGCCATCACCTTCCTAGCTTTCCACAAATTTCTGGGATACACCTGATCAGGTCCCAGGGATTTATCCACCTTGCTACTGTTTAAGACATCCAGTACTTCCTCCTCTGTAATATAGACACTTTTCAAGTTATCACTATTTATTTCTCCAAACTCTCTAGAATAGAATAGCATAGTATTTCTCCCACCTCCTGTTGTTCCATAGATGGCCTTGTTGATCTTTAAGGGTCCTACTCTCTGTCTGGTTATTATTTTATCCTTAATGTATTTGTAGAATCTCTTTGGATTCTCCTTAAACTATTTCCTAGAGATATTTCAAGTCCCCTTTTTGCTCTCCTGATTACCCTCGAGTATATTCCTATAAAAACGTGATCATGTACTCCCAATTCCTCCGCCTCTGCCATATCTGCTCCCAGAAGAAGCAATTCCACTCCAGGTCATCCCAGAAAGGTTTCCTCTTTCAAGGACTGCATTTCCCTCTTACTTGATCAACAATGCACTCCAACGCATATCTTCCACTTCCTGTACCTCCGCCTTCCCCCCACCCCTCCAACCACAATAAGAATAGAATCCCCCGCTCCTCACCTGCCACCCACCACCCACTAATCTCCATTAACCTCTGCTATGTCCGCTACCTACAGTCAGACCCCACCACTAGGGATATATCTCCCTCCCAGCCCTTTCTATCTTCCGCAGAGACCGTGGGATCTTTGGTGCTGATGTGCTGCCCCACGGATACCTCAGTCACTCACCCTACCAAATGGCCTAGTGAGATTATCACTAGATGGATAATCCAGACACCCAGATAACGTTCTGGGGCCCAGGGTTTGGATCCCATCACGGCAGACAGTGGAATGTGAATTCAATAAAAATTTGGAATTAAGAATCTATTAAAGACCATGAATCCATTGTTGATTATTGCGAAATAAAACCTCACCAGATTCGCTAATATCCTTCAGGGAAGGAATCTGCCATCCTTACCTGGTCTGGCCTACATGTGACTCCAGAACCACAGCAATGTGGTTGACTCTTTACTGCCCTTTGGGCCCAGTCAGTGATACCCTCATCCTGTGAATGAATAACAAAGAAGGTCAAGTCTTGTACACAACCATACTATTCTTACAGATAAGTGATCTCTTAGTAAATTTGCTTCTCAACTCCCTGCTGACTATTGGGGAAGTGGGGGGTGGTCAATAATACCATCCCAATAAGGAGATCATCCCTTTCTTATTTCTCAGTTCCATCTGTATAACCTGCCTGGATGTACTCCCAGGAATACCCTCTTGAAGCCCAGCTGAAATGTTATCCCTTATCAAAAATACCTCTCCCCCTGCTCTGTTGCCCCCTTTCTATCTTTGCTATTGCATCTATACATTAAGCTGCTGGTCCTATCCATCATTAAGTCATGCCTCTGTAATTGCTATAATATCCCAGTGCGATGTTCAAAACCATACCCTGAGCTCCTCTGCCCGACCTATCGGGCCTCCTGCATTGAAACAAATGCAGGGTAACTGCTCATTCTGTGCCTTGCCCTTGTCTGCCTTGACTGTTTGACATCTGAACTGTACCGACATCAGACTGAGCTCTTCCCTCACTCTCTCTCTGGGTTTACCCACATTCCTTCACTGGTTTAATGCCTCCTGAATAGCACTAGCAACTGTTCCCTTCCAGTGCCAGTACAATCCATCCTTCTGATGGAGGTCGATTCTACCCCACAAGAGATTCCAATTATCCAATAATGTGAACTCTTCTATTCCCATGTCATTGATACCAATAAACAACAGCCTCCCCTCAAAATGGTTATTCTCCCCTTTAAGAATATTCTGCTCCCTCTCTGAGACATCCTTATACAAAAATTACACATTCGAATAATAAACCTTACACTCATCAGGTCATCATAAAAGGATTACATGACACATTGAAGGTTTGGGGAGACCTTTTGAGAGAATGCGATGATTCAAAGGAGAATTTTTAAGCAGCAAATGGGATTGATCTGGAACACAATACTCACACACACACTGCGAATATCCAGATCCTGATACACTGAGTAATTCAATCAGAGTTTAGCAGAATATTTACTGAGATTACTGATACAAGTTTATAAAATCTGTCACTATCAGTTCAAGTTAGAAACTCACACCATCACCTCCTCGTGGCCCAGGATTACTGTACATATTACCCTTGAGGACATCAGCAGTCAACTCAGGGGGAAATCTGTGGGTTTCTAGGAGATTCCAACTTGAGATCTCATGTGACTGAACACAGCAGTTCTTTGACACATTGGAGAAAATGATCCAAGCGTCAGTGAGATATGGGGAACAAGAATTACTTTCTTTTCTTTCATTCCGTGCTGCCGCTCTGCCTCATCAATAAGACACGGGTGTGAAAGGCTAATGCCTAACGATGGGCAAGTTGTCTCCATCCTGACCAATGGGTAGGAAGATCCTCTCAATCACTCCAAAGCGTATCCCTAAAAAGATAGTAACACTGTCTGCTTCCCACTGCCCAGTGCTCCCAGTAAATGTTTGAAAGAATGGGAAGGGGGGATATCTCCTAGAAAAGGCATAACTGTAAAGGTCTAAGAGGATTATGAAAAGAGAGAGATGCACAGGAGAACGGGGCAACAAGTTGCCAGATGGGGTGTAACTTGGGAAAATGGGAAGTTGCTCATTTTGGAGGAGATAATAAAAGAACAAAGTACTATTTAAATGGTGGAAACTGTAGAAAGCTGCACGACAAAGGGACCGGGGGTAATTGTTCAGGAAATACAGAAAGCTACCACACAGTTACAACAGAGAATCAGGAAGGGGAATCGAATGTTTTGTTTCAAGGGTTTTCAGTATTAGAGTTTGGAGTCTCTACCTGAGAGTAACGTGTGGAGGTGCTGGTGAGACCACCATATCTGCAGTAATGAGAGCAGTTTTGGTCCCTTTAGAGAAGGAAATGTGTCACTTTATTGGAGGCATTTCAGGGAAGATTCAATGAGATGATCCCTGGTTTGGAGGGATTATCTTTTAAATAAAGGCTGAAAAGATTGGGACTACTCACTGGATTTTGGAGAAAGAGAGGTGATCTCAGTGAGACAGATGGGATTCTTAAGGGGTTTGACAGGATAAATACTGAGAGGATGTGTCTGAGGGTAAATACTGAGAGGGGAGTCTGAAACCAGATTCTAAGTCACGGAATCAAGGATTCTGTTTTGGATTCAAGTTTAAGGTGACACAGACGCGGGTAAGGGGTTTCAGTAGCAATAGAGCTGGGGTGAGGTGGAGAAAAGCAACATTTAAGAGATTGGATTTCCTGGTGTTGTGATTGTGTGGATGTCTGATCAGAAGGTCACCTTGGGGTTAGACATAACAGCAATATTGTGAAGAGTGTGGTTCTGCCTCAGAGAGTTCCCAGTGGGAGGGAGGGGCTCAGCAGAAAGGTAAAGGTAAGGCAATGGGTTTAACCTTGACAATGTTTCATTGGAGGAAATTGCAGCTAATCGAGTAGTGGGAATGTGGTAAGCAGTTTGATAACTGAGTAACAGCGGAGTAATGGAGAGGGATGATGGGGAGGGAGAGCTGGGCATCGTCAGAATACATGTCAAACCTAACACAGTGTTTTTGGATGATATCACCTCCTGGCACTATGTACGTGAGATACAGGAGAGACCAAGGATAGATCGTTGAGGGACACCAAATGCAAGGAATTCAGAAAGGAAAGGGAGAATGGAGATGGAGCAGGATTTTCCAACAACGGTGAGGTCAAATATTAGTTTTTCACAGAATGGGAGAGAAGGACACAACCAGAAAAGACCAACAGACAGAACAAGGAACAATATCCATGAATTGGGGAGGGGGGAGTGATGAGGCGGCAGCGGAGGAAAGAGAGTTGGAATGTGAGTTTAACGAGATTAGGGTAAAGGGTCAAGGGGAGCTCTGATAAGGCTTGACAAGAGACTGGAGAAAGATGTAGGTTAAGGATGAAAACCAGGAACACTACGTGAGGCAGTTTGGCTCAGCGGGCTCATGGGAGGGAGGGAAGCAGTAGATCGGATTATCTCAGTCTTAGTGACAGAAACTCCATGTGCTCCTCACTCGTTGTTGGAGGGGAGGATGGAGGAGACAGGACGATGGACAGTGTTTTACAAAGAAACAAAACCTGGGTAAGTGATATTTAAAATGAGTGAACAAACCTGATGTATTTAGCTTTATTCCAGAATATTAAAACAAACGGCTGAAGTCCTGGTTTCAATCCCATCTTGGCAGATGGTGGAATCTGAATTCAAGAAAAAAACAACGTATTAGGAATCTCCTGATCTCCATGAAACCATTGTCAATGGCGAAAAAAAATCCTGCCAACCTGACAGCGGCCCAGCCAGCTACTCACTGTATTAATCACTGCAAAGTCTCAATACAGGAATGAAACTAGATGGACCAGTTGGCAACTAACAAGGCACCAGAAATTACAACCACAGAATCAGCCCTCTCGATGGTGCAACATCCTCCTCACTAACATATGGTATTTGGTGCCAAAATGTGGAGAGCTGTCTCACAGACTAGTCAAGGAACAGCCTGACATAGTCATACTCGCGGAATCATCTCTTACAAACAATGACCAGACACCACCATCACTATCCCTAGATTAGATTAGATTAGGTTACTTACAGTGTGGAAACAGGCCCTTCGGCCCAACAAGTCCACACCGCCCCGCCGAAGCATAACCCACCCATACCCCTACATCTACCCCTTACCTAACACTACGGGCAATTTAGCATGGCCAATTCACCTGACCTGCACATCTTTGGACTGTGGGAGGAAACCGGAGCACCCGGAGGAA
Source organism: Chiloscyllium punctatum (assembly GCF_047496795.1). Taxonomy (NCBI): domain Eukaryota; kingdom Metazoa; phylum Chordata; class Chondrichthyes; order Orectolobiformes; family Hemiscylliidae; genus Chiloscyllium; species Chiloscyllium punctatum. Next base: position 1,796,056 of record NC_092755.1, read on the forward strand.
ACCCACGCAGACAAGGGGAGAACGTGCAAACTCCACACAGACAGTCACCTGAGGTGGGAATTGAACCCGGGTCTCTGGCGCTGTGAGGCAGCAGTGCTAACCACTGTGCCACCGTGCCGCCCTCGAGAGTGTGGTGCTGGAAAAGCACAACAGTCAGGCAGCATCCGAGGAGCAGGAGAATCGACGTTTCAAGACTAAGCCCTTCATCAGCCTGACCTGCTGTGCTTTTCCAGCACCAGACCCTTGACTCTGATCGCAAGCATCTGCAGTCTTCACTTTCTCCTGAAATCTCTGGATATGTCCTGTCCCACTGGCAGGGCAGACCAGGCAGAGGTGGTGGCACAGACAGGGAGGATTTGCCCTGGGAGTACTCAGCATTGAATCCGGAGACCAGGAAGTCTCACAGCTCCTGCTGATTACCACGTACTGTCCTCCCTTGGCTGATGGATCAGTTCTCCTTCATGTTGAACAACACTTGGAGGAAGCACTGAGGAACTAAAATGATGTCAAACGTACTCTGGGTACAGGATTTCAATGTCCACTATCGAGACTTACTCTGCAACAGAATTACTGACTGAGCTGGCCAGGTCCTAAAGGATATAGCTGCTCAACTGAGTCTGCAGCGGGTGGTGAGGGAACCAACAAGAGTGTAAAACATACTTGATCTCATTGTTATGAATTGACCAGCAGCAGATACATCTGGCCATGACAGTATCGGTAAGAGCGACCATCACACATTCCTTTTGGAGACAAAGTCTTGCCTTAAAATTGAGAAAAACCTCCATCGTGTTGAGTGACACTATCACCAGTTCTAAATGGGATAGACTTCGAAGAGATGCAGGATCTCAAACTGGGTAGCTCTGAGGCAGTGTGGGACATCAACAGCAGCAGAACTGTACTCCAGAACAATCTGTAGTCTCATGGGTTTGTAAATCCTGCTCTCACCCATCACAATGGACAGTAAAGGAGGGCATGCCATGTGCAGCACCAGGCAGACTTAAAAATGAAGTGCCAACCTGGTGAAGCTATCAAACAGAACTACCTGTATATCAAACAGCATCAGCAGCAAGCAACAGAGCTAAGTGATCCGACATCCAATGGAACAGATCGGAGCTCTGCAGTTCTGCTACACCCAGTTGTGAACGGTGATGGATAATTAAACAACTCACTGGAGGAAGCATCACAGATATCCCCACCCTTACTGATGGAGGGGCCTCACACACCCATGCACCAGATAAGACAACAGCATTTGCAGCAATCTGCAGCCAGAAGTGCAAAGTGGGATGATCCATCTCAGCCTTCTCCAGTGGTTTCCAACATCACAGATGTGAGTTTTAAGCCAGTTCGATTCAGTTTTGAATAACATCAAGAAATGGTTAAGTAGTGCAAAGGCTACGTGCCCTGCCAATATTCTGGCAATAATACTGATATCTTGTGCGCCAGAACTTGCCACCCACCAACCCAAGTACCGCTCCAACACTGGCATCTACCGACAATGTGGAACATTGTCCAGGGATGTTCAACACAAAAACACAGGGCAATCCAACCCAGCCAATTTCCCTCTATCAGTCCACACTCGATCAGCAGTAAAGTGATGGAAGATGTTATCAACAGGGCTACCAAGCAGCAGCTGCTCAGCAACAGCCAGCTGAGTGACACTCATTTTAGGCTCCACCAGGGCCACTCAGCTCCCGATTGTGTTACTGCCCTGATTAACAACCTGACAACCAGCTGAATCCCAGAGGTGAGGTGACTGTGACAACTCAGTCCCACTCCAAGATCACTAATTCTAGCTGATTCCACCCTCATCTCAACTCATATACTGAAACTCTCATCCATTGTGTGTTATCTCCCGACTTCATTTTCCAAACACACTCAGGGCCAGCTTCCCACATTCAACCTCCCTGTAATCTCAAGAAAGTCTAAATCTCAGCTTGTTGATTCATCAAAAGGTTCCTAATTAGAATCAACAGCATACAGCCATAGAGATGTACAGCATGGAAACAGACCCTTCGGTCCAACCCGTCCATGCCGACCAGATACCCCAACCCAATCTAGTCTCACCTGCCAGCACCTGGCCAATATCCCTCAATTTAAAATTCTCACACTTGATTTAATTCCTGGCTGTGATAATCCCTAGCTCCCTACACCACACACACTTTGAGACTTCGACAACCCATTTTCTTAGAGACTCCCAACCATTTGTTAATTCATTAGTTCACCTGTGTGGCGCGGCTGTTTCTACACATGCTGAAGCAGCATGGTCTGAAATTCACAGCCAAAACCTCACAGACCTGCTTTCCACCTTTAAGACATCCCTCAAAACCTGCTTTTTGGCAGTGCTTTTGGTCACCTGACCTAATATCTCCATCTCTGGCCTTATGTCTAAAGTTCTCAATAGTATTTTTGTGAAATTATAAGCATGATAATAGAAATACAAACTGTTGTTGATTTGGACATTATTTTCAAACCATCACTGTTGCTGAATGAATACTCTGTCATGTCTCTTCTCCAACCACATTGTAGGAGCACCTTCACCACACAAATTGCAGCTGTACAAGAAAGTCAAGCATCACCCTCTCCACAGGCAACAGGGCTTTGGCATTAATCACTGGTATCTGTGGAAGGAGAAATACAGTTGATGTTTCAGGGAGTGCAAATTGGATTACAGGGGGGTACAGAATTTGATAGTCAGAAATGGAAGGAAAATACACTTGCTTGTTGGAAAAAAGAATTCTTGACTGTCAAAAATATTCAAGAAAAAAGTAATCTGATAATAGAGCAGTACATGGTCAGGGGCTGGGCCGCCCTTTGTCTATAAATTACTTTCGAGACTGAGGAAGCTAGATATTGACAAAGTGGTCATGAGGGAGCCCAGAGGTGAATCAGAGCAGTATTGGCTGCTGTGAGAGGTAATTTCGGTTCAAACTTTAAGATGTGCCTAGACCACAGACTGATCTATAATAAAAGACAAAACTTTTGCTTCTTTTCTAAAACATTAGACTTTTGCTTTTTTTAAAACATTTGTATACTCAAAAGTAGAATAGTTTAAAATTGCGCATGCAATTTGTGAGCAGAGTGACTTCTTTTCTAAAAACATTAGACTTTTGCTTTTTTAAAACATTTTGTATACTCAAAAGTAGAATAGTTTAAAATTGTGCATGCAGTTTGTGAGCAGAGTAAAAACAAACAGGCCCTTGATTGATGAAACCATAAACACAGGCAGGGAAGGATGAGTCCTTGACTGATAAAGACTGCAGGACAGGGAAACGACTCGAGAGACATCTGCTACAGATTGATACAGAGACATCTGCTACAGATTGATAAGACCGCTAGCACAGACAGAGAAGAATAAGTCTTTGACTGATAAGACTACAGGGGGAGAAAGACAATACCTCTAGGAACATTGGAGACATTTATTGCAGACTTTGTGATAAGGTTGCAAATTGGAGAATAATGATGTTTTTAAGAATGTGAACCTCATGGCTCGTTAGAACCAAGGAGGGGAGGGACTTGTGCTGTATATAATGAGAAACTTTGTAAGCCTCAGCGCGCCTTTTACTCAGAAGGCTGCCCAACTCTGCAGACTTGCTAATAAAACTTTGTTTTCCTGAATTTGTCTAGAGCGATTATTAAGAAGCGATTTTCATTTCTAACAACTTGGGGGCTCATCCGATCAACACTCCGGCCGCGAGGGGAGCTGAGGAAGGACATCGGAGAAGGTGCACCCTGCCGAGTTCGGCAGTCCCTGATTCCTTGCTTGTCGCCCCGCGCGGCTTGAGCGAGTGATACCCAGGAGGCTCAGGAAAACAAAGGAGGGGTGTGGCCGAGGCAGTGGGGACGGTTAACGATCGAGTAATTTCGGTGCACCGAACCCAGGTAAGAAAAAAACTTGCGGGGACCGTGTTTCCGGAAGCCTGGGGACCTACGGGGTGCCTGTGGATTTTTCTACAGAGACGTGGGACTCAGGTATCTAGAGGCCGGGGCTCGCCTGTGAGGGATTTTGCAGAGACCGTGTTTGAGGAGGAACGTGTACCTACGGGGTGCCTGTGATCTGTGTCACAGAGACGTTGGACACAGGAATCCAAAGACCGGGGGTGCCTGCAAAGGAACCTGGGCGATCACGGGACTGAAGGTCCGGGAATTGGCTAAATTGTGATAGATTATCACGGGATAATACGAGAAATACGAAGTCCTCGGCAATGGGAAATAAGGGATCCAAGGCGATTAAGGGAAGGGTAGGCTTAAACAGGGACAATGACACATACCCCGGGGTACCTGACGATAGTCCGTTAGGAAGAATGTTAAATAATTGGAATCAGGGTGGGAGAAAAGGAAAATCTAGAAGGAAGATGGTAAAATAATGTGAAAAGTGGTCCCAGAAACCTATTCAGGGCGACTCAGTGTGGTGGCCTAGATTCGGTACTGACGAAGACTGGGTCCGGCAAGCTCTCATTTTATATGTCAATTCAAAACCTAATGATAATCTGGAAGAAAGTGATTATGCCCTTTGTTGGCTACCGGTTACGATATCTTGCCAAATGCAGGCAACTAATGAAGACTCGAGAAGGCAGAAAGAATGGGAACCTTTAGATCACTTACCACCGCCCTACGTGACCCCGTCTGCCCCACAAAATGTTCCTCCGGGTGACGACGAGTCAGAGGAAGGGGAAGAAAATGGGGAGGAATCACAGGCTACCTCAGGGGTACAGACCAGATCTCGAGCTGGAAGGGGTCACGGACAAAACCCTACCTCAATTGCAATAATGAATCCACTCCGGGAAGTGCCCATGGGGGGCGAGGAAGGAAGGACGGGATATGTAGACGTTCCCTTGACGAGTACTGAAGTACGGAATTTCAGGAGGGAGATGAAGGGTCTACTAGAGGACCCCATGGGCCTGGCTGAACAATTAGATCAGTTCCTGGGTCCGAATACTTACACGTGGGAAGAGATGTGTTCCATCATGAAAACATCGTTCTCTAGCCAGGAACGTCAGATGATACGACAAGCTGCGCTCTTGGTCTGGGAGAAAGAGGGGGGGAGAAGGAGGGGAGCAGAAGTTTCTCCTCACCGACCCCGAGTGGAATAAGAACACGGAGGAAGGACGGCGCAACATGAGAGACATGGGGGAATATTGGATAAAAGGAATAAGACAGGCAGCCCCGAAGGGGCACAATTTTACCAAGGCCTTTGGTAATCATCAAAACCCGGAAGAAACCCCTACGGACTTCCTAGACAGGATTAGGAAGAACTTGCAGCAGTTCGCTGGGGTGGACCCTGAGACGGACGTGGGACAACAACTCATACGGGTAGAGTTGGTATCAAAAGCCTGGCCGGACATACGAAAGAAGTTAGAGAAAATGGATGATTGGGATAGTAAATCTCTAAGTGAACTACTACGGGAGGCGCAAAAGGTGTTTGTGAGAAGGGACGATGAGAAGCAAAAGAAGGCGACAAAGATAATGATGCAAACGGTGCAACAAATGACAGCTGGAAGAAGGGAAAAGGGAGAGCCATGGCAGAAACAGGAAAGGGGAGAGTCGTGGCAAGAGCAGAGGAAAAGAGAACCATGGCCGGAACAAAGGAAGAGTGGAGGAACGCGAGACCGCGACAGGGAAACGAGGAGGATACTCAGATGTTACTACTGTAATGAAGAGGGACATTTTAAACGGGAGTGCCCCCGCTACAAGCGGGAGGTGCGGTCGTACGCACTGATGGAGGAAGATTAGGGAGGTCGGGGGTTCCTACCCTTGGGGCAAAAGGACTATAGACAGGAACCCCTGGTAAACTTGAAAGTAGGACCCCAAGGATCGGAGATCACATTTATGGTGGACTCGGGAGCCGAAAGATCAAGTATAATCCAAATACCCCCAGGCACCCGAGCAGGAGGAAAAGTTATGGGGGTATCTGGAATTGGAGGACAGAAATTACAAGTCCCAGTGGTGAAGGACGTGGAAATTGGGTATGAGAACAGAACTACTAAACGAGACCTCCTTCTACTGCCATCGGCGGGGTTTAATTTGTTAGGAAGAGACTTGCAGGTCAAACTAGGGATCGGAACGGTACCAAGTAACGGGGAAATGGTGGTAAGGTTGTTCGCCCTCACCGAAGAAGATGATCAACAAATAGACCCGGAAGTATGGTACCGAGAGGGGAACAGAGGGGGTCTAAACATCAAACCTCTCCAAATCACCATGTTACCAGGAAGAGGCCCGGTAAGAAGGAAACAGTACCCGATTGCTATGGAAGGACGGGAGGGGTTACAACCTGTGACAGAAAGATTAATCACAGATGGACTACTGGAGGAATGTATGTCCCCTTTCAATACTCCAATACTCCCTGTGAGGAAGCCGGATGGGACATATAGGCTGGTGCAAGACTTGCGGGGGTTGAATGAATAGTCCAGGCTAGGTACCCGGTGGTACCTAATCCCTACACGTTAATGAGTAAAATTCCCCCCGAACATGAATGGTTCAGCGTAATAGATCTGAAGGATGCCTTCTGGAGTTGCCCCCTTGACGAAGAAAGTCGGAACCTTTTCGCCTTTGAATGGGAGAATCCCTTCACAGGACGAAAGCGACAGTTAAGATGGACGCTCTTGCCGCAGGGATTCACGGAGTCACCCAACTTGTTTGGACAAATACTGGAGCAGATCTTAGGAGGATTTCGGTGTAACGCGGAGAATCAATTGCTCCAATATGTCGATGATCTCTTACTCTCAGGACCAAGAGAAGAGGAGGTACGAGCAGACACCGTTGCCCTGCTGAACTTCCTGGGGAAACAGGGCTTACGAGTCTCCAGGACAAAACTCCAGTTTGTGGAGCAAAAAGTAAGATATCTGGGCCATCAAGTCAGTAAGGGACATCGCCGTATCACGCCAGAACGAATATCAGGGATTACGGGTCTGCCAATACCCAGGACGAAGAAGGAAATCAGACAATTCCTGGGGCTAGTAGGATATTGCCGGATATGGATTGAAAGTTACACCACTTTAGTAAAGTTTTTGTACGACAAACTGGGACAAGAAGGACAAAAGGTGGACTGGTCAGATGAGGAGGAGCAGCGATTTAATATTATTAAAAGTAAACTGATCCGAGCTCCGGTATTGGCTTGACCCACCCTGAAGGAACCGTTCCAGTTATATGTCAATAGCGCCGGCGGAATTGCCCAGGGTGTGCTTACCCAGCTGCGGGCAGGAAAACGTCAGCCGGTTGCATTTTTGTCAAAAATGTTAGACCCTGTGTCATGTGGATGGCCGACCTGTATACAGGCAGTGGCAGCTATGGCAATGTTAGTGGAAGAGGCCCGAAAACTTACCTTTGGAGGAAGGATCACAGTATATTCTCCACATTCGGTTAGTGCCATACTGGCTCAGAAGGCTCACCGCTGGTTAACAGACTCTCGCATCCTGAAGTATGAGACGATTTTGATGACCGGGGACGATCTCAATTTTGCAAAAGATCTCATTGCAACCCAGCCCAGTTTCTGTACGGACGTCCTGCAGATGGGGAACAGGAGCATGATTGTGTGGAATTTGTAGACTTGCAGACCAAGAGCCGAGAGGACCTGCAAGAAGCCCCGCTGGGTGAAGGACAGGAACTGTACATCGACGGGTCCTCCCGGTGCATCAGTGGAGTTCGGTACAGTGGCTATGCTGTCATAGATGGTGCAACGAAACAGACGATCGAGTCCGGGCGACTGCCCGGGAAGTGGTCAGCCCAATCCTGTGAGTTGTACGCCCTCCAGAGGGCCCTGAAGTTGTTGGAAGGGAAAGTGGGAACCATATATACTGACTCAAAGTATGCATACGGAATCGTTCATACTTTCGGGAAAATCTGGAAGGAGCGAGGATTGATAACTTCCCGGGGAAAAGAATTAGCTCACGAACAAATGATCAGCCTAACGTTGGAAGCCCTGGCGTTACCTACGGAACTCGCAGTAGTACATGTACCCGGCCACCAGAAGGGGTCGACACCGGAAGCGGTGGGAAACCGGCTGGCAGATGAGGAAGCCAAGCGGGCAGCGGTCGAAAAATCCATTCAATTGTTAACGTTAATACCGTTGAGGGAAGGGCTCGCTAAACAACCCGTCTTCACCCAGGGGGAGATTGATAAAATGGATCAATTGGGTGCCCGGCTAGATACTAACGGGAAGTGGACGGTTCCTGATGGGAGACAAGTACTGAACAAACAGATCACCCGGGGTATTCTGCACCGATTACACCATCAGACCCACTGGGGGGGGGTGCAAGCCATGTGTGACACGATCCTGAGAGACTATGTATGCAGGGGGATACACACATTAGCCCAACAGGAGGTAGTCGGATGCCCCACTTGCCGGCGTATTAACCAGAAAGCCATGCGTTCTATGCCAGCCGGTGGTCAGCCCCTCGCAATTAGGCCATTTCAGAGGATCCAAGTCGACTTTACAGAATTACCCTCAGTGCAGCGATGGAAATATCTGCTAGTAATAGTAGACCATTTCACTCACTGGGTAGAGGCTTTCCCAACTGCCAAAGACGATGCACCAACCGTGGCCCGACTGTTGTTAGAGAATATAATCCCGAGATATGGCATAATGGAATCTATCGACTCAGACTGCGGGACACATTTTATTTCTAAGCTACACCATTTGATCTGTACTGCCCTGGGTATCCAATGGAAATTCCATGCACCCTGGCATCCTCAGAGTTCGGGTCGGGTTGAGAGAATGAATGGCACACTCAAGACCCAATTGACTAAGCTGGTGTTAGAAACTAAGTTACCTTGGCCGAAGTGCCTGCCCATTGCCCTATTGAGGATTCGTACGGCACCTCGCCGGGATGTCGGGGTTTCCCCTTATGAAATGCTGTTCGGATTACCATATTGGAGTAAGGTCGATGGATGTCCCACTCTAGAAGGGGGAGATGTATTTGTCAGAAACTATTTACTGGCCTTATCCCGTTCTTTTGCAGAACTCCGGAGGAAAGGTCTCCTGGCTCAGACGCCGCCGCTCGACTTCCTCCTGCATAAGGTGGAGCCCGGAGATTGGGTACTTGTTAAGACCTGGAAGGCCGAAAATCTCCAGCCGCGGTGGGAAGGACCGTTCCTGGTTCTGTTAACAACTGAAGCAGCTGTTCGGACGAAAGAAAAAGGGTGGGTCCACGCATCAAGGATAAAGGGGCCTGTTCCGTCTGAAGAAGAAAGCACTTGGACATGTGAGCAAGGGGACAAGCCGTTGGTGGTAAAACTGAAAAGACAGCAATAATGAACTCTACTTGGACTGTATTGGTGGGGATATTGATCAGTTTACTCCTGTATGTGGGGGAGGGTGAGGGGAGATGTGACAAATGTCGAACTATAGTAAGACTTGGGATTCGAATTTACACGGGATCATTTGTGTCCCATTCCTATGTGGACGATTAGTGTTACGATGTGAGTGCACGCCATGAATGTTGGGAGGGTGGAAGACCCTATTATCAGGTATATAATAAAGGATACGGTGGCAAAATCCGTGGATGCCCTATAAATGACCGCTGGGTGTGTATTAGCAAAACTGGGAGGTGGGACCCATCCTCCGTGTTGCTCAGGGAGCAGGTTGACAGAGTCAAGGAGACTAAGATACAGAACACTGATTGGGGGTTGGGGAAAGAGCAAGACCGTCAGGGAACGGTCGTGCTCTCTAAAGTGCCATCTGTATACGAAGAGGTAGAAGAAAAGATCGAACTCCCTGATGTTACACAAAACCTGTTTATTGATCTCACCTCTAGAATAGCCACTGTTTTAAATGTTAGCAATTGCTGGGTTTGTGGGGGTCGCATATGTCAGAACAATGGCCGTGGACTGGCCAAAGCTTAGACATAGGGGAATTACTGCAAACCACTTGGACTCATGTCAACGAAAGGAAAAGCCAGGGGTGGAGACTGACAAACAGCCCTGAGGGCCAGTTCTGTATTGAAGGCAAGGGGACCATGGAGGTAGGGATTAGTCCCTGTCAGAATGTATTGGACGCGACCACGCGAGTATGGTGGCCTGAGGATATTACTTGGTACATTGCAAACCGAGATCATGGAAATTGCGTTCCATTACGTACTGATTCCTCCTCTGACGAGCTGGGGGCTGATTACTGGAATTGCAGTGGTCCTAGTCCTTATGAGGGCGTCCCTGGGGTAAAGGAGCTGTGGGATAACGTTGAGGGGAAGGGAGGGCCTGCTCCAGATGGCCTATTTTGGATATGCGGTAATCAGGCATACTCCAAACTGCCCATGGGATGGGCTGGGGTATGCTTCCTGGGTCTAATACGACCTGCGTTCTTCCTATTACCACGGAAGGAAGGCGACGATTTGGGAATTAAACTCTTTGACTCCCTCCGTAGGTTGCCAAGGGATATCCAAGTCGGTGATTGGGGGGATGAGTGGCCACAGGCCCGGGTTATTGCATACTACGGGCCAGCTACATGGGCACAGGACGGATCATGGGGATACCGTACTCCTATCTATATGTTAAATCGTATTATCAGGTTCAAAGCAGTCGTAGAGGTTATTACTAACCGGACTGCCCTGGCCCTGGAGTTGCTGGCTAAGCAGCAAGATCAGATGAGGGCTGCTATATATCAAAACCGACTTGCCTTGGATTATCTGTTGGCCTCGGAGGGGGGCGTGTGCGGGAAGTTTAACCTGACTAACTGCTGTCTAGAAATTGACGATAATGGTAAAGCGGTTTTGGAAATTTCCGATGAAATTCGGAAATTGGCCCATGTGCCAGTAGAATCTTGGCGTCCTCTTAGTGGCATCGGATGGTGGGATGGTCTCCTAGGTGGTAGTTGGTGGCGCACGGCGTTGCTGGTGGTTGGGGGGGTTGTGATTCTTCTTCTCGTATTACCCTGCCTAACCCCCTGTATTCAGTTTTTAATTCAGAAAAATATTTCCCGACTCCAGGCAGTGGTGGTTCCACAACATGGGACGCGGGAACTTAAGGTGATGTTGCTGCGAAAGACCAAGGATTTCCCGGGCCCTTGAGGAAGGGGGGGGGGGCTTATCTTGATCAGGCACATCTTAAAAAGAGAAAAGGGTGGAATTGTGAGAGGTAATTTCGGTTCAAACTTTAAGATGTGCCTAGACCACAGACTGATCTATAATAAAAGACAAAACTTTTGCTTCTTAAAAAAAGATTAGACTTTTGCTTTTTTAAAACATTTTGTATACTCAAAAGTAGAATAGTTTAAAATTGCGCATGCAATTTGTGAGCAGAGTGACTTCTTTTCTAAAAACATTAGACTTTTGCTTTTTTAAAACATTTTGTATACTCAAAAGTAGAATAGTTTAAAATTGTGCATGCAGTTTGTGAGCAGAGTAAAAACAAACAGGCCCTTGATTGATGAAACCATAAACACAGGCAGGGAAGGATGAGTCCTTGACTGATAAAGACTGCAGGACAGGGAAACGACTCGAGAGATATCTGCTACAGATTGATAAGACCGCTAGCACAGACAGAGAAGAATAAGTCTTTGACTGATATTCGCTGCTCGTTGGATGCTGCCTGAACTGCTGTGCTCTTCCAGCACCACTAATCCAGTATTTGATTTTCAGCATCTGCAGTCATTGTTTTTACCTACAGGGGGAGAAAGACAATACCTCTAGGAACATTGGAGACATTTATTGCAGACTTTGTGATAAGGGTGCAAATTGGAGAATAATGATGTTTTTAAGAATGTGAACCTCGTGGCTCGTTAGAACCAAGGAGGGGAGGGACTTGTGCTGTATATAATGAGAAACTTTGTAAGCCTCAGCGCGCCTTTTACTCAGAAGGCTGCCCAACTCTGCAGACTTGCTAATAAAACTTTGTTTTCCTGAATTTGTCTAGAGCGATTATTAAGAAGCGACTTTCGTTTCTAACAGCTGCTATGATCCCAATGACTCTGAACTAGAGAAAGGCTGCACATGCGCCTGGCTGCACCTTGCCCCCTACAAAGATGGCGGCTCCGCACGTGTCCAGTGAATCGTTGTCCCGAATAAAGATGGCGGCGCTCACTCAGGCCTGCAGCCGCTGAGGCAATCCCCATTTATTGCAAACACGGGACTGGGACGTTCAAATTTGTGTTTTCCAACGTGCACAATTTGTTTGTAAAACCTCTCCGCTCATAGCAACACAGGTTTTCTCCCGTTTCACTGTTTATTTCTTTCCTTACCGTACTCTTTCTCTCCATCACTTCCCGAACATTCATTACATCAACTCTGCGCCGCGCGCAAGGGTGATCACATGATTTAGTTTAGCTCCGCCCTTCATTTACTTTGATTGGTTGGATGACCAACATCCCGCTCGGTCCTCCAGATCCGCCCACCGACCTATCATTGGTCCCGTGCTGACATCAATCACCCGCGTGTCACTTTGTTGACTAGGGCATGCGCAGTGCATCCTGCTTTAGATGATATGTTGGGTAATGTGATGGGAGAGTTTACTGAGGGTAAGAATTCCCTTTGTGTGAGCTCTGCAGTAGATTTCCTTTATTCATGGAGGGAATTGCCTTCCTACTCATGACTGGAAAGCTGTGATTGATGAATCAATGCCATTTGAATCAGTACATAAACACCATATTTTCACTGCTTTTCACAACATCTGAGATCTTTAGCACATTGTATCACGCTCTTCTTTGGAAACAAAAAAAAACATGAAAAGGAGCCTCAAGGAATCGGAGCAGGAGTAGGGCATTCATGGCCTTCAGCTTGTTCTATCAGATCATGGCTTGGCCAACCCAGACCTCAACACCTTTTTTATGCTTGATCCGCATAGCCCTCAACTGCTCAATATTTCAAAAATCTATCTGCCCTCTTTTAAAATAATTTGAGATAGTAGGGAATCTGTGATTCTATGTGGAAACAGGCCCTTCAGCCCAACAAGCCAGAACAACCCTCCGAAGAGTAACCCAACCATTCCCCTCCCACATTTAACTTTCACAATTGTTTGGGCGAGAAAATTCTAGCCATTCTCAGAGAAAAAATTCTTTACTTTTTCTAAAATGAATGTTCCCTTATGTAATGTCCCCTGGTTTGAGACTTCACTGGTGCTAGAAGACCTAGTCAACATCTACCCTGTCAAGCTCCTCAGAATCTTGTTTCCATAACATCACCCCTGCTTTTCTATTCTTGATCGGTCAACCCTTTCATCCTCGAAGCAGCTAAATGAATCTTTTTGGAATGGTCTCTGATCTTAGTTTATCCTTTATTAAACATGGGAGCATACATTGTATACAGTACTCCAAGTGAGGACTCAGCAACAGCCAATGTGATTAACCAATCCTCAGTCCATGCTAATACATTACTCCGATACCATGAGCTCCTAAATTGTGCAATTAACTTTTATGTAGCACCTCATCATTTACATTTGTAAAATCCAAATACAGTACATCATTGGATTGCCCTTTATCAGTCTTGCTTGTTATCTCCTCAATGAACTGTCGTAAATTTGTCAAATATAGTTTCTCTTTCACAAAACCCAGTCTACCATGTTTAATGATAAGCTTTTCTATATGTCCTGCAATTTCTTCCTTTAATATTCGACTCTGTAGATTCTTTCAGTACATTTGCGAAGAATGATTCCCCTCTCTTAAATCCATGCGGACTCTGTCCAATCCTGTCACTGTTCCGTAAGAAACTTGACTGTACTCCAATATAGTTAGTAAATGTATCTGTATTTAATTTTAACAATTGATTACTTATAAATGCTGGACCCATGCAATATTAATGAATTAATGACTGAATTTGGGTTATAATGTTTTTTTTTTGAAAATTCCTTTTCGTACTGTGTTATGCAGAGAGCACGAAGTGATCACTCTTAATTGTGAGTAACTATGAAAATAATATATTTTAAAAATGACATCCCAAAATTCTGCCTCATTATTGTGCAAGGAAGATTTTGCATTCAATAGTTTGCAGATAAAATTGAACAGATTTTTGCTGCAATTTGGCCAGACTGCAGGTTACACCAAAGTGGCAACTCTGTTGTCAAATTCTTACTTGACACTGCCCAAGGTGATACTGATCGGACTTCACTTTGCCCTTCTTGTTCACCAGCTTTATTTCCAGGTTTAATTCTATAATTATTCTAGAGATTGTAATTTTAGACAACTTCTCTTTAAGGTACATATGTAAATATCATACTGAAATGTTGCACTGAATGGTACCAAATCTGAAATTAGTCTCTAATCTAATAGTGACATGCTCTGACCCTTCTACATATGTATTGGCATAAGTCTCTGCCAGTAATCTTTCTGAAACCTGTGATTCCTGATGAAGGACTTATGCCCGAAACATCAACTCTCCTGCTTCTCGGATGCTGCCTGACTTGCTTTGCTCATTGGGGAAACTTGCAGGATCTGAAGAAGGAACACGTGTTTCAGAGCGTATGCAATAAACCTGATCATTGTTTTTTTTCACAGAGCTTGGGACCCGACTGGATCAGCAATGAAGCTCGTATTGTTTTTTAAATTTCCGAGCTTGCCAAATTATTGTTGGTAAATGCAGGTGACTTTATCAAAGCACATTTCACATGCCCCAGCTAGGAATCTGATCTCAATTCTGTCAGTCCATCCATTCCTATGGATAACAGGTATTTTAAATGTGAGCACTCCATTTAACTATTTGAATTGAATACTTCAGTGGTTACGTCCTCTTGGATTCTTAATTTCAAATTACTCAATGTGATTTTTTGTCCCCCCTGAATTTGCCAAGCACTGGGCAGTTCTGGAATATTCCAAATATTTACAATAGATGCATTTACACTATTGAAGGCAACCTGACAGATTTGAATTCCATTCGGGTAGTCAACAACAATACATAAGTAACTTTATGAATTGCTTACTGTACACCAACAACGTAAGCCAATTATTAGTGAAACCACAGATTGTTTGCCAAGGATTCCCAAATCTAAACAGTGCATTCCAGATATGCTCACTATCACCATCTGGGAGCAGTCTCCCAAAGTGCTCCCAGGATTTAGAAAGCACACACACTGCCCCCCAAAGATAATATGCTGTCACAGGCTTCACTCTTATTGTATACAATGACATTTATTGTTCAATTCTTTAATGTGACAAATGATTTTACATACAATTTATAAACTACTTTAAATCCTGAAGAAATGTGATGTCAGCCCTTTGTAGAAGTGAATGGAAAGTGTGATGTTTGCTTGACCTTTGGCTCTATGTATCAGACCGAACAGAACCTTTAGTAAGATGTGGGATGTTTCCCACACACTTTGTTTAAAAAAGCAAAGATATGCTCTGAGATTTAAATGTTCAATCAGGTTTAATAAAAATCCTTCAAAAAATTGAGTTTGACTTTAGCTCCTTTAAAGAGACATGCTCTTGGCCTTCAATTTTGTGACATGTGATTATTCTTTGGTAAAGGTGGCTGTGTGCAACACTGCAGGATATTGTACTGAAGTGCCTGATTGGGTGGATGAGCTTTATTACTGGTGAAACTTGGCTAATTTTGAGATGGAATATTATTGTGAGTTAAATCTTGTTTTTAAACTGAGATGTGCTTGTGTAACTCAAGTGTGGAAACTATGCTCATGTTTGCAATGAACCTTTCACTTTTGGAGATTAGTATTTTTCCGATCTGTTTTGTAAATAAAGTTCACTATAGAAAGCACAGTGCTGGAGAACTACAGGTCCAGCAGCATCTCTGGAGGGGAATTAAACATTGTAAGCTCCAAGTCTCATGACCATTTGTCTGTTCAGACGAAGAGTCACTGAAATTGAAATGTAACATTATTTTTCTCTTCACCGATGCCCTCAGAACTGCTGAGTTTCTCCAGCACTTTTTTCTGGGGTTCAGATCTCCAGCACCTGCAGTTTATTGTTTTGTTATTGATCCTATGATTTGACTTGGGGAGCGAGAGGCAGCAACTGTGATCCACTCGAATAAAACTCCCCAACCATGAAAAAAATACATAGTTCTTTATACTTTGCAAAACACAACTGTAAATAAGAAATGCAATTAAGCTAAGTGCAAGGCGCATACCACCGGCCTTGTCTCAAACTTGCTACCCATCTTTGAGGACTAATCTGTCAGAATTGTGTTTGCTCGCTTCCTTTGAGATCACAGTCCACAAATGTCCCAGTTCCAATTCCTGGGCCGGGCCCAGTTACCACATTGCAGTGGGGTGGGGAGCTTTGTGTCAGCCTGAACTTTTAATAACAACATTGTAGGTTGAAGTTGACGGTTTTGACGAATATTTTGTCATCAAACTTGGAGGAAATCCTTCCGAATGTATTGATTAACTGGACTGAGCCTGTTTACATGCAGCCCTGTTAGTAGTGCGGTCATATTCTCAGTTAATAATCACACAACACCAGGTTATAGTCCAACAGGTTTAATTGGAAGCACCCTAGATTTCGGAGCACCGCTCCTTCATCAGGTGATTGTGGAGGGCACAATTCTAAGGCACAGAATTTATAGCAAACATTTAGTGTGATGTAACTGAAATTATCCATTGAAAAATACCTTGATTGTCTGTTGAGTCTTTCATCTGTTCGAACACCATGATAGTTTCATTTCTTTCATGTGTAAATCACAAAACCTTTTTTTAAAAGTTGCATTCCTGACAGTGGCCCATCAAATCACTCATTGTATTAATCACTGCACAGTCTCAACAAAGGAATGAACCTGGATGGACCACATTACATCTACCAATGCACTGGAAAATACAATAACACAATCAGCCCTCTTGACCCTGCAACTTCTGTCTCACTGTGGGCCAACAGCAGCAGCAGAACTGTATTCCAGCCAAATCTGAAATCTCATGGCCTGGTATATCCCCCACTCAACCATTAACATCAAATCAGGGGAATCAACCCTAGTTCAATGGAGAGTCCCACAGGGCATGCCAGGAGCAATACCAGGCATACCTAAAAATGTGGTGCCAACCTGGTGAAGCTACCCAACCTGCATGCCAAACAGCACAAGCAACACCAAATAGAACTATGTGATCCAACAACCAATGGATCAGATCTGAGCTCTGCAGTTCTGCCACACCTAGTCAGGAATGGTGATGGGCAATTAAACAACTCACTGCAGGAAGCCTCACAGATATCCCCAACTTTACTGATGGAGGGGTCTCACATATCCATGCAACAGACAAAACTACAGCATTTGCAGCAATCTTCAGCCAGCAGTGCCAAGTGGATGAGCCTTCTACATTGGTCCTGGACATCACAGACGTGAATCAACTTGGTTGAAAACTTATTTCAAATCAGATCAAGAAATGGAGAAGTAGTGTAAAAGCTGTCAGCCCTACCAACATTGTGGCAATAATACTGATGGCTGTGCTCCAGAAATTGCTGCCCACCAAGACAAGTCCAGCACTGGCACCTACTGACATTGTGGAACATTTCCCAGGGATGTTCAACACAAAAAACGCAGGACAGAGCCAACTCAGCCAATTTCCCTCTATCAGTCGACACTCGCTCAGCAGTGAAGTGATGGAAGGTGTCATCAACAGTGCTGTCAAGCAGCTGCTCAGCAATAACCCTCTGTGAGACCCAGTTTGGGTTTTGCCAGGGCCACTCAGTTCCTGATCTTGTTACAGACTTGATTCACAAACTGACAAACAGCTGAATGCCAGAGGTGAGGTGAGGGTGACAGCCCAGTCCCACTCCAAGACCACTATTTCGACTTCAGTGATATCACCTGACCTCACCACAGTCTCAGCTCATTTACTGAAACTCTCATTCATTCATTTTATTAACTCTAGATTTCATTATCTAAACCCACTCATGGCCATGATCCCACAATCACCCTCCCTATAATCTTCAGAATATTGAAAACTCTACCGCCCAATTGCTCACTTGTACCAGAACTTGCTGATCCATCAAAAGGCTCCTATTTATAAGCGACAACAATTTACTTTCACACCCTTGACTTAATTCCTATCTTCCTGCACCACACACCCTTTCATATCTCAATAACTCATTTTAGTATAGACTCCCAATGATGTGTTTATTTTTGAGTTCAGCTGTGTGACTGTTTCTATAGATTCCAAGGAAACATGGTCTGGAATTCCCACCCTCTAAGATCTGTTTTCTTCTTTTAAGGCATTCCTGAAAAATTGCTTATTTGGCAATGGTTTTGGTCACTGGACATAATATTCTCCAGCTGTGGCCTTATGTCAAAAGTTCTCAATATTTTTGTGAAATTAAAAACATGTTGATTTGTACAGATATCTTTTACTTTTCACTATCGCTGAGTGAATAATCTGTAATGTCTCTTACCCAACCACGTTGTGGGAGCGCTTTCACCATTCAAACTGCAGCTGTGCGAGGAAGTCAAACATCACCCTCTCCACAGGCAACAGGGCTTTGCCAATGATCACTAGTATCTGTGGGAGAAATACACATGATGTTTCTGGGAGTGCAATATGAATTATAGGGAATGAAATTGGTGCAGAATTTGACTGTCAGAAATGGAAGAAAAATCCTCTCACTACTGGAAAAAAGAATTCTTGACTGTCAAAGATATTGTGGAAAAAATAACCTGATAATGGAGCAGCATAAGGTCAGGAGTCGGGCAGCAGTGGACAATCCATTTACAAAACGGTCTGTGAATGTAGTAGTAAAATACTAAACATGGCAAAAATACACTCATGTGAGACTGAGGAAGCTAGATAATGAACAAGTGGATATCAAGGAGCCCAGAGGTGAACCAGAGCAGTGATCACTTTTATGATCCCACAGTCAGAGATGTCTAGCACAAAAACAGACTCTTCAGTCCAACCCATCTATGCAAACCAGATATTCTGACCTAAACTATTCCCATTTGCCAGCACTTGACCGATATCCCTCTGAACCCTTCCTATTCAAATGCTTTTTAAAAGTTACAATTCTGGTTGCCCTTTAGGCTCCTTTTGAATTTTCCCTTCTCACCCTAAACCTAAATCCTCTCGTTCTGGGCTCCACCAACACTTGTCTATTTACGCTATCCATGCCCCTCACGATTTTATAAATCTCTTCAACATCACACCTCAGCCTCTGACACTCCAGAAAAAATGGCCCCAGACTATTATGCCTCTCCCTGCAACTCAAATCCTCCAACCCTGGCAACATCCTTAAAAAAATCAATTCTCAAACCTTCCATGTTTCAGTGCCTCTTTCTGATAAGATGGAGACCAGAATTGCACACAATATTCCAAAAGTGGCCTAACCAATGTCCTGGACAGCTCCTTCACTCAATGCTCTGACCAACGAAGGGAAGAATCCCAAACAATTTCTTCACTATCCTATATACCTGTGACTCTATTTTCAAGGAACTATGAACATGCACTCCAAGGTCTCTTTGTCAATAAGACTCTCCAAGACCTTACAATTCAGTGTGAGTCCTGCTCTGATTTGCTTTTCTAAAATGCAGCACCTCACATTTATCTAAATTAAACCCTATCTGCCACTCCGCAGCCCATCGATCCATCTGATCAATATCCCATTGTATTCTGAGACAACATTTATCACTGTCCACAATACCTCCAATTTTGGTGTCATCTGCAAACTTACAAACTGTACCGGCTCTATTCACATCCAAATCATTTAAATGGATGAAGAAACAAATCCAGAAAAAATAAATCAATTTCTCTGGGTTTGAATGTGCTCTGTGTAAATCCTGCCCTTTGACTCTCTACCAGGGAGGGCTGCACATACACACCTCTGAACTTTGTCCCCGACAAAGCTGGCGGCCGCGCACGTGTCCAGTGAATCTTTGCCCCGAATAAAGATGGTGGCGATCACATGATGAGGTTATTTTCCAGTTTACTGCAAAAACAGGACTGTAAGTTTCAAATTTATATTTTCCGATGTGCACCAAATGTTTGTAAAACCTCTCAGCCCATACCAACACCATTTTTGTCCAACTTCCTGCTGTTTATTTCTCTCCTTACCAACAGCACTCCACCCACCCACACCCACCGTGAGGATGATCACGTTGTCTAGTCTAGTCCCGTCCCTCATTTACTCTGATTGGTCGGAGGACCAAATGCCCCGCCAGGTCCTCCAGTTGTGCCCCTGCCTTTCCATTGGTCTTCCGCTGACATCAACTACTCGGGCCCCATTTTTGCCTGGAGCATGCGCACTGCTTCGTAGCTTTTGTTGCTGTTTATAAGTTACAAGAGTGAGACACAAAGTTAAAAATCACACAACCACCTGATGAAGAAGCTGCAAAGCGAGTGCTTCCAAATAAACCTGTTGGACTATAACCTGGTGTTCTGTGAATTTTAATTTTGTCCATCCTAATCCAACACCAGCACCTGAAAGTGCGGGAGGAATTCAATATATAACAACAAAAGAACTAGGAACAGGAGAAGGCCGTCCTGCCCTTTGAGCCTGCTCTGCCATTCATTAAGATCATGGCTGATCATTTTGTGGGCACAGAACCATTTACCGACATTCTCACCATATCCCTGAATTAATTAATTATTTCTTTTTTAAAAAAGTTACCTCAGCTTTAAAGACGTTTACTGAACTAGCATCAACTACTTCCCTGGGCAATGAATTCCATCGAGGTCAAGAAGTTCCTTCTCAATTCAGTCCTAAATTTGCTGCCTGTAATCTTGAGGTGATGCCCTCTTGTCCTGGCTTTATCTGCCAGTGGAAACACTCTCTCTACTTCTGTTTTATCCATTCCATTCATTATTTTATATGTTTCCCATTCTTCTGATTTCCAATGAATATAATCCCAACCTACTCAGTCTCTGTTAAGCCAACCCCTCAACTCCGGAATCAACCTAGTTAACCTCCTCTGCACCCCCTCTAGTGCCGGTATATCCTTGAGCAAGTAAGGAGACAGAAACTGCATGCAGTACTTCAGGTGTGGCCTCACCAGCACCCAATACAGCTGGAACATAACCTCTGCTTTGAAACACAATTCCTTCAGCAATGAAGGCCAAAATTCCATTTGCCCTCTGAATT
Organism: Chiloscyllium punctatum; assembly: GCF_047496795.1. NCBI lineage: Eukaryota > Metazoa > Chordata > Chondrichthyes > Orectolobiformes > Hemiscylliidae > Chiloscyllium > Chiloscyllium punctatum. The sequence continues at coordinate 1,816,985 of NC_092755.1, forward strand.
GATTGTTGTACCTGGTAACCACCCTTCATGCACAAGGAAACTCAGGTGCCCCTGCATAGCAAATGATGCAACTTTTTAAAATTCAAGTAATAATCTCTTTTTAATGTTACTCCAACCAAACAGTAGGACTTTACATTTATGAACATTCTATTCCAAATGCCAGACCATTGCCCACTCACTCAATGTGTCTATGTTCCTCTGCAAAGTTTCACAGTCCTCTGCACACTTTGTTCTGCTACTCATCTTAATGTCATATGCAAACTTTTACACCCTACACGTGGTCACCAACTCCAAATCATCTGTATCAATTCTAAGTAATCGCAGTTCCAACACTGATCTCTGAGGCACACTATTAGTCACTGATTGCCAGCCAGAATAGTACTCATTTATCCCCACACTTTGCTTCCTGTTAGTCAACCAATCTTCTATCCATGCTAATACTCTACTTCTAACGCCATGCACCTTTATATTATACAACAACCTCTTGCACTGCACCTTGCTGAAGGCCTTTTGGAAATCCGGGTACACCGCATCCACTGGGTCCCCATTGTCCAACTTGCTCGAAATGGCTTCATAGAATTCTAAAAGATTTGTGAAGCAAGACCTGCCCTACATGAACCCATGCTCTGTCTGTCCAATGGGACAATTTCTATCGAGATTCCCTGCTATTTCTTCCTTGATAATAGACCCAAGCATCTTTCCCACTACACAAAATAAGCTACCTTGTGTATAATTCCCCACCTTTTGTCCACCTCCTTTTCAAAAATGTGGCATCACTTTTGCTGCTTTCCAATCTGCTGGGACTGCCACAGATTCCAGTGAATTTTAGAAAATTACTGCCAGTGTATTTGTTATTTCTGCTGGCATCTCCTTTAGTATCCTGGGATGCATTCCATCAGGGTCAGAAGACTTTTCTGTCATTAGCTCAATTAACTCCAACAGTCCAACACTAGCTGTTCCGTAATAATGATGGTTTCCAAATCCTCACCTATCTTTGTCTCTTTGCTAATTATTGGCAAGATATTAGTTTCCTTCACTGTGATATCCCATAATTAAATGTTCCTTCTCATTTTCCAAAGGACCAACATTTACTTTAGCCACTCTTTTATTCATATAAAAATTTGCTATCTGTCTTTCTGGTCTGTGCTACTTTATTTTTCTCATGTTCTATCTTACGTTTCTTTATCGCTCTTTTGTAGCTTTCTGTTGACCTTTAAAGTTTTCCCAGTTGTAGTTTCAGGCTGTTTTTGGCCACTTTGCATGCCTTCTCTTTCAATTTGATCGCTTTCCTTAGATACCCATCGCAGAGTATGTCTTTTCTTAAAGTCCTTCCTTTTCACTGGAATATGCCATTGTTGAGCACTTTGTAAAGTGCCTTTGAAAATCTTCCACTGCTCATCAACTGTCCTACCATAACATCTTTGTTTCCAGTCTACTTTATCCAGGTTCTCCCTTATTCTATTGTAGTTCCCTGTGTTGAAGCACGGGACCCAGGTATTAGATTTTATCTTCACACTCTCCATATGTATTCTAAATTCAACCATACAGTGATCACTTCTTTCAAGAGGATCCCTAACTCTGAGGTCATTAATTATTCCTGTCTCATTGCACAGAACCAGATGCTGGATAGATTGCTCCCTTGTCAGTTCCATTTCATACTGTTCAAGAAAACTATCATGGATACACTTAATAAACTCAAGGCTCCCCTGACTGAGCTGGTTCGACCAAACTACATGTAGATTAAAATTACCCATGATAATAGCCATTCCATTTTTACAGGCAATAGTTATTTCTTTGTTAATTGCCCATCCCAATGTGATGTTATTATTTGGTGGCCTACACACCACATCTGTCAGTGATGTTCTTGTTAGAATTTTGAATGCATCATTCCTGTTTCTCCTAATGTACAGCAATAACAACAACTACTTGCATTGTATGGAATCTTTTACAATAGCAAATCTCCTAAGGTGCTTCATGGATGATCAAAATGTTAATTAAAGAGAATAATGTTAAAATACATCTTAAAGGAGGATAGAGAAGGTTAGGGAGGGTATTCCACAGACCTCTGCCCTCGATAGCACCATTCGTGGAGTGGTGCAGGTGGGGTGGGTTGGAAAGGGAACGTGCAAAGGGGAAATGGAGGAGCACAGGCAGTGCATAAGGTCTTAAGGACAGAGAAGGTTCCAGACTGAGTCTGTCTGTCAGAGAGTATGGCTGCCTCATGGAGTTTGAAGCTCTGCAATGGGTCCATGTATGTCACGTTAGTCGAGGATAGTATAACGGTGGCTGAGAGAACTTTTGATGAGGACTAGTCTCCTGAGGTAGTGTGGCCTGAGGTTAGAAACAGAAGAGGAGAGGTCACACTGCTTGGAGTTTTTTTTTTTAATAGGCCTCTGCAGAGTTCCAGGGAGGTGGAAGAGAGGATTAGCAAAATTATTCTGGATAGGAGTGAAAGTAACAGGGTGGTCATTACGGGGGACTTTAACTTCCCCAAAATTGACTGGAAATGCTATAACTCTAATACGTTGGATGAATCGGTTTTTATCCAATGTGTACAGGAGGGTTTCCTGACACAGTATGTTGAAGGGCTGACAAGAGGGGAGGCCACATTGGATCTGGTCCTTGGTAATGAACCAGACTAGGTGTTTGATTTAGTTGTAGGTGAGCACTTTGGAAAGAGTGACCATAATTCAGTGAAGTTTAGTTTAGCGATGGAAAGGAACAAGTACATGCCATGTTCAAGAGTTATTGATGGGGCAAGGGCAATTATAATGCTATTAGGCAAGAATTAGATGCACAGAATGGGGTAGCAAAATGCAGGGGATTCAGACAATGGAAATGTGGAGCTGGTTTAAGGAACAGATATTGCGTGTCCTTGATAGGTATGTCCCTATCAGGCAGGAGGACGTGATAAGGTAAGGGAACCTTGGTTTACTGCGGAAACTGCATCTTTTGTTACGAAGAAGAAGGAGGCTTAGGTGTTGATGAGGCAAGATGGTTCAGATGAGGCGATGGAGAATTACAGATCAGCCAAGGAGGATTTAAAGAGAGAGTTAAGAAGAGCAAAGAGACAACACAAGCGATATTTAACAAATAGAATAAAGGAGAACCTTAAAGCTTTCTATAGGTATGTGAGGAATAAAAAGATGATGAGGGTAGGAATAGGGCCAATCACAGACAGAATGGGAAGATGAGTGTTGACCCTGTGGAGATCAGAAAGATGCTAAATGAACATTTCTCATTGGTTTTCACTCAGGAAAAGGAGAATATTGTAGAGGAGGAGAATGAGGTATGAGATATTAGACTAGAAATTACCAAGGTTAGTTATGAACAGATATTATCAATGCTGGAAGGTGTGAAAATAGCCAAGTCCGAGGATTCTCTGCGAAGCTACGGAGAAGGTAGCATAGCCTTTGGCTTGGATATTTGAGTTGTCATTGTCTGCAGATTTGGTACCAGAGCACTGGAAGATTGCAAATGTTGTGTCCTTGTTCAAGAAGGGCAGTAGAGATGATCCAGTTAATTATAGACCAGTGAGCCTTACTTCTGTTGTAGGAAAGGTTTAGGAAAGGATAATAAGAGATAAGATTTAAAATCATCTGGCAAACATCAATTTGATTTCAGATAGTCAACTTGGTTTTGTCAAGGGCAGGTCACGTCTCACAAACCTCATTAAGTTTTTTGAGAAGGTCACCAAGCTTGTAGATGAGGGTAGGGCATTTGACGTGGTATACATGGACAAAAGTAAAGCCTTTGACAAGGTTCCACATGGTACGCTGTTGGAGAAAATGCAGATGCATAGAAACAAGCCTCACGACGAGAGCAGATTTGTTCAAGCAAATTCGAAGGCAGATTTGCAGATGGGAAAGCAAGCAAGAAAACTCCGTTCTTGTCCATGTAAAAGGCTGCAGTTGAAGAACAAAGCAGTTTCTGCCCAGTTTCAAACTGGGGACCTTTCGCGTATGAGGCGAATGTGATGAGTCCAGTTACTAGTCATGAGACACCAGGATCTGTTTTGGGACCACTGCATGTATAGGTGAATGGATTCGGAAATTTGCAGACGACACTAAAGTCAGTGTAGTAGTGGACAGTGTGGAAGAATGTTACAGGTTGCAAGGGGACTTGGATAAACTGCAGAATTGGGCTGAGAGGTGGCAAATAGAGTTCGATGCAACTAAATGTGAGGTGATGCACTTTGAGAAGAATAACAGGAAGGCTGAATACTGGGTCAATGGAAAAAACTCTTGGTAGTGTGGCGTGCAGAGGGATCTTTGAGTCCATGTACATAGATCCCTGAAAGTTGCCACCCAGGTTGATAGTGCTGTTAAGAAGGCAAACGGTGTGTTATGTTTCATTCGTGGAGGGATTGAGTTCCAAAGTTGAAATACCATACTGCAACTATACAAAACACTGGTGCAGTCATACTTGGAATATTGTGTTCAGTTCTGGTGCCCATATTTCCGGAAGGATCTGGAAACATTGGAAAAGGTGCAGAGGAGATTTACCAGAACATTGCCTGGTCTGGAGAGAAGGTCTTGTGAGGAAAGGCTGAGAGACTTTAAACTCTTCTCATTGGCAAGAATAAGGCTAGAGGGGATTTGATAGAGACATACAAGATGATCAGAGGATTAGAAAGGTAGACAATGGAGGTATTTTTCCTAGGATGATGATGCCAGCGTGGGCGGAATGGGGGTGGAACCCTGCTCATGACTCCACCTCCATTCTCCCCACTCCAGTTACAGGCTCCGCCCCCACTCCCAGCTCCACACCCACACCAGCTCCCAGCCCTGCCGAGTTTTCACCATCCCTCCAGACCTTCCCCTCACTGAGGATGAACGATCAGTTCTCAGCAAAGACCTCACCTTCATCCCCCTCCGTCCACGCATCAATGAATTTAATACACGCCATGACGTCGAACAATTCTTCCGTTGCCTCCGTCTCCAAGCTTACTTTCACAATCAGGACTCCCGCCCACCTTCCGAGGACCCCTTCGCCCACCTCCAACACACTGCATCCACCTGGACACCCCGCGCTGGCTTATTACCTACCCTCGACCTCTTCATTTCCAACTGCCGCCGGGACATTAACCACCTCAACCTGTCTACACCCCTCCCCCTCACAATGCGCAGCCCTCCAATCCCTCTGCTTCAATCCCAACCTCACCATTTCGCCAGCAGATAAAGGGGGCGCAGTGGTAGTCTGGCACACTGACCTCTACACTACTGGAGCCAAACGCCAACTCGAAGACACTTCTTCCTACTGCCCCCTCGACCATGACCCCACCCCCATCACCAAACCATCTCCCAGACATTAGAGAACCTCATCACCTCAGGAGATCTCCCACCCACAGCTTCCAACCTCATAGTCCAGGAACCCCGCACTGCCCGGTTCTACCTCCTTCCCAAGATCCACAAGCCTGACCACCCTAGCCGACCCATTGTATCAGCATGCTCCTGCCCCACTGAACTCATCTCTACCTACCACGACACTGTCCTATCCCCCCAGTCCAGGAACTCCCCACATACGTTAGAGACACCACCCACGCCCGCCACCTCCTCCAAGACTTCCGTTTCCCCGGCCCCCAACACCTCATCTTCACCATGGATATCGAATCCCTCTACACCTCCATCTGCCATGACCAGGGCCTCCAAGCCCTCGGTTTTTTCCTCTCCAGACGTACCCAACAGTACCCTTCCACTGACACTCTCATTCGTTTGGCCGAACTGGTCCTCACCCTTAACAATTTCTCCTTCGAATCCTCCCACTTCCTCCAGACCAAAGGGTAGCCATGGGCACACGTATGGGCTCGAGCTATGCCTGTCTCTTTGTTGGCTATGTAGAACAGTTGATCTTCCGTAATTACACTGGCACCACTCCCCACCTCTTCCTCCGCTACATTGATGACTGCATTGGCGCAACGTCGTGCTCCCGCGAGGAGGTTGAGCAATTCATCAACTTCACCAACACATTCCACCCTGACCTTAAATTTACCTGGACCATCTCTGACACCAGCCTCCCCTTCCTGGACCTCTCCATCTCCATTAATGACGACTGACTTGACATTGACATTTTTTACAAACCCACCGTCTCCCACAGCTGCCTGGATTACACCTCTTCCTACCCTACCTCTTGCAAAAATGCCATCCCGTATTCCCAATTCCTCCGCCTCCGCCGTATCTGCTCCCAGGAGGATCAGTTTCACCACAGAACACCTTCTTTAGGGACCGCAATTTCCCTTCTCACGTGGTTAAAAGATGCCCTCCAATGCATCTCGTCCACATCCCGTACCTCTGCACTCAGACCCCACCACTCCAACAGTAACAAGGACAGAACACCCCTGGTGCTCACCTTCCACCCCACTAACCTTCGCATAAACCAAATCATCCGCAGACATTTCTGCCACCTCCAAACAGACCCCACCACCATGGATATATTTCCCTCCCCACCCCTTTCTGCCTTCCGCAAAGACCGTTCCTTCCGTGACTACCTGGTCAGGTCCACGCCCCCAACAACCCACCCTCCCATCCTGGCACTTTCCCCTGCCACTGTAGGAACTGTAAAACCTGCGCTCACACCTCCTCCCTCACCTCTATCCAAGGCCCTAAAGGAACCTTCCACATCCATCAAAGTTTTACCTGCACATCCACTAATATCATTTATTGTATCCGTTGCTCCCGATGCGGTCTCCTCTACATTGGGGAGACTGATATCTCCTAGCAGAGTGCTTTAGGGTACGTCTCCGGGACATCCGCACCAATCAACTCCACCGCCCTGTGGCCCAACGTTTTAACTTTCCCTCCCGCTCTGCCGAGGACATAGAGGTCCTGGGAATCCTTCACCACCGCTCCCTCACCACCAGACACCTGGAGGAAGAACGCCTCATCTTCTGCCTCGCAACACCTCTACCCCAGGGCATCAATGTGGACTTCAACAGTTTCCTCATTACCCCTTCCCCCACCTCATCCCAGTTCCAAACTTCCAGCTCAGCACTGTCCCCGTGACTTGTCCTACCTGCCTATCTTCTTTTTCACCTATCCACTCCATCCTCCTACCGCCCCCGACCTATCACCTTCATCCCCTCTCCCAAACTCACCTATTGTACTCTATGCTACTTTCTCCCCACCCCCACCCTCCTCCAGCTTTTCTCTCCACACTTCAGGCTCTCTGCTTTTATTCCTGATTAAAGCCTTTTGCCCGAAACGTCGATTTTACTGCTCCTCGGATACTGCCTGAACTGCTGTGCCCTTCCAGCACCACTATCTGTACCCCACCACATCACTTTGCCCCGCAATCGTGGTATCTGGCTGTGCACAAGGAGGAGTGGCACAGTCTGTACTGGGATGCCCTGGGGCCCTGAAACACATGGTAAAGACTAAAATCACCAGAGCATTGGCAGCCCCACCACATTGTTTACATGTTCTATTGTTTTTACTCTGTTCCTGCCTTCCCTTGTTTTTTTCTTAATAAAGTTGTTGTTACACACACCTGTACAAGCTGTGAAATGAACTCAGGCCTCTCGATCCAAGATTCGGGATATTTTCACCACATCACAAGGCATCGAAAGTAACTTCCCTTGTCCCTTAGCCTGCTGGAGTCGCGCCTGTATCAACTCCGCAATTCGGAGGAAGGGGCTGAACAGCAGGACCGAGCAGCGGCCGGTCGTCTAACCAGAGTGAGTGAGGAGCGGGGCCAAAGCATTCTCGGAGAGTGAACGCTTCAGGATTGATCATTCTCACTACATAGTGGAGCATTAAGCCTCTCCCACGAATCAATGTGAGATTTTTAAGAAATAGTTGAGATGTAAATCTGATAACGTACATTAGGGAGATTTAAACAATCCTTAGATAAACACATGGGTGTAGGGAGACGAGCTGAGAATAATACACTGGTCGGCGTGAATAATTCACAGGTTGGTTTACACAACTCGAGTAAGAAATTTATTTTCAAACTCCCGGAACGATTGGTAATTTACATACCTGGCTAGTGTGGTTAAATTGAACCGAACACTCTATTTGCATACTAATAATCTCAATGACTGTAACTCGACAGAGCAATTGTTAATGACTAATACTTCATCCATGATCCTGTGCAGTTATGAATATTCTCTATAAACTCACCGGTAATCGCAGACGCACGCGCAGTTTGGTTTCTATGTGGAGTATGCGCAGTGTCACATTGATCATTGCAGAGAGAGAGAGAGAGACATAGAGCTGCTTTCTGCGGCAGCGGCTGCGATCGGCTTCATGCCGGTGTGCGGGAGCCTCGCTGGGAGAAAGGAGCGGAGAGATTTCACAAGTCCTGGATACAGGTTAACAATAACTCTAAAAAGACCCTCTAGGCCCGGGTAAGGAGGCGGCGGTCTCTCATCAGGGAAGTGGCATAGGGTCACGGCCGCCATTTGTTTGAGGGAAGATGGAGCGCTCAGGGCCGCCATCTTGAGGAGGTCAAGGTGCAGGAGGGCGGGGCTCTCGGGGTCTGTAGAACAATCAGAGGAAAGGGAAGACCCATTGTTATTGATTAATTCCCAGAACACAGCTTCACTGGGCGATCCTGCAGGAATATCCTCTCTCAGTCCTGCTGGGACGTTTCACCCAATCAGAACCAGCAGCTCTTCCTCCTCTCTCAGCTCCACTTCTGTCCTTCCTGCAGTATCTGTCCCCTGGAACATTGAGCTGCCTGTCCTGTCCCTCCCTCAGCTGTTGTTTCTGTAATACCTGTGATATCCCAGTCCCATCTTAGATTACTTCACTAAAGACACGAATGTACCCAATGACTTTTTCTTAACATCAGCAATTGTTTAATACTCATTTACAGGTTTTTCATTACATCGTTTTTGAAGCATTTACTCCACGTTCAATCATTGCAATGGTGGGATCTGAACATGTGTCCAGAGAACACTTGCTGAGTTTCTGGATAAATTGTCATACAATAATGCCACTAGGCCATCACTTCGCCTGCTCACAGTTTGTACATCCCAGTGCAACACGAATCAAAACCCTTTCTTCCTGCACAATTGTTTGACCCGGCACTCTGGTGATGTGACTCTCCATGTGGTATCCCTCACTGTGTGGGTCGAATTGTTGTCTCTGTCAGCGTCTCTCACTCTTGAAGCTACTCCAGATCATGAACCAACAGAATTCTCCACTCCAGAGAGATGAGGCAGCACACTCCAGGAATGGAGACTGGCATTTTCCAGATCTCTGTGGGCTCAGTGCCATTCTATATGTGTAACCCTCAAAGTGTTAGTCTAATTTCCCCTTCTGCCTACTTCTGTGTCTTCTACAGGTACTCATGGAGTTCCTGACTCAATAGACTTGCCAACTGCTGGTTGGGACGATGGTTGCTCAGCCAGAAAGACAAAGTCAGGGAGGTCAGGAGTCTTCAATAAATCCTGCTGCCAGGTAAGATCATTCCAGTGCACAGAGCAGAAAGTAATAAGGGGGATCCAAACATCAGCTAACAAGACATGACATAGAGAAAGTGCTGGAGGGGGAGCACAGTACAGACACAACCCAGGCTCAATCACCACGCCTGCTGCAAGTTTTGTTGTAATGAGACAGTATCGGGAGTTCCCAGTTATCAGTCCAGGCCTGTGTTTTCTTAGGGAGTATCAGAACAGCTGAGGGGAAAGCAGCCCTCCCACGAGAGGGTGGTAATGCTGCCTGGGATCTTTCTGTTCCCTGTTCCCTCTCCAACACTGTATCTATGGCTTGTATTGAGGACCAGTGTCTTCAATCATTCTAACTCCTATAACAGTTCCTATCTCTGTCATCCCCTCCCCTCTCACCAATTATTTCACATATTTGAAACCTCCAGTCCAGATGACCATCCGTATCGCTGTAACTTGCTTCAGTCTCTACAACATGCCTTGTCTCGATAGTCTCCTCCTCCAATAACTGGAGACATCGGGTCTGTTTCTGTGTGGCATTACTTTTTGGTGGAGGTTTCCGAAATGGAATGAGTTGCATTTGCCTGTGTTTGGCCCATATTCCTTCCAATCTACTTCTCTCCATGTACCTGCCCGAGTGTCTTTTCCATGTTGTAATTGTACTTGTTTTTACCATTTCCTCTGGCAGTCCATTCCGTCTATGCACCATCCTCTGTAGAAAATGTTGCCCCTCAGCTCCCTCTTTAAATCCTTGCTCTCTCACCTCACATTTAAGCCTCTAGCTTTGGACTCACCTACCCTTGGCTATTCACCTTACTTCGGCCCTACATTGTTTCATAAACCTTGACAGGTCATCCCGTGTCCTTGTCTGCCCAGGAGAAATATTGACAACAATTTTACAAATATCTCCAACTCATTTACTCAATGCTCTGACCAATGAAGACAAGTGTGCCAATTGCCGCTTTCCCCACCCTGTTCACCCTGTGATTCCATTCCAAGGAACAATGTAACTCCACCCCTTGGTGTCTCTCTGTTCGACAGCACTGCCCAGGGCCTGACCATTAACTGTGTTAGTCCTCCCTGGTTTGTCTTAACTAAATCCAACTCCTGAATTAAATTCCATCTTTCATTCCTTGGCCCACTGGCCCAGTTGATTAACATCCCCTTCAATAACTATATTCCCTGCCCACTATTCCACTAATCTTGGTATCCATAAACATACTAACAGGGACTCCTATATTTTCACTCAAATTATTTATGTAAGTGGTGCACAACCGTGGCCCCAGCACCAATCCTTACAGCACACTGCTGGTCAGAGGCCCCAGTCTGAACAACCACCCTCTCCCACCACCCTCTGTCTCCCACTGCCATCCCATTTTGTATCCAGTTGGCTAGCTCTCCCTGATCCTTTGTTATCTACCCTTACTAACCAATGTATCATGCTCCACCCTGACCAAGGGTTTGCAGAAGCCAGAAACAACATCTGTTGCTCTGCCTTAGTGTATCTTTTTGGTCACATCTTGAGCAAACTCCAGTCCAGTTTGTGAGACATGTTATCCCAGGCACAAAGCCATGCTGGCTGTCCGTAATCAGGCCTTATCTTTCCAAATGCATGGACGGCCGACCTCTCAGAATGACCCCCAACAACTGACCCACCCTGATGTCTCACTCATCAGTCAGTCGTTCCCTGGCTTTCTCTTGAAGCCTTTCTTAATTAATGACACAACATTATAATCATAGTCAGAGATTCATATCGCACTGTTTGGTTCACACGAACCATACTCTAAAACTGACCTCGTCCCACCTGCCTGTTCCTGGATCATATCCTTTCAAACCTTTCCTATTCCTGTACTAATCCAAATGTCTTTTAAACATTGTAATTGTCCCCACATTCACCCCTTCCTTGGGAAGTTCATTCCACACACAACCCATCCTCCGTGAAACAATGTGCCCCTCATGTCTGTTTTTTTTATATGTCTCTCCACTAAACTTAAAACTGTCCTGACTTGTCTTGAAACTCCCCTGTCCATGGGAAACGACAACTCCCATTAACTCTATCTATCCCCCTCATGATTTTATAAACTTCTATGAGGTCATCTGTCAACATTCAGGTTTCAGTGAAAAATACCAACCTATTCAGCGTTTCTTTATACTGAAGCCTTTCGTACGCAGCCACATCCCAGTAAATCTCCTCCCAACCCTTTCCAGCTTAATAATATCCTTCCTATAACTGGGCGACCAGAACTGGACACAGTAGTCCAGAAGAGGACTCACCAATGGCCTGTATAATCTCAATGCGACTTCCCAACTCCTATATCCAAAGGACTGAGCAATGAAAGCAAGTGAGGCAAGCACCTTTTTTTAAACTATCCTGTCTCTCCATGTTGCAAACTTCAAAGAATTATGTAGCTGAACCCTGAGGTCCCTCTGTTCTACAACATTACTGAAGGTCCTAACATTAATTGTATAAGTCCTGCACGTGTTTGTTGTACCAAATGTATTACCTCACATTTATTCAGATAGAACTCCATCTACAGTTTTTAAGCCAATCACACTTTTCATCAGGATCACATTGTAATCTTAGAAAACCTTCTTCACTGTCCTCAATGCCACCCTCCAGTCTACCAGCCTATCACACATAGCTCTCTATGGTACAAATATCTCTGCTAGGGGCCCTACAATTTCTTCACCAGCTTCCCACAATGTCCTGAGATCCATTTGAGCAGATCCTGGGGATTTATCTACCTTTGTGTTTTCAAAACTCTGGCACCTCCTCTTGTATAATGTGCATTCATTTCAAGTCAATGAGTCATAGAGATGTACAGCACGGAAACAGGCCCTTCGGACCAACTCCTGCATGACATTTCTAGTCACATTTGCCACAACTTTGCCAATATCCCTCTAAACCCATCATATTCATACACCCATCCACATGCCTTTTAAATGTATTTCTATCAGCCTCCACTAATTGCTCCGGCAGCTTATTCCATCCACTCTGCGGGAGTCAGTTGCCCTTTAGACCCCTTTGAAAAGTTTCCCTCGCCTGGGGAAATGACCTTGTCTATTGACCCTGTCGATGACCATCATTATTTTAAACACCTTTTATCTGTTAACTCCTCAGCTTCCCATGTTCAAGTAAAAACAGCCCCAGCCTATTCAGGCTTTTCCCTGAAGCGCAAACCCTCCAACCCTGGCAACATCTTTGGTCATTTTTGCTAAACCCTTACATGATCCACGACATCCTTCCTGTGGCATTGAGACCAGAATTGCACACAGTATTCCAATAGTGGTCAGGACAAACACTGTTTAGTTCCCTGAGCGCCCCAGTCTTTATCCACAGTAAGTTCCAAAGTGAAATATTTGTTTTGGATCTTGTAGTTTCACACATCGTTGCCTTCATTGATCATTAAGGAGACCGGGTTTGTCCCAAGCTCTTCTTTTGCTCTTAATACACTTGTAGAGTCTCTTTGGATTCTCCTTAACGTTCTCTGCCAAAGCTATCTCATGTCCCCTTTTTACATTCCTGATTTCCACCCTAAGTGTATTTCTACAGCCCCGATGCTCCTGAAGGGATTCCCTTGAGTCAGCCAGTTATATCTGACATGTGACCCTTTTTTCTTGACCACAGCCTCAAAACTCAGCCAGTGTTTCCTAATTCAGTCAGTATTGAGCTGCACACTAACAGGAACATGCTGGTGCTGAACGCTCCTTTTATCTTGGTTTTAAGATATTCCTACTTACCAGACTTCCCTTTACCTGCAAATAGCCTCCCCAGATCTACTTTAAAAAATCCTGTCTAATGCTATCTTGCTCCCTTGAGTAACTTGAACTTGTGGACCAGGCCTGTCCTTTTCCATCGCTATTTCCAATCTAATAAAATTGTGGTAACTTTCCAAAGTGCTCCCCCACTAACACCTCAGTCCCATTCCCTACCTTCTTTCCCAAGGGGAGGTCAGGTTTAGCCCCATTCTCCAGTTGGGCCACTTACATAATGACTGGGAGTTTTCGGAACACACTTAACAAATTCCTTCCATCCAAATGCTTAACTTAGGAGCAATCCCAGTGCAGGTTTTGAACCGTTAAGATCCCCTATCATTACAACCCTATTATTGTCAGAGATATCTGAAATCTCCTGACATATTTGCTCCTTCATCTCCCATTGCCTATCGCTGTAGTCTGACCGTAGAAAACTAATGACCAATTTTTATTTCTCAGTTCCACTAATATCGTTTAACTGGGCGGTCCTACATGAATCCTCCCTCGAGGTACTGCTGGGATGTTTCCCCCCAATCAAACCCACCAGCTCTCCTCCTGTTTTGCCTCCTGTTCTATCCTTCCTGTAGCATCTGTCTCCGGAACATTGAGCTGCTGGTCCTGTTGCTCCCTCAGCTGTGTTTCTGTAATACCTATGGTATCCCAATCCCATGTTCCCATCCATACTCTGGGTTCATCTGCCTTATCTGTCTGGCCCTTTGCATTGAAATAACTGCAGTTTAATTCACCAGTTTTCACTAATTGTCTGCTATGTTCTTGCCTGCATTGTCTACTTATATTCCTCTCTTAAACATTTGTACCAGCTTCAACTTTCATTTTGGCGTTACTTTGGGGTCACACAGCCCTGCCAGATGAGTTTAAATCCTCTCGAGCAGCTCCAGCAACGTTCCCCACCAGGATGTGAGCCCCCCTCCTGCTCCCAGTTCAGGTGTATTCCCCACCCTGTCTACCTGTGCTGACACCTTCAGACATCCAGGGACTTGCTCACCAAGGTCCCTGTATTCCTCAGTACTCCAGGAGGAGCTACCACTCATGATGTATATTATTCGTTTATTAGACTTCCCACAGTGCATTACCTCACAGTGATCAGAAGTAAACTCTGTCTGCCATTACTCTGCGGAGTTTATCATCTGATCGAAATCAGACTGCAGCCTGAGTCCATCCCCCTCACTGTGGACAACACCCTCACCTTACATGTTATCTGCAAACCTACTAATGTTGCCTTCTGCTTTCACATACGAGTGATTTAATGTCCATAATGAACAGCAATGGCTCCTGCACAGATCCGTGTGGTACACCCGCTGGGCAAAGGCTTTCAATCACAAAACCAACCCTCCACCAATTGTGGAGCCAATTTACCAACTTACCTTGGATCCCATGGGCTCTTCCCTTTTGGAGCAGCCTTCCGTGTGGGACCTCGTCAAAGACCTTAATGAACACCATATAAACCACATCATCTGCACTGCCCTCATCAATATCAGAGGACAGTCGTCTAGCAAATCCATACAGACAATCCCTAATGAAATTGTGGGGGTATCCGTTTTTGGCGGATACATTGTATAGGTGTTCCTCTTCCTCTTTTTGCAGTTCTGGTGTACTGCAGTATGTTGTGACCCTTTTGAACAATGTCTTGATGCAACTTCTTTTGTGTGTGCTGGGGTGGTTGTTTTCGTAGTTTAGGACTCGGTCTGTGTGTGTGGCTTTCCTGTAAACCTTTGTGGTCAATTCTCCGTTCGGTGTTCTCTGTACCAAAACGTCTAGGAATGGGAGTTGGTTGTCCTTTTTTTCCTCTCTAGTGAATCGGATTCCTGTGAGTGTGGCGTTGATGATCTGGTGTGTGTTCTCTATTTCTGTGTTTTTAATGATTACAAAGGTGTCAACCACATATCTGACCCAGAGTTTGGGTTGAATTTGCGGTAAGACTGTTTGTTCTAATCTTTGCATTACCGCTTCTGCTATGAGTCCAGAGATGGGTGAGCCCATGGGTGTGCCGTTGATTTGTTCGTATATCTGGTTGTTGAATGTGAAGTGTGTTGTGAGGCACAGGTCCAGTAGTTTGAGTATGCAGTCTTTGTTGATAGGATACTTTGTTGGTCGTGATACTATGGGTCTGAGTGGGATGTCTTTTTTGTGTACTTTAGGAAGTCCATAGAATCTGAGGGTGTTGTTGCTTTCAAACCTGGTTATCTGTCCATTTTTTTGTTGGTGTCTCAGTGTGTTGTTTATCCTATTGGTGAGCTGCAGGGTCGGGTCAGACTCCACGCAATTTCATCCACAGATGCCTCAGGGAAAGACAACGGAACGAAACATGCCACGACCCAAAGGACTAGCCATACTACTATACATCAAGAACATTTCGGAACTGACAGCCAGACTACTGCGATCACTAGGACTCATAACAGCACACAAACCAACAGCCACTCTCAGACAACAACTCACCAGCACGATGGACCTGATACCCAGCATAAGCAAAACCAATGTAGTGTACAAAATCCCATGCAAGGAATGCACAAAACACTACATAGGACAAACTGGAAGACAGCTAACAATCCGCATCCATGAACACCAACTAGCCACGAAATGACACGACCAGCTATCCTTAGTAGCCACACACGCAGATGACAAGCAACGTGAGTTCGACTGGGACAACACTACTATTATAGGACAAGTCAAACAGAGAACAGCCAGGGAATTCCTAGAGGTATGGCACTCATCCACAGTTTCAATCAATAAGCTCATCAACCTGGACCCAATATACTGGCCACTGCAGCGGACAGCTAGAACTGACAACCGGAAGCGGCAGATACAAATCACTATAAATGCCAGAGGAAAGATCACAGAAGCGCTTCACAGGAGACTCCCAAGCACTGAGAATTTCACCTAGACAGGGGATGAAACATCTGCAACACAAATTCCCAACTCGGCGAACAGAACCACAACAACGAGCACCCATGCTACAAATCTTCTCACAAACTTTGAAGCCCTGTTGACGCTACAAAGCTCCGTCATGAACAAGCCACCATCTCGCTATTTCCTTTGCCTTCTTCAGTGTCTGCAACTCTCGCTGTATCTTCCAGTAATGTTCTTTAGTTACTGCAGGTCTGCCTATCTCCCCAGATAACCTGTTTCATTCCCTCCAGCTCCCTCAATAATTGTAACACCTTCTGTTCTGTCTAATCCTCCTCTTTCCCACTGTCTTCCAGGCACAACGGCGATCCTGTAAGAGAGCAGTGCGGAATGGGATGTTATAAATCTCAGCTGAGGCTTGAGGCCTACCATTACCTGGGAGTCACAAGGGGAGAGAACCTGAGCGAGTGCAGCACAAAGTGGGAGTATATAAATCAGCAGCGAGGATCGGGGCCGACTGGGACTTGGATTTGGATAAAAAGCAGAGCAGGAGGCTCGAAATCAGCACCAAGTCACAGAGGGAGTGACCATCTGAGGGAGCAACTTGGAGCAGGAGCATGAGACTGACTCACACCTGGGAGAATATAAATCCGCACTGAGGATCGAGGCCTAGTTGTACCTGGGAGTCACAGAGACGGTGACCCTGTGAGTGAGCAGACTGGAGTGAGAGCTGGATGATTACACGTCCGAGGAGACACATCACTACATGTGCACGTGACCCTCCATTTGTGTGTATGCATGTGTGTATGTCCCCTTCCCTCACTGTGTGTGTGTAACTCTCCACTGTGTGTGTTTGTCCCTCCCTTGCTTTGTATGAGCATGTACCTCCCTCACTGTGTATGTGAACATGTCCCCCCCTCACTGTGTGTGTGTGTGTGTGTGTGTGTGCGTGTCCCTCCCTCACTGCGTGTGTGTGCGTGTCCCTCCCTCACTGTGTGTGTGAACGTGTCCCTCCCGCACTGTGTGTGAGCATGTCCCTCCCTCACTGTGTGTGTGTGAGCGTGTCCCTCCCTCACTGTGTATGTGAGCATGTCCCTCCCTCACTGTGTGTGTGTGTGTGTGTGTGTGTGTCCCTCCCTCACTGTGTGAGTGAGCATGTCCCTCCCTCACTGTGTGTGTGTGTGCGCATCTCTCCCTCACTGTGTGTGTGTTTGTGTGTGCGTATGTCTGCGTGTCTCCCTCCCTCACTGTGTGTGTCTGTCTGTCCCCTCGCTATGTGTGTGTATGTGTCCCCTCTTGCTTTCTGTGCACATGTCCCACCCTCGCTGTGTCTGTATGCCTCAACTTCGCTGCGTGTGTGTGTGTCCCACCCTCGCTGTGTGTGTGTGTGTCCCTCTTGCTGTGAGTGTGTGTGCCCCTCTTGCAAGTGTGTGAGGGTGTCCTCCCCTCGCTCTGTATGTCTGTGTATGCGTATCACTCACTCACTTTTTGTCTGTGTGTCCCTCAGCCTCCGACGCCACAGCCCCAGCCTGTTCAGTCTCTCCCTGTAGCTCAAATCCTCCAACCCTGGCACCATCCTTGTAAATATTTTCTGAACCCTTTCAAGTTTCACAGCATTTTTCCTGATAGGAAGGAGACCAGAATTGCACAAAATATTGCAACAGTGGCCTAACCAATGTCCTGTATAGCCGCAACATGACCTCCCAACTCCTGGACTCAATACTCTGACCAATAAAGGAAAGCATACCAAACGCCGCCTTCACAATCCTATCTATCTGCGACTCCATTTTCAAAGAGCTAGGAACCTGCACTCCAAGGTCTCTTTGTTCAACAACACTCCTTAGGAACTTACCATTACGTTTATAAGTCCGTCTAAGATTTGCTTTTCCAAAATGCAGCACTTCGCATTTATCTGAAGTAAACTCCATCTACCACTTAGCCCATTGTCCCCATCTGGTCCAGATCCTGTTTTAACCCTCTTCGCTGTCCACTACACCTCCAATTTTGTTGTCATCTGCAAACTTACTAACTGTACCTCTTATGCTCTCATCCAAATCATTTATGCAAATGACAAAAAGTAGAGGGCCCAGCACTGATCCTTGTGACACTCCAATGGTCACAGGCCTCCAGTCTGAAAAACAACCCTCCACCACCACCCTCTGTCTTTTACCTTTGAGCCAGTTCTGTATCCAAATGGCTACTTCTCCCTGTATTCCATGAGATCTAACCTTGCTAATCAGTCTCCCACGGGGAATCTTGTCGAATGCCTTACTGAAGTCCACATTGATCACATCTATGAATCTGCCCTCATCAATCTTCTTTGCTACTTCTTCAAAAACTCAATCAAGTGCGTGGACATGATTTCCCACACACAAAGCCATGTTGCCTATCCCTAATCCGTCCTTGACTTTCCAAATTCATGTTATCTCATTTCTGAAGGCTTCCCATTTTCCAGCCGTCCCTTTACCTGCGAACATCTGCCTCCAATCAGCTTTCGAAAGGTCTTGCCTAATAAAATCAAAATGGGCCTTTCTCCAATTTCGAACTTCAACTTTTAGATCGGGCCTATCCTTTTCCATCACTATTTTAAAACAAATAGAATAACGGTCACTGGTCCCAAAGTGCTCCCCCACTGACACCTCAGTCACCTGCCCTGCCTTATTTCCCAAGAGTCGATCAAGTAGGTACACACACATACTGAATCAGAAAATTGTCTTGTACACACTTAAGAAATTCCTCTCCATTTAAACCTTCACACTATGGCAGTCCAGTCAATGTTTGGAAAGTTAAAATCCCCTACCATACCTACCCTATTATTCTTCCAGATAGCTGAGATCTCCTTACAAGTTTGTTTGTCAATTTCCCTTTGACTAATGGGGGGTCTGTAATACAATACTAATAAGGTGATCATTCCTTTCTTATTTCTCAGTTCCACCCAAATAACTTCCCTGGATGTATTTCTGGGAATATCCTCCCTCAGCACAGCTGTAATGATATCCCTTATCTAAAATGCCACTCCCTCTCCTCTCTTGCCTCCCTTTCTATCCTTTCTGTAGCATTTGTATCCTGGAACATTAAGCTGCCAGTCCTGCCCATCCCTGAACCATGTTTCTGTAATTGCTATGAGATCCCAGTCCCATGTTCCTAACCATACCCTGAGTTAATCTGCCTTCCCTGTTAGGCCCCTTGCATCGAAATAAATGCAGTTTAATTTATTAATCCTACCTTATCCCTGCCTGCCCTGACTGTTTGACTCACTTCAGTTCTCAGCTGTACCCGTCTCAGGTCGAACTCCCAAAATCCTCCCTCTGATTGTTACCATGTCCTATCCTTGCATTCCTCCAAATTCCCTGTAATGTCATCCCATTTCTAAAACCCTCCCTGTTTTTGTAATCTGTTCCAGCCTCCACAACCGTCCCTATCTCTGTAAGGCACACCCCCGTCCCAGTTACTACAGCCCGCTGGATCACTAAATGCCAGTAGTCACTATAATATCAGAGTAAGGTGTGAAAGCAGGAATACTGTACTGGGTTAAATGATCAGTCGTGATCATATTGAATGGTGGACCGACTCTGTGGACAAATGGCCGATACCTGCTCTTCTTTCCTGTGCTTCTCTACAAACTTACTATCTGTATAACCTCCTTCAGTCCCCACAGCCCTCCCTATCTCCATAAACTCCTTCAGTCCCCACGAGTCTTCCTATCCATGTAACCTGACTCATTCCCCACAAACCTCCCTAACTCCATAACCTCCAAACGTCCCCACGACCCTCCCTATCTCCATAATCTCATCCTGACCCAACGACCCTCCCGTTCAGAGTAATCTCCTTCAATCCCCATGATCCTCCTGATCTGTGCAACCTCCTTCGGGCCCAATAGCCCTGCAGATCTCTTTGGCCCCCTTCAGGCCCCACATCACTCCCTATCGCCATAATGTCCTTCAGTCACCACTGAACTCTCAGTGTCCATAATCTCATACAGACCCCACATCACTCCCTATCTCCATAATGTCCTTCAGTCCCCAGGACCTTCCCTATTTCCAACACCTCTATTACCTGTTGAACCTGTAAGCTACCTTTTTCAGATTGATAAACACAAACTCCCATAACCCTTTCTGCTGCCAGTCTGAAACCAAACAGTGTTAACCTGATAGTAGGTCGGCAGCTGAAATATTTTTGAAAGGATATGTCAATGAACAATAACTGGACCCTTAGAAACGCTTTTCAGAAAAAGAGAATGTGTTTTTGAACCTGTTGGACTTTATTTTTATTGGTGAGAATATAAATGGCGGAATAGATACGGGTGTAGGAGCGGTTGTACTGAGGATACGGTTTATTTGAATTTTCAGAAACCTTCACACGAGTTTCAATAAGGGCTGAAGAGTAACTTGGTAGAGAATAGGGGACCTTAACTGTCAGGAGGTGGGTGAGATATTAGACAAAATAGTGATGTCAGAATTTACTGTGGAGAAAAACATGGAAGCTCAGGAACTTGGGGAAATAAATAGCGATGTCTGTGAAAGAATCCTCAACAGAGAAGAAAAATTGCTGGAATCTTAAAACAAATAAAGGTAGATCAATCCTCAGTCGCTTATTAGGTTGATCCTAGTATATTGTGGGAATCTAGGGAAGAGATTGCAGTGTCCCTAACAGAGATATTTATATTATCAACAGACACAATGAGTTACCGGAAGACTGGAGGGTGTTCCATCACTTAAGGGCTTCAGGGAGCAGCCAGGAAATCACAGCCCAGTGAGCCAGTGCTGGGTAAGTTGTTGGAGGAGATTCTGAGAGAAAGGAGCTACATATATTTGGAAAGGCAAGGGTTGATTAGAGATAGTCAGCATGGATTTTTGAGTGGAAAACCGTGTTTCACAAATCGGATTGACTCTTCAAGGAGTTGACCAAGAGATAGATGAAGGCAGAGCACTCAACGTTGTCCACATGAACTTCAGCAAAGCATTTGACAAGGTTCCAAAGGATGTAGAACATCTAGTCAAGAGGAAGAAGGAAGCTAACTTAAGTTTGAGGAACCAAGGATCAGAAGCAGGGCTCTAGAGAGTTACATGGCGCAGCACGGTGGCTCAGTGGTTAGCACTGCTGCCTCACAGCACTAGGGACACGATTTCAATTCCAGCCCCAGGCGACTGTCTGTGTGGAGTTTGCACATTCTCTCCGTGTCTGCGTGGGTTTCCGACGGGTGCGCCGGTTTCCCCCCACAGCCCAAAGATGTGCAGGTTAGGTGAATCAGCCATGCGTTATTCAAGAAAGGGAATAGAGATAATCCTGGGAATCACAGACCTGTCAGTCTACTGTCTGTGATGTGCAGATTATTGGAGAGGACTCTGAGAGTCAGGATTTATGATTCCTTGGAAAACCATAGTTTGATTAGAGGAAGTCATCATGACTTTGTAAGGGACAGGTCATGCCTCACAAATCTTATGGAATCCTTTGAGAATGTGACAAAACACATTTATGGCTCATTGAGAAAGTACAGAGAATGGGGTACAGGGAAACCTGCCTGTCTGGATACAGAATTCCTGGCCCATAGAAGACAGAGGGTGATGACAGATGGAAATCATTCAGCCTGGAGCTGAGTGACCAGTGGTTTTCTGCAGGGAGAGGTCAAAAAATCTGTGCTCTTTGTGATTTTATCAATGACTTGGATGCGTGAGTGGAAGAGTGGGTAAGTAAGTTTGCCAATGACACGAAGGTTGGTGGAGTGGTGAATAGTGTGGATGTCTGTTGGAGGTTGCAATGGGACATTGACAGGATGTAGAGCTGGGCTGAGAAGTGGCAGATGAAGTCAAATCTGGAAAAGTGTGAAGTGCTGCATTTTGGAAGGTGAGACTTGAATACAGGGGTAAAGGCAGAATACTGAATAGTGTAGAGGAACAGATGGACCTTGGATTTCATGACCAGAGATCCATCAATTTTGCCACCAAGCTGTTAGTGTTGTTATGAAAGAACATGTTGTATTGGCTTTCATTAGCTGGGGGATTGAGTTTTAAAGCCACAAGGTTATGCTGCAGGTCGATACAGCCCTGTTTTGATCCCAATTAGAATATTGTGTTCAGTTTTGATCCCTTCATTACAGGAAGGATGTGGAAGCTTTAGAGAGGGTAAAGAGGAGATTTACCAGGATGCTACCTGGACTGGAGGGCAGGTCTTATGAAGAAAGGTTGAGGGAGCTAAGGCTGTTCTCATTGGAGTGAAGAAGAGTGTGGTGTGACTTGGTAGAGGTAAACAAGATGGTGTGAGGCAAAGATAGAGTGAACAGTGAGATACCTCTTTATCCCATGGCATACATGGTACAAGGGGGCATAATTGTAAGGTGATTGGAGGATCTCTAAGGGGAGATTTCAGATGTAGGTTCTTTACACAGAGAGTGGTGGGTGGGTGGAACGGGACATTTTAACAGACTCTTAGATAGGCACATGGATGGTAGCAAAATGAAGAATATGTAAGTTAGTTTGATCTTACAGTCAAAGATGGGCATGGCATCATGGCCGAAGGGTCTTGTGCTGTACTGTTCTGTGTTCTACGTTCTGTATGGTAAACTGGGTAATAAGCTCAGATCAATGTAAAAGAATTTGGCATTCAAGAGGAGCTAGTCAATTGGATACAAAATTGGGCTTGATGGTAGGAGACAGAGGGTGATGGGAGACATGTTGCCTTTCTGACTAGAGACATGTGACCAGCGGTGGAGTGGGTCCCCTATTTTTTGTCATTTGGCTAAATAGTTTGGATGGGAATATTGGTTTCCTGGTAAGTAAGTTTTTTGAGTGACACTGAAATTGGTGGTAAAGTGGACAGTGAACAAGGTTATCTGTGATGCAACAGGACGAACAGTACTGCTGGGATAGTGGGCTGAAGAATAGCAGATGGAGTTTAATTACATAAATGTGAGGTGTTCCATTTTGGTGAAACAAACCAGGGTGGGACTTGTACAGTTAATGTTCGGGCCCTGAGTGATGTTGTCAATCAGAGACCCAGGGATGCAGGTAGACAGTTCTTTGTAAGTGGTGTCACAGGTAGACAGGTTGGTGAAGCAGGGGTTTGGGATGGTTACCTTTTTTGGGCAGAGCATTGAGAGTAGAAGTTGGGATGTCACGTTGTGGCTGTACAGGACATTGGTGGGACCACCATAAAAGCATTGTTGACCAGTAGGAAGTACTCATCTGGTTCACTTACGTTCCTGAGGGAAGAACATCTGACATTCTAACCTGGTCTGGCTTTCACGTGACACCAGACCCACAGCAACATGGCTGACTCTGTGCTATACTCTGGGTAATTAGCAGTGGGGCAAAGAATGTTGGTCCAATCAGTGACATCCTCATCCCACGAATGAATAAATAAAAATAAATATATCCCTTCCTACCTCTGCAAACCCCTCCAGCTGCAGCAATCTGTACTGGCTTTGTAACACCATTCAGACCCTGACCACTCTCTGTAACACTCTCACCACCTCCAGCACCTTCAGCTCACCCGGTTCCTTTTGTGACATAAACCCTTGACAATTATTCCCTCTTCCATCTGACCTCCTCCTGCGAGCAGACCCTTTGCAATCCCTTTAAAACTTACTCCTAAAACATTCTCTCACTTTAGGATTTTAAGTACATTTTTTTGATCCTCCAATCCCGATAATCTAATATGATCCTTTTTACTTGAGTGAGGGACCGATGGGGATTTCTTGCTGAGCATTTGTCTATTTCAATGGAATGTCCTTTTGTTGAGTATTTTGCATTGTTCCTTCAAATGTTTTCCACTGTTCATTTACGGGCACATATTTCAGTCTGTTTAGCCTGTTTACCTTGGTCAGTTCTCCTCTCAAACTCATGTCATTGGTTATTTTTGTTTCTTGTTGTAGCTTATCCTTTCTGTGATTCACTTTAAAACTTTATATTTCTTTAAACTGCACTTTATCACAATTTCCCAGGGGATCTCTCCAGGTGACATTACTCATTCACAAAGTTTCATCACACAACGGTCGCTCTGAGATAGCACTCCTGCCTCACATCACGGGTCCCAGGTTCGATTCCAGCCCTGGGCGACTGTGTGGACTTTGCACATTCTCCCCGTGTCTGCGTGAATTGCCTCCGGATGCTCTGGTCAGGCAAATTGGCCATGCTCAATTGCCCATAATGATAGGTGTATTAGGTCGAGGGAGATGGGTCTGAGTGGGTTACTCTTCGGAGTGTTGATGTGGACTGGTTGGGTCGAAAGGCCTGTTTCCACACTGTAGGGAATCTAATCTAAGGGATTGTGATTTTTGTACATCAGCAATGGTTTCATATTTGTTTATGGATTGTTAATTGATGTTTTTAAAATTATTGATTTTAAATTCCACCATATCTTATGATGGGATTCAAACCTGCCTCCCCTGAACATTAGCTGAGGTTTTGGACAAATGCCCTAACAATAATGTTACTAGGCCATCACTTCACCTGATCACTGGTTGCTCATCCCTGAGCACTGATACATGAAGCTAAACCCATTCTTCCAAAATGACTGTGTAATCCTGAAGTCTTCCAGCACTCTGCTGATATCACTCCGTCTCTCTCCATGTGGTATCCCTCACTGTGTTGGTCTAATTGCAGCCTCTGTCCGTGTCTCTCACTCTTGCAGCTGCTCCAGATCCTGAGCTAACCGAATTCTCCACTCCAGAGAGACACAACAGCACATGCCAGGGATGGAGACTGGGATTTTCCAGATATCTGTGGGGATCATTTCCATTCTCCTTTTGTAATCCTCACTGCATCAGTCTAATTTCCCATTCTGTCTATTTCTCTGTCTCCTGTAGGTACTCAGGAAGTTGTTGACTCAATAGATTTCCCAACTGTTGTGTGTCTCATCCAACACCTCATTGAAGATGGTTGGTCAGCCAGAGAGACAAAGGCAAGGGAGATCTGGAGCCTTCAATAAATCCTGCAGTGAGGTAAGATCACTCACAGTGCACAGAGCAGGGAGCAATGAGAGGGTTCCAAACATTGGCTAACAAGACATGACATAGATACAGTGGTGGATTGGGAGCACAGCATAGACACACGCCATGCTCAATCACCACATCTACTTTAACTTATGTTGCACTAAGACAGCATAGAGAGTTCAGAGTTATCAATCCAGGCCTGCGCTGTCTTAGTGAGCAACAGGACAACAGAGGTTAAAGCCGGCTTCCGACGAGAGGTTGGGAATGCTGCCTGGGATCTTTCTGTTCTGTGTTCTCCCTCCAACACTGTACTAAGACTCACTACTCTGCAACACTGTATCTGTGGCATGGCTTGTGCACCAGTGTCTTCAGTCATTTGTAACTCCTATAACAGTAGTTGTCCCTGTAACCTGCTCCATTCCCGATAGTCGCTCCACATATTTGAGACGTACTGCATTCCAGACTACCATCCCTATCGCTGTAACTTGCTTCAGTGTCTACAACATGCCTTATTTTGGTACACTAATCCTCTTTAGCTGGATACAGAGTGATACAGCACGGAAACAGAACCTGTGGTCCAACTCCTCAATGCTGCCCATGTTACCTAAACTGAACGAGTCTCATTTGCCTGCATTTGGCCCTGATCTCTTCAAACCTTCTCCTCTCAATGTACCTCCCAAATGTCTTTTCCATGTTGTAATTGTTCTTGTTTCTCCCATGTGCCTGAGGCAGTCTGTTCCGTCTATGCACCATCCTCTGTGGATAATGCTCCCCCTCAGCTCCCTCTTTAAATCCTTGCTCTCTCTCACCTTCTGTTTATACCCTCTAGTTTTGGACTCAACTACCCTTGGTTATTCAACATTCTTAGGGTCACCCTGTGGCCTCCTCTGCCCAAGGGAAATATTTAGGATAATGTTACAAATATCTCCAACGTATGTAACAAAGTGCTGGCCAATGTCGGCAAATGTGCCAAATGTCGCTTTCCCCACCCTGTCCACCTGGTATGCCACTTCTGAGGAACAATGTAACTTGCAACCCCTGGTCTCTCTATCTCTCTGTTTGACAACCCTGCCCAGAGCCCTTCCATTAACTGTGTTAGTCCTCCCTGGTTTGTCTTAACAAAATCCAACACCTGAATTAAACTCCATCTTTCATTCCTTGGTCCACTGGCCCAGTTGGTCAAGATCCCCTTTGATAACCGTATTTACTGTCCACTACACCATTCATTTGATCATCAACAAACTAACGCACAATCACTCCTATATTTTCAACCAAATCGTTTATGTAGATGATGCACATCAGTGGACCCAGCCCTGATCCTTTCTTCAATAATGGAATCAAACCATATTCTTGTCATAGAGCCATACAGCATGGAAACTGACCCTTCAGTTGATACCCACCATAATCTAAAACTAACCTCTTCCCAGCTGCCTGTTGCTGGCCCATATCACTCCAACCCTTCCCTATTCACCTGTTTATCCAAATATCTTTTAAATGTTGTAATGGTACCCACATCAACCCCTTTCTCAGGAAGTTCATTCCACACTCAAAACACCCTCTGTGCAGCAAATTGCCCCATATCTTTGTTTTGAACACCTCTCCCCTCTAACCTTAAAAATGTAGCCCCTCCTCTTGAGACTCCCCCATTCTGAGGAAAAGGCAACTACCATTAAATTGATCTATGTACCTCATTTTTTTCATAAACCTCTATAGCATCATGTCTCAACCTCCAGGCTCCAGTGAAAAAAGACTCAGCCTATCCAGCCATTTTTCAGAACTCAAGCCTTCCATACCCAGCAATATCCTGGTAAATCTCTTCTGAATGTCCTGCAGCTTAATAATATCCTCCCTGTTAACTGGGCGACCAGAACTGGACAGAGTATTGCAGAACAAGCCTCACAAATGTCTGTGCAATCTCAACATGACGTCCCAAATCCTCCACTCAATGGACTGAGCAATAGTCAGGCATGCCAAGCACGGTCTTATCCATCCTGTGATGCAAACTTCAAGAATTATGTACCTGAACCCAGAGGTCCCTCTGCTCTAAAACACTAACCGAAGCCCTAACATTAATTGTATAAGCTCTACCCTTGTTTATTTTACAAAGTGCATTGCCTCGTATTTATTCAGATTGAATTCCATTTCTAGTTTTTCAGCCCATTCACTCACTCCATCAAGATCCCTTTGTAATCTCAGAAAACATCCTTCACTGTCCATGATGCCACCCTCCAGCCTGCCAGCCCATCACACATGGCTGTCAGTAGTACACATACCTTTGCTATGGGCTCCACAATTTCTTCCCGAGCATCCCACAGTGTCCTGTGATACACTTAATCACGTTCTGGGACTTGCCATAGCTTTGTGTTTTAAAACCTCCAGCACCACCTCTTTTATAACATGCACTCTTTTCAAGTCATAGAGATATACAGCATAGAAACAGACCCTTCGGTCCCCAACTCGTCCAGGCTAACCAGAAGATCTAAATAAATCCATTCCCTTTTCCAGCATTTGGCTCATATACGTCTACACCCTTACTATTCAGATCCCCATCTAGATACTTTTTAAATGTTGTAATTGTATCAGTCTCCATTGCTTTCTCTCTCAGCTCATTCCATACACACATCACCATGTGTGTGAAGAAGCTGTCCCTTCAGTCCCTCTGTAAACCATTCACCTCTAACCTTAAACTTATGCCCTCTAGTTTTGGACTCCCCACCTTCTGGGAAAAGGCCTTGAATGCTTACCCTATCCATGCCCCTCATGTTTATATAAACCTCTGTCAGGTCACCCCTCAGTCTCTGATTCTCCAGTGACAGTAACCCCAGCTTATTCAGCAACAACCCAGGCAATATCTTGTTAATCTTTTTCTGAGCCCTTTCAAGTTTCACAACTTCCTTCCTGTAGCAGAGAGACTGGAATTGCAGAGAACTCCAATTGTGGTCTAACGTATTACTCTTGTTCCCTGAGTTCCCCAGTCTTTCTCCACAGTAAGTTCTGGAGTGAAAAAATGCTTAGGATCTTAGCAAATATCCTGCAGTTCCACACATCGATGGCCTCATTGATCTTTAATGGACACTATTTTGTCCTGAGTTACTTATGCACTCTTAATATACTGAGACAATCACTTTTGGATTCCCCTTTCCTTCTCTGCTGAGGCTATTTCATTTAGACTTTCTCCATTCCTGTTTTCTACTCTATTCCTACAGCCCCTGTATATCCTCAGGGATTCCCTTGATCCAGCTGGCTATACCTGACATGTGCCCCATTTTCCTTGACCAGACCCTCAATAGACAGCCAGTGTTTCCTAATGCTGTCAGCATTGACCTACACGCAAACAGGAAAATGCTGGCACTGATCGATTAGTTTATCTCACTTTTAAAATATTCTCACTTGCCAAACTTCCCTTTCCCTGTAAATAATTCCCTTCCCCAATCACATTTTGAAAGTTCCTGCCTAATACGATCAAGATTGGTCAGGCTCCATTTTATAACTTGCACTTGTGGACCAGGCCTGTCCTTTTCCAAAGCTGTTTTCAAACTACTAGCACTGTGGTCACTTTGGCAAAACGCTTTCCCACTCACATCTCAGTCCCTCTCCCTGCCTTAATTCCCAAGTGGAGGTCAGGTTTTGCCCCTTTCTCTTTTCAGGCCATTTACATATTGATTGGGAGTTTTCTGGTACACAATTACCAAATTCCTCCCTTGCAAACACTGAACACTGGCAGTCCCAGTCTAGGTTTGGAAAGTTCAAAAACCCTGCCATTACAGCCCTATTATTATGGTTGGTATTTAAGATGTCCCGACATATTTGTTCCTCAGTCTGCCACAGATTATTCAGGGTCAGCAGTCTGATCGTGTCACAGTGATGACCCATTCTTATTTCTCAGTTCCACTAACATTGCTTCACTGGGCACTCCCACAGGAATATCCTCTCTAAGTTCTACTATAATGATTCATGCAATCAAAACCCACCACCACACGTCCTCTCTTGCCTCCCCTTCCTGTAGCATCTCTACCTTGAAACAATGACCTGCCAGTCCTGCCCCTCCCTCAGCTGTGTTTCTGTAATAACTATAATATCCCAGTCCCATGTTCCAATCCATGCCCTGAGTTCATCTTCCTTAGCTGTCAGGCCCCTTGCATTGAAATAAATGCAGTTTAAACATCAGTTTTCCCCCATTTCCTGCTATGTTCTTGCCTGCCTTGTCTGCTGAAATTCCTGTCTTTAACTTGTGTACCAGCCTCAATCTTCTTACTGGCCTTATGTTTATTTAAGGTCCAACACCCTGCCAGACCAGGTTATATCCTCTCAAGCAGCTCTAGCAATTCACCCCACCAGGATATGGGTCCCTCTCCAGCTCCCAGTGGAGATGCCTTTCCCACCCTGACTCCCTGTGCTGACACCTTCAGGGATCTATGGACTTGTCCTTCAAGGTCCCTGTATTCCTCAGTACTCCGCAAGGACCTACCGTTTATTATGTCGATCCTTTGCTTATCGTACCTCCCACAGAGTATCACCTCACTTCAATCAGAACTAAACTCTGCTTAGATTATCATCCGATCAACATCAGACTGCAGACGGAGACCATCCTCCTCACTGTGAACAATACCCTCACCTTTCATGTCACCTGCAAACCGACTAATGATACCTTCTGCTTTCACATCCGAGTTATTAATGTTTAATGTTTCCTGCACAATTCCCTGTGGTGCACCCGGTGGTGAAGGTATTCTATCCACCAATGTTGCATCCAATTTGCCATCTTTCCTTGGAACCCAGTCCTTTTGGACCAGTCTTCCATGATGGATCTTGTTTAAGGACTTAGTCAAGTCCGTTTAAACCACATCATCTGCACTGCCTTCATCAATATACTTAAGCACCATTTCAAAAAAACTGAACGGAATTCCTCACACAGTATCTTCCTCTACCAAATCCGTGATGGCTAAACCGAGTTGATCATTACCTTTGCAAGTGTCGATTCATCCTCACAATTGTGTCCAATAATGTCCCTCCCCCTGCTGTCAGACTATCTGCTCTGTAATTACCTGGCCTATCCCTGCTGCCCTTCTTGAACAAAGGAACCACATTAGCGATCCTCCAGTCATTCAGCACTTCACCTGTGGCCAGCAAAGTATTATATTTATCCACCAGGGCCCCAACAATCTCTGGGTAATTAGCATGGGGTCAAAGAATGCTGGTCCAGGCAGTGACACCCACATCCCATGAATGAACAAATAAAAATACATATGTCCCTCCCTACCTCTGCAAACCCCTCCAGCTGCAGCAATTCGTACTGACTTTGTAACACCGTTCAGGCCCTGACCACTCTCTGTAACACTCTCACCACCTCCAGCACCTTCACCTCTCCCTGTTCCTATCGTGTCAATAAATCTTGACAATGATTCCCCTTCCCATTGCCCTCCTCCTGCCAGCAGACCCATTGCAATCCATTTAAAACTTACTCTAAAACTCTCTCTTACTTCAGGATTTTAAGTACTTTGTGGTGATCTTCTCAGCCTAATAATCTAATATGACCCATTTTGTCCTGAGTGAGCGACCGATGGGGATTCATTGCTGAGTTTTTGTCTGTTTCTGTGGAATGTCTTTTTGTTGAGTATTTTACACTGTTCCTTCAAATGTTTTCCACTGTCCATTTACAGACACATATTTCAGTCTGTTTAGCCTGTTTATCTTGGTCATTTCTCCTCTCAAACTCATGTCATTGGCTATTTTTGTTTCTAGTTGTAGCTTGTCCTTTCTGTGATTCACTTTAAAACTTTATATTTCTTTAAACTGCACTTTATCACAATTTCCCAGAGGATCTCTCCAGGTGACATTACACATTCACGAAGTTTTATCACACAACAGTCTCTGAGACAGTTACGTCCCTCGCCAGTTGCACAATGTGTTATTCTAAGAAACACTGAAAAAAATTCTCTGAACTCCTCTTCCAATATTACTGTTGTCAGTGTGATTGTCCCAGACTTTGCGAATATTGACGTTTCACTAAATGTTCACCATGCCTGTATTAAAAATTCCAATGAATTCCTATTTATTGCAGTGAGGAGCCATGAAATGCTGTTCGGTGGGTGGTCTAAAACTGTTCTGCTGCTTGTGTCCTTGGCACGTAGTAGCCAGAATTTACATTCAGACTGACTCTACTTCATGATCTGATGCCAAATGCTTTCTCTGTAATGCCTTTCTTACCCATTATTATTAGCGTCGTCCATTTTGCCTGAATTTGCACAAGGTTGTGACCCATTGAATATTTCTGTTCCCCCTTTTGTTCGCCCTGTAACCACATCTCTCTGGTGTCTAAATCCCTTTTATCTCTGTGTCACAAATCCATCTACCTTGTTGCAGAGACTTTGTCCATTAATAAAAAACATAATTTACTCGTTCCCACAATTCCCTGTCACAAATGGATTTGCTGACCTACAGTTTTAGTTCAACTTTGTTCCATCCTGTTCCTTTCTGTTGTCTTCGGTCACATTCCCATGCTGCTCTAATGCTTCACGTTTTCTCTTTGGATTTGGAAAGCTCCTTTCACCTGAAGCCTGTCCCTGCATCCTCTCTGTCAGTTTAAAGCCCTGTCCATAAATCTACCAACGTGATTGGCCAGGACATTGTTTCACTGGAACTGAGCTGGGACCAATCTGAATGGATTTTTTTTTAAAATCAGGTATGGGATGTGGGTGTCTCTGGCTGACTAGTCTTTATTGACCATCCCTTGCTGCCCTTGAGCTGGCTCGCCCATTTCACAGGGTAATTGAGAGGCAAACACATTCCTGTGGGTATGTCGTGCAGACCACATGAGAGTGAACTGTTGTTTTTCTCTGAAGATCAAGTGTTTGGATTTTTATCAATACTTATTTATGGATTGTTAATCCCAATTTTTAAAACATATATTCATTTAAAATTCCACATGGTTAGAAGTTAGAAAGAAGCGGGGGGGTCACTTTGTTGGGACTGTATTGTAGACTGTTGTAGACCCAACAGATACCAGAGGAGCAGCTGTGTAGAGAGATTGCAGATAACTATAGGAATAATAGAGGAGTATTGGCTGGAGATTTTAATATTCCCTGTACTGAATGGGCCACCTCGAGTATAAGAAGACCTGGACGGAGGGCAATTTTTCAAGTGTGTCCAAGGAAGTTTCCTAAATCAATATGCAGAGGGCCCTACTCTACTCAGGCAGGTGCAACACTGGACCTCCCCTCAGAAAACGAGGTCGGGCAAGTGACTGAAGTGTCATTCAGAGAGCACTTTGGGTCCAGTGCCCACAACTGTCTTCGTTTTAACATAGTTATGGAAAAAGATCAGCAGGTCCACAGATTGAAGAGGAAAACTGGAACAGGGCCAGGTTTGGGGCCAGTAGCCAGGATCTGGCAGGCATCAATGCCGTGAATTTAAAATTGCTCAATGCCCAGTTATAATCGGAAGCTTTGGAAGCGCTGGTGATCACTGGAACAGGTGAAAGGCTTAAACTAAATTTGTTTGATTTTATATTCCATGACACTGCCATCCTGTTGCTATAAATTCTGTACCTTAGGATTGTGCTCCACAACCACCTGATGAAGAAGCAGTGCTCTGAAAGCTAGTGCTTTCAAATAAACCGATTGGACTGGAACCGAGTGTCGGGTGATTTTTAACTTTGTACATCCCCAGTCCGACACCGGCACCTCCACATTATGATTCTAATCGATTGGGTGAGTCTGTTTGAAGGAAAAAGAACAACTGGCAATTGGGAGAATTTTCAAAGCATGATTTGAAGAATCCAGGACCAGTATGCCCCATTGGGGTAAAGGGAAAAGCTGGCAGGGTTAGGGATCCTTGGCTGGTGAGGGATAATAAGGCTCTGGTCTTGAAATGAAGACTGCATACATTGGGTTTAAGATTTCCGTATCTGCATATTCTTAAAGACACGATCAATCTGTGGAGACCCGACAATCCTCTCAGTCCCTGTAGCACTCCTAATCTGCAGAAGGCATTCCAATGTCTGTGACTCTTTCCCTTTCAATACAGCTCCTACCAGACCCACTATCTGTGTGATATCTTTTCATTGCCAGCACCCACCCTGTCAATGTCAGCTCCTCCAGTGTCTCCATCCATCTCCTCATTTCCACAATCTTCTCCAGCTCTTCCATGTGTAAACATCACCCTCCCCTACAACCCTTCCCACTCTGACCAAACTGGAGGAGGTTCCTAATGCTCCCTAATCTGTGAAACTGTCTCCAACCAAAATTGCTGTCTTTATCACTTGGAGAATCTGTCTGATTCCACACCCTCTTTATCAAAGTAACCTGCAGAACCTAAGCCTTCCTGTGTCTATAAACATCTTCAGTCACGACTACCCTCCATATGTCTATTTGTTTTTCCAATCTGTACAACCCACTTTACCTCTGTACTCAGCTCCATTCACCTGAAACATTCCTGTCTGTGTAAACACCCCATCCTACCAACATCCTTATCCCTGTAAACTGCTCCATTCCTCCCAACCTCCCCATCTCCATGTCCTCCTGTCGGCCCGACAGCTCTCCACATTTCTGTAACCTCCTGTGGCTCTATGCTCCTCCCTCCCTGTGAAAGCACCTCCAGTCCCCACAATTCTCCCAGTCTGGTCATCTGCTCCAGATCAGACCATTGCTGTCTATGTTACCTCTTCCAACTTTAGCAACGCCTCCTCTTTGTGTCACTTCATTCAGATCGCATCCTCTCCTGCTTCCCGAAACCTCTTGCTGCCATCATAACCCTTGCTATTTAGAACATGGAATAGCACATTCCAGTACAAGCCCTTCCGCCCTCAATTTTGTGCTGACCTTTTATCCTACTCTGAAGATGAAACGAACTTACATACCTTACAGTTTACTATCATTGATGTGCCTATCCAAGAGTTGCTTAGCTGTCTGTAATGTGTCTGAATCTACTACCATGGCTGGCAGTCCATTCCACGCACCCACCACACTCTATGTAAAAAATAGACGTACCAGTCTCTTCCATGCCGACAGGATATCCCAACCCAATCTAGTCCTACCTGCCGGCACCTAGCCCATATCACTCTGATATCTAAGCTAAACCTTCTGCCTTATCTCCCCTTGTGACAGCCATTTCGCCATGAGAAGTAGTCTCTCGTTATCCACTCTATCTATGCCTCTCATTCCCTTATACACCTCTATCAAGTCACCATTCTTCCTCCTTTGCTGTGATCAGAAAAGCCCTAGCTTCCACAATCTACCTTCTATGGGCATGCCCTCCAGTCCAGGCAGCATCCTGCTAATTCTCCTCTGCACTGTCTTTAAAGCTTCCACGTCCTCCCTACAATGAAGCGAACAGAACTGTTCACAATATTCGAAGTGTGGTCTAACTGGGGTTCTGTAGAGCTGCAGCAAAATCTCACATCTCTTAAATTCAATCCCCCTGCTAATGAAAGCCAACACACCATCCGCCTTCTTAACAGCCTGTCAACTTGGGTGGTAACCTGAGGGACACAGGATCCCTTTGTTCCTGCACGCTGCTAAGAATCCTGCCTTTAACCACGTCAAGGTTTTCTGCAGAATCCTCCAATCTAAAACTATCCCTATCTTTGTAACTTCCTCCAGTCCCTACAACACTCATAAACTGTGAAATCACCTCAAGTTCATATATTCCTAATGTCTGCAAAATCCTCCAGTCCTGATGTCCCTCCATAACTCTGTAACCCCCACCATCCTCCAGTGCTCTTTTGGGAACATTGCAGAGGAAGGAGGAGTTGGAGAGTCTGGGCCATGTTACGAGGTATGAAGGGCTGCAGAACCTGGAGGATGGTACAAATGTCGAAAGGGACGTGGGACTTGCAAAAGGTGAGAGGTTCCGGGATTCATTGAACCTGCAGGATGGGACAGGGGATGGCTTATGGAACATGGAGGATATTATGATTTGAACCACAGGTAATTTTTGATTGGACTATTCAGCCGATCTTACAGTCATAGAGATGTACAGCATGGAAACAGACCCTTCTTTCCAACCCAGCCATGCCGACAGGATATTCCAACCCAATCTAGTCCCACCTACCAGTACCTGGCCTAGCTCCCTCCAAACCCTTTCTATTCATATATCCATCCAAATGCTTCTTAAATGTTGCAATTGTACCATCTGTAAGATTGGCTGAAAGATCCAATCAAACATTACCTGTGGTTCAAATCATAACAGCCTCCAGGTTCCACAATCCATTCATGGTCCCATCCTGCAGATCAGATATCCCAACCCAATGTAGTCCCACCTGCTAGCACCCGGCCCATCTTCCTGTAAACCCTTCCTGTTCATATACCCATCCAGATGCCTTTTAACTGTTATAGTTGTATTAGCCTCCACCACTTCCTCTGGCAGCTCATTCCATATATGTACAATCCTCTGCGTGAAAAAGATGCCCCTTTTTATCTTTTATATCTTTCTACTCTCACCCTAAACCTCACCCTATAATTCTGGACTTGCACACCCCACGAGAAAGACTTTGTCTATTTACCCTATCCATGCCCCTCTTGATTTTATAAACCTCTATGAGTTCACCCTCAGCCTCCGACTCTCCAGGAAAACAACCATCACCTGTTCAAATCTCCCTATAGCTCATCCCTGGGAACGTTGTTGTAAATCTTTTCTGGACCCTTTCAAGTTTCACAAAATCCTTCCGATCGGAAGTAGAACAGAGTTGCATGCAGCATTCCAGAAGTGGCCTAACCACTATCTTGTACAGCCGCAACATGACCTCCCAACTCCTGTACTCAATACTCTGACCAATAAAGGAATGCATACCAAGCGCCTTCTTCGCTATCCTAACTACCTGTGACTCGACTGTCAAGGAACTCTGGATTTCATTTGAAAAATTGCATAGACAGGTAGAGTGGCCCGAGTCTCCTGAGTAATGCTAGTTCAGTCTAAGCTGGTAGGCAGAGCCAGTGAAGTATTTGCAGCACTGTCTGATGAATGGTCGAGAGATAATGCACATGTCATACAGTCTATTTTAAGTGCTTATGGATTGCTTATGAAACAGAAGCCACTACAATTCCCTTTAATGTACCATCGCTATCTGTCAAAGCTCCTTCAGGTCTATATCCTCCGAATTGTTGAAACCTGCTCTCACCATTGCAACTCACATTATTTCCGAACATTGTTGAGTCTCTAAAAGCTTCCCTATCAGGTTAATCTCCTCCACTGCATACAACACTCCTAGCCTGTGTAATCTCTTCAATTCCTTCAGTTCCTATATACCTATGTATAGGTGTGACTGGTTTGTGGCCATTGTATTCTCATTTATATCTGCAAAAGGCTCTACTCACTGTAGCACATCCTATGCTCATAAGTGTATCTGGTCTCTCACAAGACTCTTTATCACTCTCTCCTCCAGTCTCTACAAGCGTCCCTATCCCTGTCGTATCTTGCAGCATGCACACCACTCACTCTCTCTGACATACCTTCCAGTGCATAAATTCATCTCTCCTTCTAACTGTATCCAGTCTACAACTTCATCCCTGTCCGTGCAACATCCTCCAGTCCATATACTCCTCTCTACTGCTCCAGTATTCTCCAGCTTATATCATCTTCCATGTGTTTGCAACATCCTCCAGTCCATACTACCCTGTAATATTCTCCAGTCCATACCATCTTCCCTATCACTGTGATATTCTCCAGATCCCACGACTGTTGTTAAAGGTACGACATCCTGGAATCCTGTGAATATTTCTACGCCCTGGTCAACATAGTCCGTATGACGATCCACAATCCTATACACATCCCTATCTCTGGAATCTAATCAAAGATGCTTTATCTCTCTAACTTCCTCCCAACAATAAAATGTTTTCTCCTGCAGACATTCTATAGCAACTGTAGCTATGCTTAACCCTGCAACATTGTCGAGCCCCCAAACATCTCTCCCACTCTGTGACCTCTAACCATCCCTCAAAGGCCCTCACTCGGTGACACGCACCATGCACTTGCAACAAGGCAGATGGAATGACAGCATTAACTGAAGGGAACAGATATGGTTGAACTGTTATTGTGGAGGTGTGGCTGCAGCATGACCATAGCTGGGATGTTATTATTGAGGGGTTGTAGGGATTTAGGCAGGATCAGCAAAAAAAAAACAAACAAAGTCCCGTTTTGTTGTGAAGAAAGGATGCAGTCAGTGCATTAATGAGACAGCCAATTTAATTTTGGAATCAAAATATAGAGTCATTTTGAGTGGACAGCTTCCAAATAGCAAGGGGGATCTGGAAGATCAAATCACAATCCATGCTCGTTGGTAAGTTGGATACAATATTTTCTTGGTGATAGTAGACAGAGGCATGTGGAGTGGTCAATTTCTGATTGGACGTCTGTGGCCAATGGTGTTTCACAAGGATCAGTTCTGCGATGTCTATGTGTAATTTATATCTGTGATTCAGATGAAAAGGTCAGCAGTTTGAGTGGTAATTTTGCAGACGACATTTGGAAAGGCATATTATGATTAGGGATAGTTAGGGGAATTGTGGATAGTGAGGAAGAGTGTTCATGGTTGCAGCAGTGTGTAGATCAGGTGGAACGCTGGGCAGAGATGTGGCAAATTGAATTTCATCGGGACAGGTGTGAAGTGATGCATTTATGAAGTCAAATGGAAGAGAGAAGTACACTAATTGACAAGTTGGAATCATTGATAAACAGAGAGACATTGGAAGCAAATCCATATCTCCCTAAAAATAACACAACAGGATGTGGTGGTAGAGGGGGAGTATGGTATGCTTACCTTCATTGGGCACAGTATTGAGTACAGATGTTTGCATGTCATGTTGTGACTGAATGAAAATTCAGTCGGCCATGTTTGGAAGGTTCCGTGTCGTTCTCATCGACACACCACAGGAAGGATGTGGAGGGTGTAACAGAGGGTTGGCAGAATGTTGCCTGGTTGAGAATGTGTTTACTGTAAGGAGGTTGGACACAGTTGGATTGTTTTGAGTGAGTATCGGAGACTGAGGTGTAACCTGGTACAGGTATATACCATTAGGAAAGGCGTGAATAGTGTGGATAGTTGGAATCCTCCTTCCAATTTCGAAATATCAAATATTAGGTCGCATCGGTTTAAGGTGAGAGTGAGAAGTTTTAAGTGCGATGAATGAGGCCAGTTGGCTTTCCTGAGAGGGGAGAAACTGCGCAGGAGGTGGGAGAGGTGGCAATAAGAGCAAACATTTGAAGGTCATTCAGACAGATACATGAACAGACAGAGAAGAGGGATATCGCCCATGTGCAGGCAGATGGGATTAGTTTAGAATAGCATCATGGTCAGCACGGTCATGGTGCGCCGAAGGGCCTATTACTCTGCGATACTGTTCGATTTTCTAACTTAACAACATCTAACCTGTCAAAGCCCCTCCGAATCCTGGATGTTTCATTCAATTTCTCTCCCATTCTTCAAAACCACAATAGGTTCAAGGGCAATCTATTCTACCTCTTCTCATTGGAAAATCCCACCATCTCCAGAACCTTCCCTGGCCTGCCTCCAACACAAGAATGTCTTTCCTTCGGGCACACATACTATTCATTATAATCTAGGTGTGGTCTGACTTGTACCTTGCATTGTTTTAGCAAGAGCTCCCATTTTTGGACTCCTTTCCCTTTGTAATAAATGGCAGCATTTGATTTGCCTTCTCTATGAACTGCTGGTCCTGTAAGCTACCTGTTTCAGATTGATTCACAAGGATTCCCAAAACCCTTTGTGCAGTCAGTGTGAAACCAAACGGTGTTAGCCTGACAGTAAGTCGGGAACGTGCTGGAATGTGCTATAAAGAATATGACAATAAATGATAACTAGATACTTAGAAACAATGGGAGATGTATGATTATATAAAAGGGGAATATTTTTAAATCTGTTGGATTCTATATTTTGTTGTGACCATAAATGGCAGAATAGATAAGTGGGGGTGGGGGGGAGGGGGGGAGTCCAGTTGCGGTAGAGGGATATTTGAAATTTCAGAAGCATTTTGACAAGTTTCAACAAGGGCTAAAAATTAGCTCGTGAGAGAATAGGGCCCCTGAAAGGTCAATGAGGCTGTCTGTGTGGAATCACTGCTGATGGGTGAGATACTGAACAAATATTTTGTGTTCGGATTCACTACGGAGAAAGACATGGAAGTTCGGGAAGTTAGGAAAATACATAGGGATATCTTGGAAAGAGTTCACATTGGAGAACAGGAGGTGCTGTATGTCTTAAAATGATAAAGGTTAGATAAAACCTTGGGACATGATCAGATGTATCCCAGCACCTTGTGAGAAGCGAGGGAGAAAATTGCAGGGCCCCTCCCAGAGATATTTGCATCATCAACAGCCATTACAGACCAGTGAGACTGATGCAGAGTGGTAAGTTGTTGGAGGAGATTCTAAGGGAAACGATCATCATGCCTTTGGAAAGGTAAGGACAGATTAACGATCGTCATCATGGCTTTCTGCACGGGAAATCATGCCTCAAATGTGAGTGTGGAGATAGACAGGTGAGAAATCAAAGCAGAGCAGTACAAGATATCCACATGAACTTTATCAAGGCCTTTGACAAGGTTCTGCATGGTAGACTGGATAGTAAGTTTAGATCACACATCACCAGGGAGCGCTCACTGATTAGATACAAAACAGATTGACGGTAGGAGACAGAGCATGTTCATAGAGGGTTACCGCTCAAACTGCAGGCCTGTGACCAACGGTGTGCCGTGGGGTTCGGTGCTGGGTCACTGTGGTGCATCATTTATATAAACAGTTTGGATGATAATACAGGAGCCATGGTTAGCAAGTTTGTGAGTGAGACTGAAATTGGTGATAATGTGGACAGTGAAGAAGGTTATTGAAGAGTACAATGGATTCAACAGTACTGCTGGACCAGTGAGGTTAAGAATAACGGGGAGAAATGCACAGTGTTGTATTGTGGTAAAGCAGACCAGGCTGGACTTGTACAATTAATGTTCGGGCCCTGGGTACTGCTGTCAATCAGTGACCCAGGGACTCAGGTACAGTTTTTTGAAAGTAGCGTCACGGGTAGACAGGCTGGTGAAGCAGGCGTTTGGGCTGGTTCCCCTTCATTGGGCAGAGCATTGAGAGTAGGAGTTGGGATGTCATGGTGTATCTGTACAGGATATTAGTGAGGCCACTGTATAAGCATTGGTGATTATCTGGTAAAAATCAACTTGTTCACGTATGTCCTTTAGGGAGGGATATCTGACATTCTTACCTGGTCAGGCTCACATGTGACTCTAGTCCCACAGCAATATGGCTGACTCTGAGCTGCCCCTGGGCAATTAGCAGTGGGGTAATGTATGTTGGTCCAACCGGTGACATCCTCAGGCCATGAATGAATCAATGAAAATACAAATGTCCATCCCTATCTCTGCAAACAGCTCTAGCTGCAGCAATTCGTACTGGCTTTGTAACACTGTTCAGGCCTTTGCCCCTCTCTGTAACACCCTCACCACCTCCAGCACCTTCAATTCTCCCTGTTCTGATCATCTAATTAAACGCTGACGTTTCGTCTTCCTACTGCACTCCACCTACTCGGAGACTCCCTAGCGATCTCTTTAACAAATGTGTCCACATTTCTAAACGTTGGCTTCTTCAGAATTGATAGGTTTTTTTTTCATCTGTTAATCAAATCCTTTAAGTCCTGGGCCAAGACCGTCTGAAGTGGGGAAGGAGCATTGGGAAGGTGTCGAGCACATCGAGACTTGCTGTGGGGAAAAATAAGAATCCAGGAGAAAACAGCACAAGGACCGCGCTGTCATATCAACGCCCCACCCACCCCCTTTCCATGGCCACCTTCTGCCCCAAGTGTAACAGAATCTGTGAAAGGCAACATCGGTCTGAACAGCCAACTCAGGACCCTCACCGCCCCAGAGTGGGAGAGAGTCAGCCTCGTCTGTGACCCACCACCAAAGAGATGATGAGATAGGAAGGATGAATCCCCTCACAATTATCCCAGTGCCTTTGTTACAAATTCAAACAATTCCCTGTTAGTACAGTGTCTAATACTGTGATATTACTTATTACCTCTCCACGTGGCATCCCTCGCTGTGTCGGTCTATGTTCTGCCCCTGTCAGCATTCCTCCCTCTTACGGATGGTCTGAGATCCTGAGTCAACAGAATTGTCCACTCCAGAGAGACGCAGCAGCACGGGCGTTTTTAAGATCTCTGCTGGACTCAGTCCCACTCTGCATGTGTTATCCTCATTGCATCAGTCTAATTTCCCATTCTGTCTCATGCAGGTAATCAGGATGTTCCTAACTTCTGTCTCATTCATCACCTCATTGAAGCTGGTTAGTCAGCCAGAGAGAGAGGGAGATCTGGAGCCTTCAGTAAATCATACAGCCGGTAAGATCGCTCACAGTGAACAGCACAGGATGGAGGTAGTAGACTTCTATATTCAGACCTGGAAGACCGGACATAGATACAGAGCTGGGTAAGGAACAGCAACATTCTAGGCTTCATTCCCACCATCTTGTGAGGGTCCTGCTTTCACCTCTGCTGGACTGGTCCTCAATGCGACAGCACAGCGGATCGCAGGCATCAATCCTGGCCCATGCTGTTTTAGTGATCTCTGTAATATCCTCCAGTCCCGATAATCCTTCCTCTGTTTGGAATCTCCTCTAGTCCACATAACTCTCTGTGTCTCTGTCTCTGTCTCTGTCAGGTTCTCCAATCCCTGACACCCTAATCCCTAACCTTCTCCAGTAGATACTAAATTCCTTCATCCCTGTAAACCCTGACAGTCCTGTCTATCCCTGTAAGCTTCTCCCACCAATACCACCCTCCATGTCAATGTATTTGTCTTTAACCTCTCCATCGGTCCCTAGCTATGTAATCTTCTCCAGCTCCTACAACCCTTCCTTAGCTGTGAAAAATTTGTAATCTCCTTATCCTTCTCCAATTCTTTGATCTTTAGCTTGTTAAATTTCACCCTCATTCCCGATACCATACCCCTCACGACCACAGGAACCTCTTTCAGTTTGCGCAACCCTCCCCATTTGTGTAACTGTCTCCAACCCAGTAACCTGGCATTCTCCATTGCCTTCCTATCTATGTAGCCTCCAGAGCCTAGAAGCCTTCTTATATCTGTAAATGTCTTCAGTCATGACAACCTTCCATATCTCTGTTCGTATACACAATAATCTCCGAGATGAAACAGCCCCCTGTCTGTCCCTCTCAGTTT
Organism: Chiloscyllium punctatum; assembly: GCF_047496795.1. Classification (NCBI taxonomy): domain Eukaryota; kingdom Metazoa; phylum Chordata; class Chondrichthyes; order Orectolobiformes; family Hemiscylliidae; genus Chiloscyllium; species Chiloscyllium punctatum. Next base: position 1,859,112 of record NC_092755.1, read on the forward strand.
GCTTGCCTCTTCCTATCTCCATCCCTATCCCAATCTCCAGAATCTAATCCAGCGACCTCGATCTCTGTAAATTCCTTCAATCCCCAAATTCCTTTGTCCCACTGACATTCTTGAACAGATGTAACTCTGTTTAACTCTAACATCCTCGAGTCCCTATAAGCCTCCCTATCTCTGTAACCTCTACCCATCTGTTCAACCCCGACTACTGAGGAATGACTCCCTGCGTTCGTCATAAGGAAGATGGAATGACAGTGAACAGATATGATGGGAGTGTCATTCTGGAGATGACAGTCGCTGGTAAGTGAATACTGAAGGGTTGTTTGGATAGAGTCATAGAGTCAGAGAGATGTACAGCATGGAAACCGACCCTTCGGTCCAACCCATCCACGCTGTGCAGATATCCCAAACCAATCTAGTCCCAATAGGCAGTCTAGGCAAAAAGCCAACAAGTTGTGAAGGAAGCATTAGGTTAATGCATTAATGAGACAGTCATGTGGATCTGAATATGAAAAGTAGAGCTGAGAATAAGCAAGCAGCAGCAACCGTTATCAGGAATTCTTTTGTAGGCACCAACCAGTGATGGGAATGTCAATATGGTTACAGCCAGGACACTGAATGTACTTATGGCAAGGGCAGTACAGTAACTGTGTGTGACAGTGGTCTCCATGCTGACTGATAGAGCAACGAGCCTTTTGGATTGAATTTGTTGGTGTGAATATAAATGGCAGAATTGTAAGGGTGGAGGAGGGGTGTCATGGTATAGGGGATATGGTATTTAAATTATCAGAAGCCTTTATGCAAGTTTCAATAAGGGCTAAAGAGTAATTTGGGAGAGAATAGGACCCCTTAAAGATCAATAAGGTCGCCTTTGTGTGGAACCAGAGGAGATGGGTGAGATATTAGACAAAATAGAGTTGTCAGTATTTACTGTGGAGAAAGACATGGAAGCTCGGGAACGTGGGGAAATAAATAGTGATGTCTTGGAAAGAATCATCAACAGAGAAGAGAAAGTGATGGAATCTTAAAACAATTAAAGCTAGATCAATCCTCAGTAGCTCATTAGGTCAATCCTAGAATACTCTGAGAAGCTAGGGAAGAGATTGCAGTGTACCTTACAGATATATGTATATTATCAACAGGCACTGTAAGATGTTGGAAGACTGGAGGTTGTCTAATGCTGTTCCATCACTGAAGGACTGCAGAGAAAAGCCAGGAAATTACAGCCCCGTGAGACCAGTGATGGGGAAGTTTTTGGAGGAGATTCTGAGAGAAAAGAGATCCTTACATTTACAAAGGCAAGGGCTGATTCGAGATGGTCAGCATGGCTTTGTGAGTGGGAAACCATGTTTCACAAACCGGATTGACTCTTCGAGGAGGTGGCCAAAGACAGATGAAGGCAGAGCAGTCAGTGTTGTCCACATGGACTTTAGCACCTAATCAAGAGGAAGAAGGAAGCTTACTTAAGGTCGAGGAAGCAAGGATCAGACAGGGCTCCAGAGAGTTACATTGGGTGGCACGGTGTCTCAGTAGTTAACACTGCTACCTCATAGCACCACGGACTCCATTTCGATTACAGCCTCAGGCGACTGTCTGTGGGGTGTTTGCACATTCTCCCTGTGGGTTTCCTCCAGGTGCTCCGGTTTCCCCCCCACAGCCCAAAGATGTGCCAGTTTGGTGCCTTAGCCATGCTAAATTACCCATAGTATTCAGGGATAGGTAGGTTTGGTGCATTAGTCAGGGCAAATGGAGAGTAATAGGGTGGGGAATGGGGCTGGGTTGGATACTGTTTGGAGGGTTGGTATGGAGGTGTTGGGCCAAATGGCCCATTTGCACACTGTAGGGATTCTCTGAAGGTAACAGGAAGGAACCGTGGAATGGACTTAAGGCAACTAGAAGGGTGCATGAAAAAGCATTGTTGGGAAGGATTAAGGAAAACCGTGAGGCATTCTCCATTTATGCGACGAACAAGAGGATGGTCAGAGTGAGGATGAGGCCAATCTGGGATAGTGGAAGGAACTTGTGCCTGTAGTCACAGGAGGTAGGGGAGGGCCTTAATGAATACTATGCCTCAGTATTCACTGCTGAGAAGGGTCTTGTCGTTTGTGAGGACAGCGTGAAACAGGCTGATGTACATGAACAGGTGGATGTTACGAAGGAGATGGGCTGAGTATTTTGTAAAAGATAAGGATACATAAGTCGCTGAACCAGACTGGATGCGTCCAAAGTTACTACAGCAACCGAGGGAGTGGTTGCTGCTCACCTGGTGATGACCTTTGCAGCCTCACTCTCCACTGGAGTCGGACCAGATGATTGGAGGCAGGAAAATATTATTCCTTGTTCAGGAAAGGGAACAGGGATAATCCTGGGAATTGCACACCTGTCAGTCTTATGTCTGTGGTGTGCAGATTATTGGAGAGGACTCTGGGAGACAGGATTTATTATTCCTTGGAAAACCATAGTTAGATTCGAGATAGTCAGCATGGTTTTGTAAGGGGCAGGTCTTGCCTTACAAGTCTTATTGAATCTTTAGAGAATGTGATAAAACATCTTTATGGCACATTCAGAAAGTACGGGGGCACGGGATATAGGGAAACCTGTCTGTCTGGATACAGGATTACTGGCCCACAGAAGACAGAGGGTGATGATAGATGGAAAGCATTCATCCTGGAGCTCAGTGACCAGTGGTTTTCTGCAGGGAGAGGTTACAGGACCTCTGCTCTTTGTGATTTTATGAATGAATTGGATGTGTGATTGAAAAAGGGTTAGTCAGTTTCCCAATGACACGAAGGTTGGTGGAGTGGTTGATAGTGGGGACGGCTGTTGTCGGCTGGAACGGGATATTGACAGGATGCAGAGCTGGGCTGAGAAATGGCAGATGGAGTTCAATCTGGAAAAGTGTGAAGTCATTCATTTTGAAGATTGAATTTGAATGCAGAATACAGATTTAAAGGTAGGATCTTTGGCAGTGTGGAGGAACAGAGGGCTCCCTCAAAGTAGCCACCCAAGCTGATTGGCTTTTTAAGAAGCAATATATTGTGTGGGATTTCATTAGTTAGGGGATTGAATTTTAAAGTGGTGAGGTTATGCTGCAGCTCTATAGAGCCCTAGTTCGAACCCACTTGGAATATTGTGTTCAGTTTCGGTCCCTTCATTACAGGAAGGATGTGGAAGCTTGAGAGAGGATAAAGAGGAGATTTACCACGATACTGACTGTACTAGAGAGCATGTCCTATGAAGAAAGGTTGAGGGAGCTAAGGTTTTTCTCATTGGAGTGAAGAAAGGTGAGGGGTGACGTGGCAGAGGTGAACAAGGTGATAAGAGTCATAGATCGAGTGAATAGAGAGAGAGATTTTTTACCCTCATATAAATAGTTCTTACAAGGGGGTATAATTTTCAGGTGATTAGTGGATGGTTAAGGGAAAAATTCAGAGGTAGGTCCGTTACATACAGAGTGGTGGCAGAGTGGAATGCACTGCCAGCGGTGGCAGTAAAATTAGATGCATTAGGGACATTTAATATACTTTTGGATAGGCACATGGATAATAATAAAATGAAGGGTATGGAAGTTAGAGTCGTAGAGAGGTACAACATGGAAACAGACACTTCAGTCCAACCTGTCCATGCCGACCAGACATCCCAACCCAATCTAGTCCCACCTGCCAGCACCCGGTCCATATCCCTCGAAACATCTACTATTCATATTCCCATCCAAATACCTCTTAAATGTTGCAATTGTACCAGCCTCCACCACTTCCACTGGCAGCTCAGTCCATACACATACCACCCTCTGCATGAAAAAGTTGCCCCTTAGGTCTCTTTTATATCATCGATAGCCTATGCCCTCTAGTTCTGGACTCCCCAACCCCAGGGAAAAGACTTTGTCTATTTACCCTATCCATGTCCCTCATAATTTTGTAAACCTCTATAATGTCACCCCTCAGCCTCTGACGCTCCAAGGAATACAGCCCCAGCCTGTTCAGCCTCTCCCTACAGCTCAAATCCTCCAGTCCTGGCAACATCCTTGTAAATCTTTTCTGAACCCTTTCAAGTTTCCCAACATCTTTCCGATAGTAAGGAAACCAAAATTGCACGCAATACTAAAACAGTGGCCTAACCAATGTGTTGTACTCTCGCAACATGACCTCCCAACTCCTGTACTCAATACTCTGAGCAATAAAGGAAAGCATACCAAACGCCTTCTTCACTATCCTATCTACCTGCGACTCCACTTTCAAGGTGCTATGAAGCTGCACCCCAAGGGCTGTTGGTTCAGCAACACTCCCTAGGACCTTACCATTAAGTGTATAAGTCCTGCTAAGATTTGCTTTCCCAAAATGCACCACCTCACATTTATCTGAACTCAACTCTATCTGCCACTTTTATTTTTTCTCTTACGGTCGGATAAAAGATTGGCATATCATCATGGCCGAAGGGTCTTGTTCTGTACTGTTCTCTGTTCTATATGTCGTATGGTAAACTGGGTAATAAGGTCAGATCAGTATAAAAGGATATGGCCTTCAGGAGGAGCTAGTCAACTGGACAGAAAATTGGACTTGATGGTAGCTGACCGAGGGTGATGGGGGACATGTTGTTTTTCTGACTGGAGACATGTGACCAGCGGTGGAGTGGGTCCCCTGTTGTTTGTCATTTGGATAAATGTTTTGGATGGGAATATTGTTAAGTAAGTTAAGTAAGTTTTTTGGGTGACACTGAAATTGGTGGTAAACTGGACAATGATGAAGGTTATCTGTGATACAACAGGATGAACAGTACTGCTGGGATAGTGGGCTGAAGAATAGCAGATGTAGTTTAATTAGATAAAGGTGAAGTGTTCAATTTTCGTGAAACAAACCAGGGCGGGACCTGTACAGTTAATGTTTGGGCCCTGGGAATGTTGTCCGTCAGTGACCCAGGGATGCAGGTACACAGTTCTTTGGAAGTGGTGTCACAGGGAGACAGGCTGGTGAAGCAGGCATTTGGGATGGTTACCTTCATTGGGGAGAGCATTGAGAGTAGGAGTTGGGATGTCATGCTGTATCTGTACAAGACATTGGTCAGGTCACCATAAAAGCATTGTTGATCAGTGGGAAGAACTCATCTGGTTCACTGACCTCCTTTTGTGTAGAACATCTGACATTCTAACTTGGCCTGGCTAACATGCGACTCCAGACCCACTGCAGTATGGCTGACCCTGAGCTGTCCTCTGGGTAATTAGCAGTGACACCCACATCCCATGAATAAATAAATAAAAATACGTGTGTCCCTCCCTACCTCTGCAAACCCCTCCAGCTGCAGCAATCCGTACTGGTTTTGTAACATTGTTCAGGCACTGACCACTCTCAGTAACACTCTTACCACCTCCGGCACTTTCACCTCTCCCTGTTCCTTTTGTGACATTGAACCCTGACACTGATTCCCTTTCCCACTGCCCAACTCCTGCTAGTAGACTCTTTGAAATCCCTTCGACACTTACTCCTAAAACACTCTCTCACTTCAGGACTTTAAGTACTTTTTGGTGATCTTCTAAGACTCATAATCTAATATGATCCATTTTGTCCCGAGTGAGAGGCCAGTGGGAATTTTTTGCTGAGGTTTTGTCTGTTTCAGTGGAATGTTCTTTTGTTGAGTGATTTACACTGTCCTTTCAAATGTTTTCCACTGTTCACTCACAGGCACATACTTCAGTTTGTTTCGCCTCTTTACCTTGGTCAGTTCTCATCTCAAACCCATGTCATTGGCTGTTTTTGTTTCTAGTTGTAGCGTGTCCTTTCTGTGATTCACTTTAAAACTTTATATTTCTTTAACTGCACTTTATCACAATTTCCCTGAGGATCTCTCCAGGTAACATTACTCATTCACGAAGTCTGATCACACAACGATCGCTCTGAGATAGTTACGTCCCTCGCCAGTTGCACAATTTGTTATTCAAAGAAACACTGAAAAAAAATTCTCTGAACTCCTCTTCCAATATCACTGTTGTCAGTGTGACTGTCCCAGATTATGGGAATATTGAAGTTTCCCAAAATTATCACAAAGTGTTTGTTAAAAAATTCCAATGAGTTCCTTTATAATGCAGTGATGAGCAATGGAATGCTGTTCGATGGCTAAAACTGTTCTGCTGCTTGTGTCCTTAGCAAGTAGTAGCCAGAATTTACATTCAGACTGAATCTACTTCATGATCTGAGGTCAAATGATTTTTCTGTACTGCCTTTGTTATTGATTATTGTTAGCGTTTCCCATTTTGCCTGAGTTTCCACAAGGTTGTGATCCATTGAATATTTATGTCCACCTTTTGTTCGCCCTGTAACCACTTCTCTCTGGTATCTAAATTTCTTTTATCTCTGTGTCACAAATCAATCTACCTTATTGAGGAGAGTTAAAAATCACACAACACCAGATTATAGTCCAACAGGTTTAATTGGAAACACACTAGCGACGCTCCTTCATTAGGTGATAGTGGAGGACTTGATCGTAACACAGAATTTATAGCAAAAATTTACAGTGTGATGTAACTGACATTATACATTGAAAAATTGATTGTCTGTTAAGCCTTTCATCGGTTAGAATACAGTCATAGTTTCAGTTCTTTCATGTGTAAATCACAAAACATTTTTTTTAATTGTTGCATTCTCGAGTTAGCTGTTAACAATGGTGATAGCTAGACAATATGTTGAAGGTGTTAGGACCCTGTGTTCTCTGTCTATGCCATGATTTTTAGATTGATTCTAATCTAAAAAGTGATCTAAGAGTTTTACATAAATTCATGCAAAGTACAGTGTAACTCTGCAAGTACAAATTCACCCCACAAAATATATGTGTGCATGTGGGTCTTTGTCTGTCTGTGTGTGTTTGTCTGGGATGGGGGTTGTGAGCGTGAGAAAGTGTGTGTGTAGTGAGTGCAGAGTGTCTTAAGCCTGTGAGGGGGTGCATGTGTGAATGTGGGAGTGTGCGTGTCTATAAGGGTGTGTGTGGGTGTCTGTGTGCGCGTCTGTGTGTATGTGAGTGTGTGTGTGTTGGAATGACTGTGTGTGTGTGGTCCAATGGTGATCACCAGTAATGTGACATGAACCCAAGGTCCCGGTTGAGGCCCTCCCCATGGGTACTGAACTTAGCTATCAGCCTCTGCTCAGCCACTTTTTTCTCTGCTGCCTGTCCCGAACTCCACCTTGGAGGATGGTCACCTGAAGGTCCGAGGCTGAATGTCCTGGACCACTGAAGTGTTCCCCAACTTGGGGGGGAACCCTCCTGTCTGTTGATTGTTGTGTGGTGCCCATTCATCCGTTGTCGTAGCCTTTGCTTGGTTTCCCCAATGTACCATGCCTCAGGGCATCCTTGCCTGCAACGTATAAGATAGACAATGTTGGCTGAGTCATATGAGTACCTGCCATGTACAAGGTGGGAGGTTTTCCACGCGTAATAGTGGTATCTATATCCACAATCTGACCCGTCTTGCAGCGTCCACCGTAACAGGGTTGTATGGCGTTGTCCTGAGGGCCATCCGCTTTATCCTCGATTACAACGTCTTCACTGTCCACTTTTCCACCCTCCAGCCTTTCCAGCACATCACACATGGCTATCAATGGTACAAATATCTTTGCTTGGGGCTCCACAATGTTCTGTGATACACTTCATCAGGTCCTGGGGCTTTCCATAGCTTTGTGTTTTAAAACCTTCTTTAACATGCACTCTTTTCAAGTCATAGAGATGTATCGCATGGAAACAGACCCTTTGGTCCAACTCGTCGATGCTGACCAGAAGATGTAAATAAATCCATCCCATTTACCAGCATTTGGCCCATGTACTTGTAAACCCTTATTTTCATATACCCATCCAAATATCTTTAAATGTTGTCATAGTATCAGTATCTTCTACTTTCTCTCTCAGCTCTGTGTGCATAAAAAAGCTGTCCCTTCAGTGCCGTTTAAACCTTTCCCCTTTAATCTTAAACCTATGCCCTCTAGTTTTGGGCTCTCCAACCCCTGGGAAAAGACCTTGAATGTTAACCCAATCCATATACCTCATGTTTATATAAACCTCTGTAAGGTCACCCCTCAGTCTCCGATTCTCCAGTGACAGTAACCCCAGCTTATTCAGCAACAACCCCAGCAACATCTTGTCAATCTTTTCTGAACACTTTCAAATTTCACAGCATCCTTCCTATAGCGGGGATACTGGAATTGCAGAGAACTCCAAATGTGGTCTAACGTTTTGCTCTTGTTCCATGAGTTCCCCAGTCTTTGTCCACAGTAAAGTCTGGAGTAAAAAATGTGTTTAAGGTCTTAGAAATATCCTGCTTTTCCACACATCAGTGGTCTCATTGATCTTTAAGGGACAGCATTTTGTCTCGAGTTACTCTTTTACTCAATATATTTATACAATCACTTTTGGATTCTCATTCTCATTCTCTGCCAAAGCTAATGCATGTACGATTTCTGCAATCCTGATTTCTACCCAAAGTGTATTCCTACAGCCCCTGTGATCCTCAGGGATTCCCTTGATCCAGCTGGCTATACCTGACATGTGCCCCCTTTTCCTTGACCAGACCCTCAATAGACAGCCAGTGTTTCCGAATGCTGTCAGCATTGACCTGCACACAAACAGGAACATGCTGGTGGTGATCGCTCAATTTATCTCACTTTTAAAATATTCTCACTTGCCCGACTTCCCTTTCCCTGCAAATAGACTCCCTCGTCACCCTTTGAGAGTTCCTGGCTAATATTATCAAGATTAGTCTGGCCCCATTTTATAACTTGAACCTGTGGACCAGCCCTGTCCTTTTCCATCGCTATTTTCAAACTAATAGACTTGAGTCACTTTGGCAAAATGCTTTCCCACTCACACCTCAGTCCCTTTCCCTACCTTGTTTCCCAAGGGGAGGTCAGGTTTTGCCCCATTCTCTTTTCAGGCCATTTACATATTGATTGGGAGTTTTCTGGAAGACAATTACCAAATTCCTCCCTTGCAAACACTGAACACTGGCAGTCTCAGTCTAGGATTGGAAAGTTTAAAAACCCCAAAGATAACAGCCCTATTATTATGATTGATATTTGAGATCTCATGATATGTTTGTTGCTCAGTCTGCCACTGATTATTCGGGGTCAGTAGGACAATCGTGTCAGAGTGATGACCCATTCTTATTTCTCAGTTCCACTAACATAGTGTCACTGCGTGATCCCACAGGAATATCCTCTTTACGTACTGATGTAATGATTCATGCAATGAAAACCCACCACCATGCGTCCTCTCTTGCCTCCCCTTCGATGCTTCCTGTAGCATCTCCACCTTGAAACAATGACCTGCCAGTCCTGTCCCTCAGCTGTGTTTCTGTAATAACTATAATCTCCCAGTCCCATGTTCCAATCCATGCCCTGAGTTCATCTTCCTTAGCTGTCAGGCCCCTTGCATTGAAATAAATGCAGTTTAATCATCAGTTCCCCCTCCCCCATTGCCTGCTATGTTCTTGCCTGCCTTGTCTGCTGAAATTGCTGTCTTTAACTTGTGCACCAACCTCAATCTTCTTTCTGGCCTTATGACTGTTTAAGGTGCAACACCCTGCCAGATTAGATTATATCCTCTCAAGCAGCTCTAACAATTCGCCCCATCAGGATGTGGGTCCCCCTCCTCCCAGTTCAGGTGCCTTCCCCACCCTGTCAACCTGTGCTGACACCTTCAGACATCCAGGGACCTGCCCACCAAGGTCCCGGTGTTACTCAGTTCTCCAGGAGGTCCTACCTTTCATGATGTATATCCTTCGCTTATGAGACTTCCCACAGTGCATTACCTCACAGTGATCAGAAGTAAACTCCATCTGCCCTTACTCAGAGTGTGTACAACTCTGAGTATGACTAACTTCATCCAGTCTCCCCAACCGTCCCTACCTCTAATTGTGGAGAGAATGTACAACCCTCCCTATTGCGTTAACCTCCTCCAGTCCCTCTCATGGACACCATCTATGTAAGCTTCTAATGTTCCTTTATATATTTTCCTCCTGTTCTAATAAACCCTTGTGAACTTTGTGAAATTGTCCAATCTCTGGAGTGCTCTGTATAATCAGCCTCACTGTGACTGGAATCTGGCTTCAATACCAGCCTTGGCCGACTGTCTGTGTGGACTTTGCATGTTCTCCCCCAGACTGTGTGGGTTGCTTCCAGGTGCTCTGGTTTCCTGCCACAGTCCAACATTTGCACGATACGTGGATGGGCCATCATAAATTGACTGTAGTATTCAGGCAAGAGTGGTTTAGGTGAGATCACCATGAGGAATGCAGGGTTTATTGGACAGGGTGAGGGATGGGTCTGGTTAGGATGCTCTTTAGAGAGGTTGGTTTGGACTTGTTGGGCCGAATGGCCAGTTCCACACTGTGTGGAGATTCTATTCAGGTTATTGTCCAGTCCTGTAAACCATCCCTGTCTCTTGAACCTTGCCTCATCCCCAATACTCTCCTTATATGTGTAATCTTCAACAGTTTCTAAAACACTCCTTGGCGATGTCAGCTTCTCCAGTCCTTACCACGATCGATATGACTGTCACCTCCTCCTGCTTTTAGAACCTTCTCTATAAATATTGCCATTTGTTACAGCACTCCCAATCACTGTTCCATCCTGAAAGCCCCAAAAACATTTATATCTCTGTCAACTCATCTGGACTGTCTGTACTTCCTTTTGACAGTCCCGTTCTGAGACTTTTTCTATATCAAAAAAATCATTAAGTGTAGGTGACCCTAATTATTGTAACCTCCCTTCAGCCTTACAGCACTGAGGATCTGTAGAAGGTCTGTTCAAACCGGCAGCCATCTCTGTGTCTGTAATCTCTTCCACTCCCCGTAATACATTCTCTCTGAGCTCCTCTGTAGTCCATTAAACACTCTTTAACACTGTCTGTATCAGTGTAACCTTCTCCAACAACACAACCTTCCCGATCTGTGTAAATACCTACACCAGTCCCTATCCCTCTCAGCTCCGTCTAACAATACAACCTTCCATGTCTGTGTATTCACCTTCAGTCCCTACTCACCTCCCTATCTGTGTAACCTTCTCCATGCATTTTTGCTACAGTCTCTTCAACTGTCCCTGTCAGTGTAATATCTACCAGTCCCGAAAACTCCCCTCTCTTTAACTTTCTCCGGCCACACAACCCTCACTATCTGTGACCTACTCCTGTGGGAGAACCCTCCCTCTGTGAACTGCTCCAACTCTTCAACTCTCCATCAGCTCCTGCAGCTCTCACAGTCCTCCTTGTGGACGGAACGTCTTCCAGTCCCTAAAATGCCATCAGTCTGTGGCGACCCTACTACCATCCCTATCTGTGTTATCCTCTCAGTTCCCTGCAACACTCCCGATCTGTAGATCCCACTCCAATGCCTGTGCCTCTCCCGATCCTGTTCCTACAAGACTCATTAACAATGTAACATCCTCCCGTCACTATCACCCACCCTGTCAATGTAAGCTCCTCCTGTATCTCCAAACATTTACTCATCTCCATAACCTTCTCCAGCTCTTACCCCCATCTGTGTAAACATCACTCTCCACTCAAACCCTCCCTACCGCAGGAACTTCCTTCTATTTGTGCTATGCTCCCTTATCTGTGAAAATGTCTCCAACCAAACTTGCTATCCATTCTCTCAAAAAAGAATCCAGATTCCACAGCCTCCATGTCTAAATAACCCCCAGAATCCATGCCTTCCTATCTCTATAAACATCTTCAGTCACGATGACCCTCCATATCCCTGTTTGTTTCACCAGATGATACAAACCTCTTTATCTCTGTAATCTGCTCAGCTCACTAAAACAGTCCCTGTCTGTGTAATCCAGCCCTGTCCTACAAACATCCTTATCCCTGTAAACTTCTCTATCCCTCCCAACTTTCCCAACTCCATGAACCCCTACCAGTCCTACGGCTCTCCACATTTCTGTAACCTCCTGTGGGTCTATGGTCCTCCCTCCCTGTGAAACCAACTCCAGTCCCCACATCCCTCCCAATCTGGGTCCTCTGCTCCAGATCAGACCATTGCTGTCTCTGTAAACACCTCCACTCCTGACAACTCTTCCCATTTGTGTAACCTCGTGCAGAACCCATACTCTTCAGCTTCCTGAATCCTCTTCCTGCATTACAATCAAAACCACATGTTTATGTAATATCCACCAGTGCTTACACCCTCCCAACTCAGTAACCACTTGCAGCTCTAACAAAACACCTAAATTGTGAACCCTCTCATTTCCCTACAATCCTCCCTCCCTCCCTCCTCAAATGCCTTCATCACCATGAAACCTCACAATTATTGAAACCTCCTACTGTCTGCAAAATCCTCCTGTCCTGATATTCCTCTCTATCTCTGTAATCCCCACCACCCTCCAGTGCCCTTCTGGGGAACATGGCAGAGGAGGGAAGATTTGTAGCGTCTGGACCATATTACGGAGGTAGAATACTAGAAATTACAGATTTGGTCTAATGTTTGTGGTGTGCAGATTATTGGCGAGGACTCTAAAGAAAGGAATTTTGACTACTTGGAAAACCATAGTTAAATTAGTGACAGTCAGCATGGGTTTGTGAGGGGTCAGGTCATGCCTCACAAACCTTATTGAATTCTTTGAGGATATGACAGAATACGTTGATGGCTCATTCAGAAAAGAAGGATGATTGGGATAAAGGGAAATTTGTCTGTCTGGATACAGGATCGGATGGCCCAGTGAAGACAGAGGGTGGCAGCAGATGGACAGTATTGAGCCTGGAGCTCAGTGACCAGTGGTGTTCCGTAACAATCGGCTCTGGGACTCTGCTCTTTGTGGATTTTGTAAATGACTTGGATGTGGATGTTGGAGAGTGGGTTAGTAAGTTTGCCAATAACATGAAGGTTGGTGGAGTGGTGGGTAATGTGGAGGGCTGTTGGAGGTTGTAATGGGACATTGACAGGACGCCGAGCTGGGCTGGAAGTGCCAGATGGAGTTCAATCTGGAAAAGTGTGAAGTGATTCATTCTGGAAGGTCAAACCTGAATACAGAATACAGCGTTAAAAGCAAAATACTTGGCATTGTGGAGGAACAGAGAGATCATGGGGTCCATGTCCATAGATCCCTCAAAATCGCCACGCACGTTGATAGGGTTGCTAAAAAGTCATATGTTGTGTTGGCCTTTCTTAGCAAGGGGATTGATTTCAAGAGCTGTGAGGTTTTACTGCATCTTTATAGCGACCTGGTGAGACCAAACTTGGAATATTGTGTTCAGTTCTCGTCCCATCTTTACAGGAAGGATATGCAAGTTTTAGAGAGTGTACACAGGAGATTTACCAGGATGCTGCCTGGAATGGAGGGCATTTCTTATGGAGAAAGTTTGAGGGAGCTAAGGCTTTTCTCATGGGAGTGAAGAAGGAGGTGGGGCGACCTGGGTAGAGGTGAACAAGATGATGAGAATCACACAGAGAGAGGGAATAGTGAGAAACTTTTTCTCCTATGGCATAAATGGCTGTTACAAGGCGGCATAATTTTAAGGTGATTGGAAGATGGATAAGAGGATCGAGATGGTAGGTGGTCGGATGGACTGTCAATGGTTCTAGTAAAATTAGACACATTCGGGACATCTAATAGACTCTTGAACAGACACATGGATAGTAGTAAAATGAAGGGTATGTTGGCTAGTTTGATTTTACAGTCGGATAAAAGGTTGGCATAGCATCTTGGCCGAAGGGTCATGGGCTGAACTGTTCTGCGTTCTGTATTCTGTCTGGTAAACTGGGTAATAAGCTCAGATCAGTGAAAAAGGATATGGCATTCAGGAGGAGCTAGTCAACTGGATACAAAATTTGCTTGATGGTAGGAGACAGAAGGTGATGGGAGACATGTTGTTTTTATGACTGGAGACATGTGACCAGCGGTGGAGTGGGTCCACTGTTGTTTGTCATTTGGATAAATGGTTTGGTTGGGAGTATTGGTTTCCTGCTAAGTAAGGTGTTTGGGTTACACTGAAATTGGTGGTAAAGTGGACAGTGGAGAAGGTTATCTATGATACAACAGGATGAACAGTACTGTTGGGATAGTGGGCTGAAGAATAGCAGATGGAGTTTAATTAGATAAAGGTGAGGTGCTCCATTTTGGTGAAACAAACCAGGGTGGGACTTGTACAGTTAATGTTCAAGCACTGGGTAGTGTTTTCAGTCAGAGACCCAGTGACCCAGGTACACAGTTCTTTGAATGTGGTCTCACAGGTAGACAGGCTGGTGAAGCAGGCGTTTGAGGTGGTTACCTTCATTGGGGAGAGCATTAAGAGTAAGAGTTGGGATGTCATGTTGTATCTGTAGAAGGCATTGATGGGGCCATCATTAAAACATTGTTGATCAGTGGGAAGAACTCCTCTCGTCACTTACTTGCTTTAAGGAAGGGCATTAAATATTCTAACCTGGTCTGGCCAACATTTGACTCCAGACCCACAGCAATATGGCTGACTCTGAGCTACCCTCTGGGTAATTAGCAGTTGGGTCAAAGAATGTTAGTCCAGGCAGTGACACCCACATCCCAGGAATGAATAAATAAAAATCCATATGTCCCTCCCTACCTCTGGAAACACATCCAGCTGCAGCAATCCGTACTGGCTTTGTAACACCGTTCAGACCCTGACCCCTCTCTGTAACACTCTCACCACCTCCAGCACCTTCACCTCTCCCTGTTCCTATTGTGTCAATAAACCCTGACCATGGTTCCCCTTCCCACTGCCCTCCTCCTGCTAGCATACCCTTTGCAATCTATTTAACATTTACTCTTAAAACACTCTATCACTTCAGGATTTCAAGTACTTTTTGGGGATCTTCTCAGCCTCATGATCTAGTATGATCCCTTTTGTCCTGTGTGCGGGACCAGTGGGGATTTCTTGCTGAGGTTTTTACTGTTTCAGTGGAATGTCCTTCTGTTGAGTGTTTTGCACTGTTCCTTCAAATGTTTTCTGCTGTCCATTTACAGACTCATGTTCCAGTCTGTTTAGCCTGTTTACCTTGGTCAGTTCTCCTCTCACACACATGTCATTGGCTATTTTTGTTTCTAGTTGTAGCTTGTCCTTTCTTTAAATCACTTTAAAACTTTATATTTCTATAAACTGCACTTTATCACAATTTCCCGAAGGATCTCTCCAGGTGACATTACTCATTCACTAAGTTTCATTACACGGTCGCTCTGCGATAGTTATGTCCCTTAACAGTTGCACAATGTGTTTTTCAAAGAAACACTGAAAAAAAATTAACCGAACTCCTCTTCCAATATCAATGTTGACCGTGTGATTGTCACAGACTATACAAGTATTCAAGTCTTCCAAAATTATGAAAATGCTTTTGTTAAAAAAATTGCAACGAGTCCCTGTGTAATGCAATGATGAGCAATGGCATACTGTTCAGTGGCTAAAACTGCTCTGCTGCTTGTGTCCTTGGCAAGTAGTAATTACATTCAGACTGACTCTACTTCATGATCTGCAGCCAAATGCTTTCTCTGTAATGCCTTTGTTATCCATTATTTTTTAGTGTTACCCATTTTTCCTGAGTTTCCGCAAGATTGTGAACCATTGAATATTTTTGTTCACCCTGTATCCATGTCTCCCTGGTGTCTAAATCTCTTTTATCTCTGTGTCACAAATCCATCGACCTTATTACAGTGATGTTGTCCATTAAAAAAACATAACTTACTCTTTCCCACAATTTTCTGTCACAAATCTTTTTGCTGATGTACAATTTTAGTTAAACTCTGTCCCTTCCTGTTCCTTTCTGATTGCCTTCAGCCACATCCCATGCTGTTCCATTGCTTCACCTTTTCTCTTTGGATTTGGAAAGTTCCTTTCACTTGAACCCTGTCCCAGCATCCTCCCTGTCAGTTTAAAGCCCTGTCCATAAACCTACCGATATGATCGGCCAGGAAACTGCTCCCAGCATGGTTCCAGTGGGACCATCCTAATGGATTATTTATTAAAACAGGTATGGGATGTGGGTGTCTCTGGCTGACCAGCCTTTCTTGCCCAGTCCTAGCTGCCCTTGAACTGAGTCACTTGCTTGGCCTTTGAAGATGGTAATTGGGAGGCAAATACTTTGCTGTGGCTATGTCGTGCAGACCACGTGAGGATGGGCAGATGTCCTTTTCTGAATGACATAGCAGCCTGGGATACATTTCCCTGGGCACTGGGGATTTCTCCACCTTTATGCCTGTGAAAACATTTAATACCTCCTCCTTATTGATCTTAACATATTCTGGAACCTCAGCATCCCAAATGAAATCCCCGGCAATAATGTCTTTCTCCTGTGTGAATACAGATGGGAAGTATTCATTGAAGACCTCACCTGCTTCCTCTGGCTCCATGCACAGATTGTACCTTTGGTTTCTCACAGGCCTCCCTCTTTCGCTGGGAATCCTCTGACTCTCACGATGCTGATAAATTACCTGTGGCTTTTCCACAATCGTATCTGCCAAATATATTTCATGACCATTGCCGGTCCCTCATTTTCCACAATCCCCTTGCACTCTCTATACTTGTGAAGGGCTTCACCTGATTTTATTGCACTGTATTTTCTTTATCAAACTCACGATATCACTTGATCAGTATTCCCTGGACTTGCTGCCTTTACTATTCACTCTTCAAGGAGCACACTGGCCCTGCGTTCTCACTGCATCACTTTAAAATCCTCCACTTTCCTAACATGGACCCAACTGTAGGGAGTTCCTCCCAGTCTATGTTTGCCAGATCCTCTGTAATGATCGTGATACTGATAGGAGGCACAGTTGTGAGGGGGACATACAGGAGACTGTGTGGCTCCAGAGGAGACCCCAGGATGGTGTGCTGCCTCCCAGGTACCAGGGTCAAGGATGTCTCTGAGTCGTTATTGAACATTATGAAGGGGGAGGGTGAACATCCAGAGGTCATTGTGAACATTGGTCCACATGACAGAGGTAGACAAAGGGATGGGGTCCTGTGAAATGAGTACAGGGAGTCAGGTGAGAAGTTAAAAAAAGCAGGATATTGACCTTAATGATCTCCAGATTACTCCCAGTGCCAAGTGCCAGTGAGGATAGAAATAGAAAGGTAGGCTGGATGGATGTGTGTCTGAGGAGCTGGTATAGGGGGCAGGGTTTTCAGTTCATGGGTCATTGGGATCTCTTCTGGGGTAGAGGGGACCGGTACAAAGGGGATGGTTTGCACTTGAAGCAAAGGGGCACAAGTATCCCAGGGAGGAGATTTGCTCGTGTTACCCAGGAGGATTTAAACTAGTTTGGCAGGGAGTTGAGACTCTGAGTGAGAGAGGGACCATCGAAAAGTCAGGGGAAATACATCAGCCATCAAGAGCAAGTTACCTATTCAGGATATCCAGGGGCACAGTCGAGGGAGGGAAAAGACATCTGGTTTTAAAGGGCATTTATTTCAACACACGAGGCCTGACTGGTAAGGCAGACGAGCTCAGAGCAAGGATTAGCTCTGGGGACTGGGGTATTATAGCCATAACCGAAACATCGCTGAGAGAAGGGCAGGACTGGCAGCTCAGTGTTCCAGGATACAGAAACTACAGGCGGGACAGAAGGAGAAGTAAGTGAGGAGGGGGAGTTGTCCTTTTGATTAGGAAGGACATAACAACTGTGCATCAAGACAATTCTGTTATGCAGTCATCAAATGATGGCATAAATTTAAAAGTTATAAACAAAGAGGGGATGGTCAGTCTGCTGGGATCGTGTTCTAGACCCTCAAATAGCCAGCAGGTACGAGAGGAGCAAATATGTAGTGAGTTTGCAGGTACCTATAAAAATAATAGAGTAGTATTGGATGGAGATTTTAACTGTCCCTGGATTGACTGGGTCACCCAGAGGGTAAAAGGCCCGTACTGGGTGGAATTTGTAAAATGTGTCCAAGAAAGTTTCCTAAACCAAGACATAGAGGGCTCTATGCTACTCAGGCGGGTGCAACACTAGGTCTGTCATCAGAAAATGAAGTCAGGCAAATGACTGAAGTATCAGTCAGAAAGCACATTGCGTCCAGTCACCACAACTGTCTTTGTTTTAACATAGTTGTGGAAAACGATCAGACAGGTTGACAGATTTAGGTCTTAAACTGGAACTGGGCCAATATTGGGACCATTCAGCAGGGTCGAGCAGGGTTGATTGGGTGAAGGTAAAACTCACACAACACTAGGGTATAGTCCAGATGGTTTACAGAGGAACCTCGATTATCTGAACGAGATGGGCGGGCACTATTTCGTTCGGATAATTGATTATTCGGTTAATCGATTCAGTACCTTTCCTCTGGGGCTCGGAGTTTTCAGTCCAGTCTGCTCCCTGTTCAGGTGACTAGGCAGCAGCAAGCCAGAGCGAGACCCCACACCCTGTCAGACCCCATAACACACCCCGCTCGCCTCCAAACCCATCCAACACCGCCCCCACCTGCACCTCAACGTCACCCCTCCAAACTGACTCAACAGTGAATCCTGCCCCCAAAACCGTCCGACACCACCCTCCACCGCTGCCTGCCCCCACTTCCCAGACATATCCTACATTAGCCTCAGCCTGTCTCCAAACCCGTTCAACGCCACCCCTCACCCACCACACCCACCGTCCAATCCATGCCCCCGTAAGTGTTACCCAGGTAAGCGCATAGTGAAGATGATGTTTGGTATGCTTTCCTTTATTGGTCAGAGCATTGATTATAGGAGTTTGGAGGTCATGTTGCAGCTGTACAGCACACTGCTAGGCCACTTTTGCAATATTGCATTCAGTTCTGATCTTTTTTCCTCTTGGAAGGATGTTGTGAAACTTGAAAGTGTTGAGAAAAGTTTTACAAGGATGTTGCCAGGATTGGAGGATTTGAGCTATCGGAAGAGGCTGAAACGACAGAGACTGTTTTCCGTGGAGCGTCAGAGGCTAAGGGGTGACATTCTTGAGGTTTATAAAATCATGAGGGGCATGGTTAGGATAAACAGACAAGGTCTTTTCCCTGGGGTGGTGGAGACCAGAAATGGAGGGCGGAGGTTTAAGGTGAGAGATGAAAGATTTAAAAGGGACCCAAGGAGCAACCTTTTCACCAGAGTGTGGTCTTGTTTGGAATGTACTGCCAGAGGAAGTGATGGAGGCTGGTACAATTGCAGAATTCAAAAAGCATTTGGATGTATATGAATAAAAAGGGTTTATTGGGATATGGGCCAAGTGCTGGCAGATGGGACGAGATTAGGAAAGGATATCTGGTCGGCGTGGACGAGTTGGACCGAAGGGTCCGATTATGTGCTTACGTCTCCAGGTCTCTCTGGCTCTAAATATTTTCCACTGTTCATTTACAGCCTGACATTTCAGTCTGTTTCCCCTGTTTACCTTGGTCAGTTCTCTCTCAAAATCATATAATGGTCTTTGTTACTGATGCTCGGGTGTGCTCTATGGTCACTTTAAAATGTCATAATCTCTTTGAATTCCGGTATAATTTCTTGGAGGATCTCGGTGTGATATTTTTCATTCACTCAGCTTCATCACCCAACGGTCGATCTGAGATAGTTACATCCCTAGCTATTTGCACAATGCGTTATTCAAAGAAACACTGACAAAAACATTCAAGGAGGATCTCGGATAATATCACTCTTGCCAATGTGTCTGTCCCAGATTATACAAAGATTGAAGTCTCCAAAAGTTATCACACCACCTTTGCGACAATTTCTAATTAATTCCTGTTTAATGCAGGGATGAGCAATGAAATACTGCAAGGCAGCATAAAAACTGTTCTCCTGCTTGTGTTTTTGACATTTAGCACCCAGAATGTGCATTCAGGCTGATTCAGCTGCATAATCTGAGACCAAATGCTTTCTCTGTAATACCTTTGTTATCCATTAGTGTCAGGGGTCCCATCTTGCTTTTCCATTCTGCCTGAGATCCTGTAAGGTTGTTTACTGTTGCATATATACGTTTTACCTTTTGTTCAACTTGTAATCACGTCTGTCTGGTGATTAAGTCTCATTTATCTCTGTGTCCCAAGTCTATAACTTTATTGTAGATACTTTGTCCATTCCAAATCAAAACAACATTATAATTTCCTCTTCCCCACAATGCCATGTCACGAACCAATTCTTTGATGTACAGTTTTAGTTAAACTCTGTCCCTTCCTATTCCTTTCTGCTTGTCTTCATCCACATTCCCATGCTGTTCCGAGGCTTCACATTTTCTCTTTGGATTTGGAAAGCTCCTTTCACCTAAACCCTGTCCCAGCATCCTCTCTGTCAGTTTAAAGCCTTGTCCATAAATCTACCAACATGATTGACCAGGGCACTGGTCCCAGCAGGGTTGATTTTAATTCACTCTTGGGATGTTGCTGTCTCTGTCTGGCAAGCATCTCAGGCCCACCCTGACCAGCCTTAGAGCTGAGTGGCTTGCCAGATAATTACAGTGGGCATTTGAGCGTCAATCCCATTGCTCTGGGTCTGGATTCATATGTAGGCCAGACCGACAGCCAAAAACAGATTTCCTGACTGGGAAGGTATGAAGCAGTTAGATGGGTATCACTGACACCGGCATTAAATTCTGGATAATCAGTCGAGTGAGAGTAACACTAGGTCATTGCCTGCCCCATTGATTGCTCCCTCAACTCTGAGTACTGATCCTCGTGCACCTTCTTCCTGACAGTGGTTTGATCCTGATACCTTCCTGCACTCTGGTGATATCTCTCAGTATCTCTCCATGTGATATCTGTCACTGTGAGAGTCTAATTGCTGCCACCTTTTGCAGCTACGCCAGAACCTGAGCCAAAAGAATTCACCACTCCAGAGAGATGCAACAGCACAGGCCAGGGGTGGAGACTGAGATTTTCCAGATCTCTGTGGGAGTCAGTGCCATTCTCCTTGTCTAACCCTTGCTGAATCAGTCTAGTGTCCCATTGTGTCTGTTTCTCTATGTCCTGTAGGTACTCAGGATGCTCCTGACTCAGCAGAATTCCCAATTCTTGTTTCGTCCCTCACCACACTGAAGACAGTTGGTCAGCCAGAGAGAGGTGGAAAGTGAGATCTGGAGCCTTCAGTAAATCCTGCAGTGAGGTAAGATCACTCACAGTGAACAGAGCAGAATGTATTTAAGGGATCGAACTTTCGCCCAGAAAACATGACATAGATACAGTGTTGAAGCACGAACACAGAACATGATGGTCCCAGGCTCAATCCCCACCCTCTTGTTTACTTTCATCTCTGCTGTACTGAGACTTCCTATGTGAACATAGTAAGTTGACAGTTATCAACCCAGGCCTGTGCTGTCTGAGTGAGGATCAGTACAACAGAGGGAAAAGCAGGCCTCCCCCAAGGAGATGGCATTGAAACCTGGGATCTTTCTGTTCTACTTTCACCCCTCATGCTGTCTCTTGTTGTGTGATAGAGTCACACAGCAAGGAGACATACCTTTCGGTCCAACTCATTTGTGCCAGTGAATGCTTGTAATTCCCATAAAATTTCCAATTTCTTTAACCTCCACCCCTCCCATAATCCTGCTGTATATTTGAAACCGACTCTAATTTTGACGACTTTCCCAATGTGTGAATTGCTCCAGTCTCGATAACATGCCCAGTCTCAATAATCTCATCCTGCACGCAGTACAATAAAGCCTATTTCTGTAGTCTTGCACAATACTTACAGTGCCTCCGTCTCTGTAAAATCATCCAGCCTGGACCAAAATACCCCCCTGTGTACCTTGCTCAAGCCCCAGGAGAACATGATATCACTGTAACCTTCTGCAGGCCAGATCACATTCCCTCGTCATGGCCTATAGCACCACACGCCCTCAGTAACCTTCTCCCATGCCTACCGACCTTCGTATCTGTATAAACACCTCCAGACCTTTTTCAAACCACAACAGCACTCCACATCTCTGTTTGGTCCTCCACTCCCTACAGCCCCCCCCCCTCGCCCCCCGCCCCCCCCCCCCCACCCCCCCCAGCATCTCAAACATTCTCTTTTTGTGTACGTCTGCAATTTGGGTCAGCACGATGGCTCAGTGGTGAACAATGGTGCCTCAAAGCGCCAGGGACCCAGGTTCGATTCCAGCGTTGGGTGACTGTCCGTGTGGAGTTTGCAATTTCGCCATGTTTCTGCGTTGGTTTCCCCCTGCACCAGCCGTTGGAACTGTTGTTATCTGTATCCCCTCCAGCAGGCGTTGCTACACTCCTCACGTCTGTAACTGCATACAGACAATGCAGATCTTCCTATATATGTGACATCATCCTCCGCTGATAACTCTTATAGTTCCTCACAATATCTCACCTCCTCCATTCCCATCTGTGCTAGAGATCTCTAAAATTTATTTATTCTTGTTTAAACTTCTAATCGCCTCAAATCTCTCCCTTTTAAAATTTGTAACCCCCTTCAGCTTCTGTAACTCTCCATATAACTGTATTCAATAATCGTACAGGTTCATTTCCTAAATCTCTATCCTTACAATGGTTGCATGTGCTAAATTGGCACTTTCCATTCTCTTTATCCATTTCAAGGCTTCCAGCCCCGACAATCCCACTATTTGGAATGCCCCCATTCTCTGCACCTCCTCATGTCCTGAGGGTCCTTGAACATCACCAGTGCTCCAAAAGTTTATATTCCGCCCAGTTACTGCAAGTCTTCTAACTCTGTAACATCCAACAGTCTCCACGACCATGCAACACTTGCTGGCTCTCAATTTGTATTTATTGAAGTCTACACATCTCTGTAAGCGGCTCAGAAAAAGCCGTTTAGATTCCGTCATGGACAACCCACAATCTCTCTATTTCCTTTGCCTTCTTCAGTGTCTGCACCACTCGCTGTATCTTCCAATAACGTTCATGAGTTCTGCAGGTCTGCCTAGCTCCCCAGATGACCTGTTCCATCCCATACAGCTTGCTCAATCACTGTAACACCCTCTGCTCTGTCTAATCCTCCTCTTTTCCACTGTCTTCCAGGCACAACAGCGGTTCTGTAAGAGAGCAGTGCGGAATGGGATGTTATAAATCTCAGCTGAGGCTGGAGTCCTACCATTAACCGGGAGTCACAAGGGAGAGAACCTGAGAGAGAGCAGTACAAAGCTGGAGAATATAAATCAGCGATGATCGGGGCCGACTGGGACTTGGAGTTGGAGATGCAGCAGAGCAGGAGGCTCGAAATCAGCACTGAGTCACAGAGGGAGTGACCATGTGAGGGGGCATCTTGGAGCAGAAGCTTGAGGCTCACTCACGTCTAGGAGGTGAAGGCACCAAAGTGGGAGGGTATAAATCATCATTGAGGATGGAGGTCTAATAGTGCCTGGGAGTCACAGAGACGGTGACCATGCGAGGGAGCAGAGTGGAGTGGGAGCTGGAGGATTACACGTACCTGGGAGTCAAAGAGACAGTGGCCCTGTGAGGGAGCAGAGTGGAGTGGGAGCTGGAGGATTACACATCACTGGGAGTCACAGAGACGGTGATCCTGTGAGGGAGCAGAGTGGAGTGGGAGCTGGAGGATTACACGTCACTGGAAGTCTTAGAGACGGTGACCCTGTGAGGGAGCAGAGTGGAGTGGGAGCGGGAGGGTGAAACGTCCCTGGGAGTCACAGAGACGGTGACCCTGTGAGGAAGTAGAATGGAGGTGGAGCTGGAGGATTACGCATCCCTGGCAGTCACAGAGATAACCTTCTGCTGCTGGAACCTGCCTGCACTGAGTTTGAAAGAAGTGTAAGAGCCTTCACTGAAAAATCCATAAGTTCACTGGATGATAATAAACCGTCATTAGTGACTGTCAGTTAATTGCTGTAAGCCAGCAAATTTATTTTTTCAACTTCTGAAGTAAGGATTGAGCTCAAAATATGAGAGAGATATGAAATTCTGATCCAGTACAATACATTCCTTCATTAAGCCACAGTTGAATTAGGGACTTAACCATATTGTGATGCCCTGGATGTTAACTTCATTCTAAGTCATTAAGTAAGTTACTGCAGACATGTTGCATGTTACGACATGCCAGCACATTTTTGTCAGAAAATGTGTTCTGTTACATTGGGAAGTCAAAGCCCCTGCTGGTGTCCTAGATGTACACGAGGTCTTGGAGATCAGACAGTGACGACAGACTCTGTGATGCTGCGAGTTAGACGGATAGCACACACACAGAACAAATCACCCTGCAGACATGACTGCGTGGAATGAGGAAGGGAATGATGGATTAGGCAATCGAAGAGAAACAGGAGAAAGTGAGGACTGCAGATGCTGGAGATCAGAGCTGAAAATGTGTTGCTGGAAAAGCGCAGCAGGTCAGGCAGCATCCAATGAACAGGAGAATCGACGTTTCCGGCATCAGACCTTCTTCAGCCCTTTTCCAGCAACAATTTTCAGCTCAGGATCGAAGAGAAACAGTCAGGGAATCCAGGAAGAGACTAATATCTTCCTCCCAATTCAGTTTCCCAGTTTGGAAACTGATGAAAGTGCTGGCTGCTCAGGGGAGTGTCGTCAGAGCCATGTCTGTGGCACCACAAACAGCCTGACTGTACAGGAGAGGAGGGAGAAGGAAGGAGGAGCAATAGTCACAGGGGAGACAGGAAATTGAAAAAAGTTTCAGCGTGTCTGTAATTCCAGGATGGTGGGGTTAATAATATCACTGTGTCTGCAGGACATTCGTCTGGGGGACCTGGGTAGGAAGGGTGAAGTGATCTGGGATTCAGAATTTAGGGAGCTCGGTGGATGGTAAGCAAGCGGGGACTCAAATGTAGCAATCCCTGGAATACTCCATGCGCCGTGTACAAGTGAGAACAGAACTCAGAGCTTTATGTGGATGAGAGTGTGACTGGAACGATGGTGCAGCAGGAAGGGTTTTAGATTCCTGGCACATTGGGACTGTGTCTGGGGAAGGCAGCAAATGTACAAGCTGGATGGGCTAGCGTGACAGACCTGGGACTGAATTTCTTGCGGGGTGTGTGGGAGGGATAGAAAATAACTTGGGCGTCTGCTTAGGATCCAAAAATGAATAATTGAGGAACTACCAAGATTCTCCAAATAATGGGAGATACGGTTGGCACTAATTTACAACAAGTTTATCAGTGATAAATGGAGTAAGAAAGAAAGCCTTAATCTGAGGAACTCTGCACGGACATAAATACTCGGAGTGTGGGGAGATCCAGATGTAGATTGGTGTGCGGAAATCTGATATACTAATCACCGAGAGTTGGCTCAGGGAATGGCACTACTGGGTGTTAAATATTGCTGGGGATAACGGATTCCAAAATGATATAAGGGAAGGGAAAGGATGAAGGTGGAAGTATTGGCTGCGATTAGCGTTAGTTAAGGAGTCCAGGAGAAAGAGGATCCATCCAAGGACAGAATGAATTTGGCTGGTGCTACAGAACAAAAAGTGCACAATTACACTGTGAGGTGCAGTCTGTCGGCCAGAAAGGGTGGAGAGATTAAATATGCAGGGGCATTTGAGAGCGATGACAATACTACAAATTAGTTATACTGAGAAACTTAATTTATACAGATATTGACTGGGTTACTGGTGGTGCAGGTCATGAGGGGCCAGTATCCATGGATGACATGAAGGAGAGCTCGCTTCAGGAGTATGTGTCCAGCCCAAGAGAGCATGTACTGTTGGACCTGGTCCTTGGCAAAGAGGTGGGGCAAGTGGATCCAGAGTCAATAGGGGAACATCTTGGGGCGCAGCGATCATTTTATTGTAAAGTTCAGGATGATGGTAGAGAATGATATGCAATAATTGAGAGTGAGAAGCACTAGTTGACTGAGAGCAGCCTTCAATGGTGTAAAAATAAAGTTGGGAAGTTTTCAACAAGGCCAGTGAAATAGAAGCTTTACATCGTGTGAACCAGATCAGATGGATCTGGGATTATTGAGATGGGGCTGCAGTGTGACCATGACTGGGAACTGAATAATCAAAGGTTTTCCCCATTTCTACAGCAAGAATAAATAGGCGAACACAGTGCAGAAGCGTTGTGTATAAAGGATGTGATCAGTATCATTGCGATGCTAATCAATTCACACACTGCTCTTTCCTGCCCTCACTCCTCATCCCTGCATCCTATGAAATGTTGATCCGATCAGATATTGGTAACGTTTGAACACTTCAGAAAATAGCACAGTATAGAGGAGATTACTCTGTACACTGTTTGCATTGGACAAGATGGAACATTGTTTTGTAACCCCTAGTTCTGTCTCGCCGGATACTGTAGGACTTCGGGAGCAGATCCCAGCACTTCTGTCCCTCTCCCCAACTCTACCTGGTGTCTGTGCTGCCCACGTCCTCACTCAGGACATCTCGCTACCTTTCCCCCAGCTGTAACAAACAATTCCACCTTCCTAAATAACGCTTGGTAATTCTCATATTTCGGAAGGAACCACCCCACACGAGAGCAGACGGAGCCAAGAGGGAGAAGTAGCTCCCCAACATTCAGCTCCTCACCCCATCACAGGTGAAGGATCCTGACCGTAACATGAGGGGCCAGTAAAGACAGTAAACAGATTGTAGGACTTAGACGTAATTCTTGTGTGGGAATGTGTGCAGTGAGGTAGATGTAAAGATTTATGAAGATTGAACCGGCGTCCACATGGGCAAGATCCATGCAAATGTCATCATGTGGAAACAGAAAGTTATCTAATTTGTTTGGATAAATTGATGTGCAGTATCATTCTTAAATCTTAAAATGTTGTAAAGTACAGTTATAAATAAAACCTAAGTGTCCTTGTCTATAAGCTGAAAACGTCTAACATACAGGTGCAGCAAACTACTTGGAATGTCAGTGGAATGGGAACCTTCATTGTCCGAGGATTTCAGCACAGGAGGAGTGACGTCTTGCTTCTGCTGAGTAGGAGCTTGGCCAGATTGTACGTGAAGGACTATTTGCAATGTTGATTCTTTATCTCAGGAAATATATTACTGCCACAGAGAAATGGCAAGCAAAGTTCAATTGACTTCTTCCAAGGAATGTTCTATCAAAGAGGGCCATGACAAACTAGATCTGTGTTCCCTAGCGTTTCAAAGAATGAGATTGCATTTCAATGAAAATTATAAAATACTAATTAGCTTCCTGCTTCAAACATATTTCTGGCTATCGGTGTCGTATTTATAAACTCCTTGAATTTTCAGCTGCATTCTGAACTGTGTCTCAGAGAGAGGTTGTTGTTCCTGCGAACACAGGGATAGGACCAGACCGAATACCATAAGGCATAGCAACAACAGTAGGCCCAGCAGCTCACCGCATATGCTCTGCCTTTCAGTTCAATGATGTTTGTTGTGATAATCCTCAACTCCATTTTCCTCATAACCTTTGATTCACTGATTGATTAAAAATATGTCTCTCATTCTTGAAGATACTTAATGATCCAGGCTCAATAGCTTTCAGAACCTTCTACAATTGTTTCCCTCTCACTGATATGAGATTTGGTGGTTTTAATTCTCTCGTTTGTTTCGAGCACACCTTATTGAGCCTACATTTGATTGCATCCTCTTCTGTCGCAAATCCTCTGTGGCAAAAGCACCGTAAGAAAAGAGGATCAGAACATGTAATGTTTTCCTTCTGTTCCCATATCAGTTAAGATACAGCTCATCCAGATCTGGGGAAGTGTCCACTCTTTTTATTCTGAGACTCTCCCCAATTCCAATAAGTCACTCTCTAAACTGAAGACTGATAGGAAGGACATATTTAACATATTCTCTGGATCCATGCACAGGCTGCCTCCTTGATCCCTAATATCCCCATTCTTTTCCAAGTTATCCTCTTCCCCTCGTATAGCAATAGAACACCCGCTGATATTTTATCACACCCCATTTTTGCTTTTCTACTATTTCCTTAAGTTCACCTTCTATTTTCTTATAGGGATTCCATTGTTCTGCTCACTTTAGAGCTGCTTTAAACTTTTCTTTACTTTATTATTCTGCTCTAAATATTTGCAGATATTCAAGGTCCTGTTGTCTCATTTTCCTTCATTGGAACTTAGAGTGTAAAATATTGGGCCGATACTCTCATTAAATCCACTTTGAGCATGAACACTGCTCCCCACTACACGCTGTTCGACTACAGTTTTACCCAGAATTAGAATTCCAATATTTAAAAGGCATGTGGATGCATATGTGATTAGGAAGGATTTGGAGGTATATGGGCCAGGTGCTTGCTAATGGGACTAGATTATGTTGGGTCCAGAAATAGACAATCCCTTGTTGTGTCTTCCACATGCTGATACAAGAAGCTATCAGCAATAAATTTCAACATATTTGTCCCCTCTTAAAAGCATGTGACTGCCCCAATAAATGTCGCATATTGAAAAGCATAAGTAGAATTGCCCTCTTATTGTTTTTATACACTACAGCGATTGGTTACACATTGGCTCATGTATTTTCTTCTAACTGGCGACCCTTAATATGACCCTAGCAAATATCTGTCATCTTATTATACTAATCGCTATCCTCGAAGCCTCAGTTGAAGATCCATCCAAGATATTGTCCCTATTTACAGCAGTAATTGATTCCTTAATTAATAAAACAACAGCATCTCCTGCCTATAGTTCCTATGATACAGAGTATAGAGTTGTCAATCCTGATCTCCTTCAACCACATCTCTAATGGCAGAACATGTTACAATTTCATGTGTCTATCTATTCCCTGACCACATCTGTCTGACATGTAATAATCCTAACTCCAAGGCAAAGGACATCCAACCTGGAACATAACACCAGGAACAGTCTGTACCTCATCTGTACTTCATCATTTCTTGTTTTTAAATTGATGCATCAAATGCCACTTTCCTGAACTGAGCGATCACCTCCACATACCATGAGTTTCTGGTGATTAATTTCCCACTCTTTGTGCAGGGGGAGAGCCCTCAGTAATGGGCAGCATTCATTAAGTCTCTCCGCAAGTGCATATGCTCCCAACGATGCTGCTGGAGTGTGCAGGATACCAGCTTGTGCTGACCCTTTGTGAACAATAATCACTCTCCTTCTGGTAGTTCAAACCTGCCTCGCATCATGTGGAGTTTCTCACAGAAAATGGTTGGTGTCTTCCTATATTTTCCATTCCATGATCCTCAGGATACTGGGAATCGTACTTGCTCAGGAAGACAGTACCATAGGTAGTCCTGAAATGGAAAGCAGTGAGTATGTCAGCTGAACAGGCCATTATGTGGTGGACAAGGTCAGATGAAGCATAGACTGTTTCACCCAGGTTGTGGATTCTCCTCAATTGGTAAATGTGGGAGGGAGTGAGGTGTGTGGGGTCAGGAAGCTAGGGAGGGGCGTTAGGCCGATACTTGCAGTTATGGTGCACATTGTTACATTCAACTGAGTGTCAGTACAATGTGTGTGTGGTGACATACATCAGACAAAATCCACAACGTTCAGTGATTGAAGTGGTTAGTGGTTTGGCATTTCCTGCTGTTTCCCACAGAGTAACTCTACAGGACTGATCTCGATCGAAACCCACTCTGAAGCAGGTTGGGTGACCCACGTATTAATCTCTGGCCATCGACACAGAAGTTCAATTTTATTTTGACCCTGATGAGTGTGAAGGTGGCATATGTTGGTTATGGCTTTATAGTGTTCACTGTGAGACACAGTGTGCTACAGGAGGCAGTCAAATTGTGAATTACTTCATACTGGGTCTGGTGCAGGGTGCAAATATCAAGAAGCTAAGAGGCAGGCCAGATGCTGTCAAGGGACTTGTGCGGTGTGTTCTGGCGAGACATGCCCATCCATCTGCTCCCTGGATCAGGCTGAGACTGAAGACGAATTTGTAAGACCTGTTTGTTGGTTAGTCATTGCACTGAATATGGACAGCATTTGTATCTACACTAAGACCAGCGATAGGCTATTGATTAGTTTTCACTTGCCCAGGGTGGGCTGCAAATGATTTCTTGTGAAAGTATGTCTGAAAGACTGCCCTAACCCAGGTTGGAACGTCTCTGGACAGATTGGGAGCAGGCCAGTGTTTCACTCAGTATTACAGACAGCCGTGAGTTCCAGTAGCACTATGCCTGATTTCAGGTATTTTGGAATCTATTTATTATGTCGGTTGTGATTCCAAGTGATGAGTTTCCCGATATGAACAATAATAAAATATCTCCTGTGTTTTGGATATTGGGGCCAACAATACCGTGTGAACTCCGACTATTTCACATAACAATGCCTGCATTATCTCTGAGAGCAACTGCATTGTTACTATATGTTGGGAACTAAAATATAAATTCATTACAACACTTTATGATACAAAAACAAAAGAAAACTACATGTTATTTTATATTGAACCGAGAATATTTGCCTCATTTTTGTCCGATCACAATTAAATATTCAATGTCAGTATTCAAATGAATACATTCTCACTCTAACATTTCGAAAGTTGTTTGGCTCTGAACCATTACATATTCACAGTGAGCAAACAATTCAACAATCAAATAGATTTAGTGTTCTTATGAATTAAAATATAATTAGCAAATTTAATTTTTCACTGAAATGTATGAGCTTTAGCTAATTGCAAATAATTTAAAAATGACAATTCAATATGCACTTCGAATATGATTTGTGTTATTAAATTGTATTTGTTACGAAGCCAAAGCACGTGGATCCATTTTAAAATGAACATTGTTTTCTGAATATTGAAGTAAACTCAAGTTGCTGGCTCAGCTGCCCAAATGGAAGGGCTGGGAGATGAGCTGTTACAAAATGGATACATGCAACAATTGGCAGTTAAATGGATACTTGAATTTTGGTTGCTGTTTTGACAACAATTCAAATTTAACCAATTAGTTTAAGCTATGCCCGGGATACCAAAACCCAATCGAGTTTCAATTTATTTTTTTGATGACATCAGTCCAGTGAAAGGGAACGATGTTGGGGCTATAAAAAAGAGTGGGCATTTTGAAAATTGGTTAGAGCAACTGCCACCGAACAACAGAGCAACTGCTGTAGAGTCAAAGTTCTAACTGCCTATCTAAAATCTTGCTCTCAAAGAAATCAGAAAGCAGTCTAGCAAAAAGATACCTTTTGCTGCAAAACATATTCGGAGTAAAAAGAAATAAGTCGAGAGTGTGGTGCTGGAAAAGCACAGCAGGTCAGGTAGCATCCGAGAAGCAGCAGTATCAACATTTTGGGCAAGAGCCCTTCATCAGCGCAACGCTCTTGACTCTAATCTCCAGCATCTGCAGTTCTCACTTTCGCTTAGTAAAAAGGAATAAGACGACCCAGTGAAATCAGTGGGTAAGATATTGAATACAGCAGAGAAGGTAGAGACTGTGTAGGCATGTGATTACGTCAATGCAATATTTATTGTGTGTTACTGGAACAGCATGTCAATAGGTTTGTGCTCAGTTAAGGGAAGCAATGTTCAGTTTCTTAGTAGTTTTGTTCGGAAAGAAAATTACTACTTTTCTTTAAAAAGGTGGCAGTTACGTGTTCCCTTTTAATCCCTCACACTTCCAACAGATGACAAGGTGAGGCGAGCGTTTCTGTGTGTTTAGCTTCATTTAGTAGTGGTTCGACCTCTGCATTTTAACAGATTTAGGGTTCTTCCGGTATTGGGCAGGTTTGAACAGATTTGGGGTACCAAAGCGGCCAGCAGATTTAAACACTTGGTGATTAGTGTCGTAAATCTTTAAATAAAACATAGGTGAATTTGTTTCAGTTTGATTACATGTGGTCGGTTAAATTAAAAGAGAGGGAAATGGCTCTTAACATTGCTAAAGAGATTCTGAGGTTTGAAGATACTTCCCAACTTTGCCAAGGAAGGTTAGAAAGACAGAGGATAGAAATTATTTTGGAATTAGCAAACAGATTAGAATTGCTTTTAACCAGAGACATAAGAAAATTGAAATGGACTTGGTCAAACACTGAGGTATATCAGAGAAACACAAGTGCAGCAGAATTAGAAAAACGTAAACTGTGTATGAGCCAAACGGAAGAGAAGAAAAAGAAAGGGAGAGAAGGATATTAGCTGAGCAAAAAGATAGAAAGAAGAGAGAGAGAGAGAAAAGGAGACTGAAAAGAGAGGGAGTAAAAGACTGAAAGAGAGAGAGAAAAAAGGAGAGAAGTTTCTTCGCTCAGCAAAGACAGAGATGAAGGAGAAAGAGAAAGGGAGAGAGTGTGAACTTCAGTAGTTGCAAATTAGTCAGGAAAATCAAGTTCAGATGATGGAAATGAAGTCAAGAGAGTTTATTGTGCTGGAGGGGTTCATAAACGCATTTCCAGAGTATTTACGTGATGAACAGAAACTTCAAGAAGTGAGAAGAGCAGCAGAGATGACCGAGAAATGTGCATTGATACATGACGTGAAATTTAGTTTCAGACACGAATTTCATCCGTGTGAGGAATAAAAATTGGAAGCAGGCAAGATCCTTCACTATCAAACAAAGAGTCGAGCTCACTTCGAATAGTTCTTCATTGGTGATAAAAAGAATTCCAAGAAAATGAAAGGCCTCAGGTGTTTCCATGGTGGTAAGATGGGACACAAAAAGTCATAATGCTGGTCGTGGAAGAATGACATTGTGGGAAAAGATGTGGCAATAGAGGATAATCCAATGGTATTAGGGAAAGTAGTAAAGGAGATCCAAAGAAAAGCCAAGGAGCTGCAGGAGAGTGCACAGCCTTGGCAGGGGTGGGATATTGAGTTAGTTGCTGATCTCTGTAAAGACTTTATCTCTGTGGGAAAATTTTACTCAGGAAGATCAGGAAGAGACTGGAAATAAGTTATTATTTCATGAGGTATGGGAACTGGTCAGTCTGTGATAGTAATAGATGAAAGTATTTTCACGCTTTCCGACACGTTACCCGAGAAGGTAATAATCTGTTGAATAGATAGGCAGAAAGTTAGCATTCCCCTGTGTAAGATCAGGTTGGAGAGCCAAATCAAGACTGGGGAAGTAACTGTAGGCGTGATTGACAGTATGTCAGTTTCAGGAATACAATTTGTTCTTGGGAATCATTTAGCAGGATCCAAGTTGGGAGTGACACCCCTTGGAGTGGAGAAGCCAACGGAAGATCAGGGAACTAATGAGTTACAAGAAGAATACCATGGAAGTTTTCCAGACTGTGTCGTAGTAAGTAGACACTGTCATAAGTTACAGCAAGAAGGAAAGACGAAGAAGTTGAGGTTCAGTTAGCTGACACACTGTATGATGTAATGGTACAGGAAAACCCTTAACAGACAGTGGGTGAGACAGAAGTGTTTAGTCCAGAAAGGCTAAGAGACTTGCAACAAAAAGATGAGAAGATATATATTATGACACCAACTCAGCAAAGGAATCAGAATATATTCCTGAGGGTTATTGTCTTAAGGATAGAAGCCTAAAACAAAAGTGGAGACCCCAGCAGGTTAGTGCAGAGGAGAAATGAGCAGAGGTGCACCAGATTGTGTTGCCTGTCGCATACAGACAGGAAGTGTTATGGGTAGAACATGAATTACCAGAAGGAGGTCACCTAGGTGTAAGGAGGACTCGGGCTAATGTACAAAAACACTTCCTTTGGCCTGGCATGCACAAGAATGTGGTTGAATATTGACACACATGTTATTACATGCCGAATGGTAGGTATGCCACAGGCAGTAAGAAAATCAGTAGCTTTGTTGCCAATTCCCGCATTTGAAGAATCTTTCACACGGGTTATGATTGATTGTGGAGGTCCCCTCCCTAACAGTAATTTGGGAATTCAGCACTTGCTAACCATAATGCATGCATGTACTAGGTTTCGGAGGCAATTCCATTACGGAGTATTAAGACAATTAGGATGGTCAGGAGTTGTTAGCTTTCTTTACCCGTTATGGGCTACCTGGAGAGATTTGATCAGGCCAACGGTCCCATTATACTGCTGAGACTCTTAAGGAGGTCTTGGACAGCGTACAACACTTTAAACTACATAAAAACAAGGACTGCATCAGGAATCCTGATGAAGAGCTTTTGCCCGAAATGTCGATTTTCATGCTCCTAGGATGCTGCATGAACTGCTGTGCTTTTCCAGGAGCACTCTAATCTACAACACTTTAAACCAAGTCCGTACCATCCAAAATCCCAGGGAGCCTTGGAAAGGTGGCATCGACCCTGAAGACAATATACATTCAGAATACACTGCATGATTGGATCAAGGTATCGAACTTGTATGGATTGCCATGAGAGATGCCCCACATGAATCTTCACCGTTTACTACCTTTGAGTT
Source organism: Chiloscyllium punctatum (assembly GCF_047496795.1). Classification (NCBI taxonomy): domain Eukaryota; kingdom Metazoa; phylum Chordata; class Chondrichthyes; order Orectolobiformes; family Hemiscylliidae; genus Chiloscyllium; species Chiloscyllium punctatum. The sequence goes on from NC_092755.1 coordinate 1,893,210, forward strand.
AATATTTGGACAGGAAGTGAGAGGGCCCTTGAAACTAAAGAATTGGTAGAATCGAAGTCAGAGATCTCACACTTGGATTATGTCGCAGTGGTGATGGAACAATTAAATCGAGAAGGTGAGTTAACTGAACAGCACCTGAATACGGCACTGCATAGAGTGAAGCAGTTGGCAGATAGAAACTATAAAATTCAGACGTTTCCCAAGGAGATGATGTATTAGTATTGTTTCCAGTAGTAGGTTACCTTCAGAGGCAGGTTTAGTGGTCCCTTTCAAATTGAGAAAAAGTTGAGTCAGGCAAGCTATCTGATAAAGATACTGGACAGAAAGGAGCTGTATTGGGCATGCCATCTGAATATGTTGAAACCTTACTATGATAGAGACAGGGAATTGGCAAAGCAGATGTTATTTATTGCTCTGCCGAGTGACAGATCAGATCCAGTTCTCATGGAGTTTGATGTGCCTCAAAGTGCGTTAAATAATAAGAAAGTTCTTAAAGTATGGGCTGAGAGAATTAGCTATCTGTCTCAGGAGCAATCGAAAAGTTTGTTGAAGCATTGTGAGGACAAATGCAGGAATAAAATAGGAGGACTAATACCATGAGGTGCATGAGGTGGAAGTAGGGAATGCTGTTCCAATAAAACAATACCTTTACTGGCTTAATCCTTTCAAAGCCCAAAAGGTCCAGAAGGAAGTGAATGTGATACTCAATGAAGACATCATCGAACAGAGGCAGAGTGGAGTTCGCTGATCTTGTTAGTTCCCATAGCTGATGGAACTCAACAATTTTCTTTGGACGATTGGAAGGTCAGCGTCGTAACAAAATCGCTCTCATCGCCAATACTGAGTTTGGAGGACTGTACAGAGAAAGTTGGAAAAGCCAGTTGCATCACAAAGTTGATTTACTGCATTGTTACAAACAGATATCTTTAATAGAGAAAGCAAAAGAAGTTTCTGCAATTGTTAACCCAAATGAACTGTATCAATTCAAAATAATACCCTTTGGAATGAGGATCACACCAGCCACATTCCAAAGACTCATGAACAAACTTGTGGCCAGATTAAGAAATAACCTGATGATGCGGTGATCTTTAGCCATTCATGGAAAGATCACATGTGACAGTTGGCAAAATGCTTTGAGTGATTCCTAAAAACAAAGCTGGAATTAAACATAAAAAACCCATAATTTTTGACATTCTTGGGACATAACATCGAACATGGAAGGAAGATTCCAAGGAACGCGTGGACGAAAGCAATTGAGGAATTTCCTTGAGTATGGAGAAATTGGTGCTTCGAATTTTGGGGCTGAGCAGATTCGACAGGACGTTTGTTCCAATTTTCAGCAGCATGGGGGCACTACTGGCAGATTTACTAAAGAAGAACATGGAATTTCGTTGGACAGAATAGTGCCAGGAGGCATTGGAAAATTTACAATCTATATTAACCATCACATCAGTTTAATTATATTTGCAGACATATATTTGCAGATACATTCTGTTTTGCTCAAAAGGGCACACACTGCAAGCAGTCAAAGCAGGCAGTTATTACATTAAATATTTTGTTAATTCCACTTTGGAAATAGAACAGGTCTAACTCAAGATTGGGACACAGACAGATTCTGACTTCACACCTTTAATGTATTGTCTGAGCTGAGATGACACCGTTTGTTGTAAAACCTTAAGTTATCATGAGAAGATGACTTAAATGAAGTTCTGGGATTTACATATTAATGAACCGAAAACTGCAACCCATTCTAAAAGATGAAAGAGTTAAAAATCCAGGTTTGTTCAATATACTCTTTCAATTGCATGAGACTCTAATATTTTGCTCTAAATTTTGTGTCTTACGATCTTACACTCCACAAACACCTGCTAAAGGAGCAGCGCATCGAAAGCTAGTGCTTCCAAAAAAAACCTTTTGGAATATAACCTGGTGTTGTATGATGTTTATCTAAATAACTTCAGATAATGGTCTTTTCAAATATAAGAAGACAATTACTCTCAGCCTTCCTTTATCCTGAATTCCAGTTATGATTCTAATTATTGATAATGTTATTGATATTCTTCGACAAAGTAATGCATTGCGTGTGTGTGTGTGTGTGTGTGTATGTGTATGGGTCTATGTGGTTTTGTTTGTATGCATGTGCATCTGCGTCTGTGTCTTTGGGTGTGTGCCTGTGTACGTATGTGTTATGTACGATCCATTGCAATTGGAGTGAAATGAAAAAATGAGAAATTCCCATATGATTGAGGAAATGTACAAAGACTCCAAGCTGTCTGATATCAAAGAACAAACCAAATTACAGCACAAGAACAGGCCCTTTGGCCCTTCAATCCTGCACCGATCCAGATGATGCTATCGTGACCGCCTTTCCCACCTCTGCTGGCAACGTGTTCCAGACACCCATCACCCCCTGCACAGAGAAATTTCCATGCATATCTACCCTAGACTTTTCCCCTCTTGCTTTGAACTCGTGGCCCCTAGTAATTGAGTCCACACTCTGTGGAAAACAAGTCTTGCTCTCCATCCTATCTATGTCTCTCATAATTATCTAGAGCTCAATCAGGTTCCCCGCTCGACTTCCATCTTTCTAATGACAAAAACGCTGATCTACTCAAAATTTCTTCATTGCGAGCCCCCACCATACCTGGTGAACATCTTCTGCACCCTCTCCATAGCATCCAGAAACCTTTTTGTAATGTGGCAACCAGGTCTGTAGGCAGTATTCCCAATGTGGGGTACAAAATGTCTTATACAAATGTAACATGACTTGCCAACGCTTGTACGTAATACCCCATTGAATGAAGGAAATCACGCGATATGCCCTCTTGACCACACTGTTCCATCTTCAGGGTACAATGGACCTGAACACCCAGAAATCACTGAACATCAATTTATCCCAGCACTTTTCAATTTTCTGTATATTTTGCTCTTGAATTAGATCTTCCAAATCGCATCATCTCACATTTGCCCGGATTGAATTTCATCTCCCATTTCTCTGCCAACTCTACAATCCATCTATATTGTTCATTATTCTCTTACAATCCCTGTCACTATCTGCTACTCCAACAATCTTCGTGTCATCTGCAAATTTGCTAATGAGGCCATCCATACGTTCGTCCATATCACTTCAGTATATCAAAAACAGCAGTGGTCCCAGCACGGATCCCTGTTGAACAGCACTGGTCACAGGACTCCATTTTCAGAAACGCCCTTCCTCTACTAATCTCCGTGAGCTGTGGCTCAGCCACTTCTCTCTCCATCAAACTAGTACAGCCTGGACCCTATGCGACTTCACTTTCTCAATCAGCATATGATGGGGAACCCTATCAAACGCATTACTAAAGTCCATGTATATGACATCTAATGACCATCACTCAACAAGCAACTTTGTCACTTCCTCAAAGAATTCTGTTAAGTTGGCACAACATGAAATTCCCTGCACAAAACTATGTCGCCTATCACTGATAAGCACATTTTTTCCAACTGGGAATACATCCTATCCCTCAGTATTTTCTCCAGCAGCTACCTTGTCACTAACGCCAGGGTCGCCATTCTTAAACAAGGGAACACCATTAGCAATTTTCCAGTACTCCGGGATTTCACCCGTGTTCAAAGATGCTGCAAAAATATCTGCTATGGTCCCACCTGTTTCCTCTCTCATTCAAGATCCCATCCAGACCTGGGAACTTGGCCACCTTAATGCCTTTTAGAATAACCAACACTTCCTCTCTCCTTATTTCAACTTGACCCAGAGGAATCAAGCATCCATACCTCATGTCAACATTTCTTCTTGGTGAATACCGATACAAAGTGCTCATTAATAATCTCACCCATTTTTCTCTGACTCCACGCATAACTTCCCTCCTTTGTCCTTGAGTGGTCCAACCCTTCCTCAAGTTACACACTTGCTCCTTATATATGAATTAAAGTCTTTGGGATTTTCCAAAATCATGTTTGCTAAATATATCACATGACCCCTTTTAGCCCTCTTAATTCCTTGTTTCAGATTGGTCCCACATTCCCAAATTTCTTCCCAAGCTTTGTCTGTCTTCAGTCGTCTAGACCTTATGTACACTTCCTTTTTCCACTAGGCTAGTCTCACAGTTTCACCTGTCATCCATGGTTCCCTAATCTTGCCATTCCTACTTCTCATTTCCACAGAAGCATATCTGACCGCAACTCTAATCAACCTCTCTTTAAAAGCTTCCCACGTATCAAATGTGGATTTACCTTCAAACAACTGCTCCCAATCCATATTCCTCAACTTCTGCTGAATTTTGGTATAGTTGGCCTTTCCCCAATTTGGCACTCTTCCTTTAGGACAACTCTTGTCTTTGTCCTTGCGTATTCTATAACGTATGGAATTGTGATCAATAGTCCCAAAGTAATCCTCAACTGAAACTTCAACCATCTGGCCAGGCTCATTCCCCTGCATCAGGACAAAAACGGCCCTTTCCTGAGTTGGACTGCTTACATACTGAACAAAAAACCCTCCTGGCTGCTCCTTACAAATTCTGCTCCATCCAGTCCTCTAATATTAAGTGAACACCAGGCAATGTTGCGAAAATAAAATCGCCTTTCATCACCACCGTGTTGCTCCCATATCTTTCCATGTTTCTGTTTACATATTTGTACTTTCATCTCAGGCTCACTATTGGGAGGCCCCAACATTGTTTCTACATCCTTCCTATTTCTGAGCTCTACCCTTATTGCCTCACTGTTTGAGTCCTCCATAGTGCCCTCCTTCAGCACAGCTGTGGTATCCTCTTTGACCAGTAATGTAACTCCTATACCCCTTTTACCCCCCTGTTTATCTCATCTGAAACATTGATATCCTGGGATATTTACTTGCCAATCATGCCCTTCCCTCAACCAAGTATCAGTAATAGCAATAATATCAACTCCAAGGTACTAATCCAAGCCCTGTGTTTATCTGCACATACTACACTTCTTGCAGTAAAACAAATGCACCTCAGATAATCTGTCCCTTTGTGTTCATCATCTACTCCCTGCCGACTCTTTCTCTTACTCACGCTGACTTCATTATCTATTTCCTTACAGGCTGCAGTTGCTATTTCCTTAATATCGTCTAACTTTCTCATTTGGTTCCCATCCCTCTACAACATTAGTTTAAACCCTCCGAAGCAGCATTAGCAAAAGTACCCCGAAGGACATTGTTTCCATTCCAGCTCAGGTGTAGGCAGTCCAATTTGTAATAGTCCCACCTCCCAGATAACCTGTCCCAATGTCCCAAAAATCAGAACTCCTTCCTCCTGCACCATCTCTCAAGCAATTCTATTCTTTCATTTCTACTCTGACGAGCACGTGGCATTAGTAGCAATGCTGATATTACAACCTCTGATGTCCTACTTCTTAACTTGACTCCTAACTCCCTAAATTCTGTTTGTAGGAGCTCATCCTGATTTTTTAAACCTACATCATTGGTGCCTACATGCACCATGAAAACTGGATACTCAACCTTCCCCTTCAGAATGTTCTGAAGTCGATCCGAGGCATTACTGTCCCTTGCACCTGGAAGGCAACATACCATTCTGGAGTCTTGACTTCGAACAGTAAAATGCTTATCTACTCCTTTTACAATTGAATCCCCTATGACTTAGCCCTTCCAGTATTTTTCCCGCCCTTCTGAACAGCAGACCCCACTACGGTGCTTTTAACCTGGCTACTGCTGTTTTCTCCTGGTGAGCCATCTCTCCAAAAAGGATCCAAAACAGTATACCTACTAAGGAGGGAGGTGACCACAGGGGACACCTGCAGTGCCTTCCTGCTCTTTCTCTGCTTTTGGTCACCAATTTCCTTTCTCCTTCAGCAATCCCAATCTGTGATGTTATCAGTCCACTGAATGTGCTACCTAAAACCTCCTCCGCATTGTGTGTGATTAGATTAGATTAGATTAGATTAGATTGCTTACAGCATGGAAACAGGCCCTTCAGCCCAACAAGTCCACACCGACCCGCCGAAGCGTATACCACCCAGACCCATCCTCCTACAATTACCCCTTCACCTCACACTACGGACAATTTAGCATGGTCAATTCACTTAACCTGCACATTTTTGGATTGTGGGAGGAAACCGGAGCACCCGGTGCTCCAAGGTGAGTCCATCCACTGCTCCAGAGCCATCATCCCGTCTATGCGTTCTTCATAAGAAGTGTCTTTGGTGCCAGGATCAGTGATGTCTCCGAGTATGCTCAGGGCATACTGTAGGGGAGGCTGTACAGCCATCGGCTGTGGTACACATTGGTACCAATGACATTGGCAGGAAACGTAACAAGATCGTGCAAGGAGAGTGCAGGGATATGGACACACGTCCTGCACGAAAACAGGGGCAGCAGCTGTGTCCCTGAGCTCCCACATTGAGCAAGTGGAGCATAACATGGCTCTGAGATCTCCTGTCACTTTCACTCTAAAGCTTAACTTGGTCTTAAATTAGATATACGCAAAAGGAAAGGGTTTATTTTTAACCCATCACTGGATTAAAAAAAATAAGAGAAGCACCTTATCAACACAGTACAGAGTGTATTTGCTTTGGTTAGATGAGGAGTTCGGGGTGGGAGACATTACACGTGTAGTGTCTGTCGTTCAATTGCTGCCCAAATATGTCAGATCACTTACCCTCCCAGCGCACAATTCGTCCTCTCCCACTCCGCTCCTCGCTCTCACCGCTGCTGCAAATGGAGGCCTGATGCTCGAGGTAAGTCTGTTTTTAGTGGGAAATTAACCTTCCCAGCAACCCCCTGGTCCCAGCCTCTACCCCCCCCCCCCACCTCTCTCTAACTCCTCCCAAGAGATAATGCACAAAACATGCAAACATGTCTTTTATTCAAGGATTGGCAAAGTGAACAAATGACAATCATGGACCAAACAAAATTAATGTTATGGATATTTGCTGTGATTCTTGAATTACTAAATATTTGGATTTTTAATGAGAAAATAAATTCAGGTTTTTTTTCAGATCTGAGTTGGATACGTTTTGATCAGGATGTGATCATCATTGGTGACAAAACCAGAAGTTGCTGGGAATGCTCAGAAGTACTGGCAGTATCTGTGGTGCGAAAGCAGAATGGTATGGTAGGAGACTGGCTCTGGCCAGGTAACTACGCTCATAGTGTTCAGGGATGTGTAGGTTAGATGTATTAGTCAGGGGTAAATGTAGAGTATGAGAATAGGCTAACGGGTCTGGGTGGGTTACTCTTTGGAGGGTCAGTGTGGGCATGTTGGCCCAAATGGCCTATTTCCACAAAATATAGGGATTCGACGATTCTATGCATTCTTCATAAAAAGTGTTTTTGGTGCAAGGATCAGGGATGTCTCCGAGAATGCTCAGGGCATACTGAAGGGGAGGGTTTACAGCTAGTGGTACACATTGGTATCAATAACATTGGCAGGAAATGTGACAAGATCCTGCAAGGAGATTGGCCTGAGTGGAAACGCAGAATATCCAGAGTTGTAATCTGGGGTTACTCCTTGTGCTAGGTGGAAGTGGGATAAAGAAGATGAAGAGAGAAAACGTTAATATGTGGTTAAAGTTAAGGAAGAGGGTTTCAGATTTATGGCTCGTTGGGATTTTGTCCAGGGCAGGTGGGACCTGTAAAAAAGGGCAGGATCCATTTTAACTGGAGGGACATCAACATCCTGCCAGGGAGGTTTGATGATGCATCTTGGGTGGAGTTAAATGAATAATGCAGGAGACTGAAAACCAGAGCAGCAGGACAGCAAGTGAGCTGAAATTAGAGTTTAATAAAATAGAGAGGCAGGGCCAGTCTAAGGACTATGCTGAGGAAAATAATAATAGCAATTTTAAAAATGTGAGCGGAAATGATAGGTTCAGTATTACCGGAGATCAAAAAATAAGAATGGCTTGTGTAGAGTGCGCCAAAAGTATTACAGGAGATAACCCAATCCAATAGAACTTACGTAAATACCCTGTACCTAAATGCATGGAATATTTGGAAAAAATGACAGCACAAACAGAGTTAAAAAGATATGGCCTGGTGGGGCTTACAGAAAGGTAGTTACAGGAAGGTCAGTGTTGGGAAGTGAAATGTCCAAGGGTACTCATTACTCAGACAAGAACGTACAGCAGGTTGAGTTGCTGCATTGATTAAGAATGATATCAAGGCTGCATTAAAATGACATTAGCACGAGAGACCAAAATGACAAATCAGTTTGGATCCAAATAAAGCACATGGAAGCAAACCTGCTTCAAGGAGTAATTTCATGCCACAATACTCCCATCCTCCAAACATACTTTCAAAAACCAGGGAATAACTATGGCTTGTGAGAAGGGCACAAGAGTGAGCAATCTGTATATGCATATTGGTTTAATAACTCAATTTGGCAAGGGTAGCCTCAAATAACGATGCGCAGAATGTATGAGGGATTATTTCTTAGAACAACAAACCAGCAAACTGGCTTTTAGATTTGGTGTGAATAATGAGGAAGGAGTGATAAATCATCTTATAGTAGAGGATCCTCTAGAAAGAGTGACCGTATCATGCTGGAGTTTCACATTCAGATTCAAATATACAAGGGTTTTAGTATCGGGCAGTGATAATTATGTGGAAAGATTGGCCTGAGTGGACTCGCAAAATTAACATTGAAGGGCAGAACATATGAAGAACAATGGCAAATATTCAGGAAGATAGTACAAACACATCAATTAAAGTTTATTCCTGAGTGGGGAAGAGGAATTGCAAAAAGATAAAACGTCATTCATACCTTAACAAAGAAGACTATGATAAGATGAAAGTGATGTCCTGGTGGTATTATCAGCAACTGCTGATTCAGCGATCAAGATAATATTCTGGGAACTCAGATTCAAATGCCACCATTGCAAATGCTGGAATATAAATTCAACATCAATCTGCAATTAAGCTTTACAGATTAATGGTGAGATCACTTTCACTTCAAAATTATGTCTCCTTTGTATTGAGCACTCGAGTAAGGGGAAGAGCTGCTCTCTGTTCAAACTGTCCATAAACATCATGTTCTTAAATGCAGCAGTCAGAAACCCCTCTCAACCTCCTCTGCATCAAAAACATCTAACTCCTCATCATCGTTTGAGTATTCTCTCTTGTCTGGTTACTTTTGAAATGTATCACCTCACATTTATCAGTCAAATCTCATCAGCCATTGATCTAGCCACCTGAACAAGCCATTTATATCATCTTTAAACTAACATGTTCCTCCTCACTGTGAACCACCCACCTAACCTTTGTGTCATCCATAACATTATTCATCATTCCCCTCAAAATCCATCCCTCACATTCTTATCATCATCACTTATGAAGCTCACAAATAAGACTTGTCTTATTTCTTCTGTTCTTCAGATATGGTTCAAAGGAGAAGAATTAAGAATTCCAGTCTCTTGTTCTTCCTATTTTTGTTGAATTTACAGCGTGATGCAACTGAGGTATTTTTACGAGAGAGCCACAGATTTTTTTTGGACATGTAGCTGAATTATCCTCTTATACTATTCTTCACTGTAAGTTTTATTCATAATGATTGCATGTATTTAATATTGAACTAGGTAGGGCTGACTTACTCTGCAACATTTGTATTTTACGTGGACCTGGATAATGTTCTTTGTAACATTCCCTGCAATACTCAGAGCTGAAGGAGTTTTTCATCTGCAGGATGGGCACAGGCTCATATGATTGCTTGAAAGAGCTGGAGAGATAATGATAAAGATTTAATTAAATGCTGCACATATACACACGGTAGGAGATCAAATCATATCGCTAAATGGACCCTGCATTTGAAACAAATTATTAGAACATATGCCCACTCTTCTTTAAATTGTAAAAAAAAGGTTTTAATACGTGTTCTTAGAACAGTATGGATCTTACAGCCGCTCGTGGGATTGCAAGCATAGTTAAAGATTAATTATAGTTTTCTATTCCATTTAATGTTTATAGTTTATTCATGCAAGATTATTTTTTCATTTTGTTTTATAAAAATTCAAAACCAAAAATAACAAGCAAAAAAAATCTTTTTTTCAAACGAACATTGTTTTAATGAGCTTTTCAAAGGGGGGGCGGGGGGGTCCTCGAAACAAACTAGAAAAGTCTACATATGTTTCAAAAGTCGTCTTCTTTGTTTTCAATGTTTTTTTTACTCAAAAACTATTTTAAAATAGGAAGATGTGCCTTTATTCTGGAGAGTCCTGCATGCGTTCAGCTCTGGAGAAGAGGTTTTTCTTCGAGAAATTTATTGAAGTGGAATATTTTTGTTGAGTTGGTTTTCCAAATGGTTGATTTTATTTATTTTTTAAATGTTTGATATGTATACGGATATATTTTCTATTTTAATGTCACGAAAAATTCAGTTTATAAGCATAATAATATTAAGGCCATATATATAAGGTAGAGAGGGAGTTAGCTGGAAGTTATTATCCAGCAAAATCAGTCGGATCGATGGGTGACTGTCAGGACACATAAGAAGGTAGTTCAAAAATCTCCGGTGGCTATTCCTCTATCAAACAGATGTTCAGTATTTGGAACTGTTGAAGGGGGTAGTCTCTCTGAGGAAAATTGAAGAGCCATCGTTTAATGGACTGTTGGAAAAATTCTTATGTTCGGCAGCGTTTGAGAAGATTTTGTATTATTATTGGGACAGGGATCTCTCCTGTCAGGGGCATAAACAGGAGATTCTGTGGCAGTGAGCGAAAATTTAGAATAGTTTATTGGTTTCCCGGTACTAGGATTAAGAACGTCTCCAAAAGTCTTAAGCATATTATTAAAGGTGTGATTTAGAAGCCAGAAATTATTGTATATATTGGTATGAATGACATTTTTAGGGAAAGGATTAAAACAGTCCGGAGGGAATTAAAGAGGTGGTGTAGAGGATTAAAAATAAAACCTTAAAATAGTAATTTCTGGTTTGCTCCCAATGACAAATTATACCTCAAACCCTCTGACCCCCTGGCCCCCATGGCAGAGATGGCTGCTCTTGGTGATAGGAATCTATTTTGGAATACATTTCACTTGAAACAGTCTATTGAAATAGAAACGGGATACGGGGATACAAATGCCTGGGTTGAATCGGTGAAGTATACTGTGAAAAGTCTGAACAAAAGCATTGGCTATGCATGTGCCTCAGGTAGACCGGTGGCTCATGTGGTTCCGTTTCCGCTCGGGTGGAAGCGGGACAGCGCTAGTATGCTATGTATGATAGCCCTGTACCAGGATGAGACGGCGTGGGACGACCCAGGCTGTCGGGCTTTGCTGTTGTTGTTTCCTCCCCTGAAGAAGGAGGAATTAAAAGCTCCCCCTTCATTTGCAGACATGGTCCGGAATCACACCTCCTGTGTGTGAAGAGTTAAAGTCCCGCTTGGAAATTGAATCGGTTCCTGGGACAGTGTTGTGAGGTAACTATTCAGCTTTAAAGGTACCCTGAGTGGATTTGTGGTAAAGTAGCGGAAAGATTCTAAGACCTACTATTCCCTCTGACTGGCGAGGCACTTGTGCAATTGTTAAATTGTCTATTCCATTCACCCGAGCATTTGAAAAAGGTGAGATTGCTGAAATGGGGAAAACGAGGAGTGCATGGTTAGTCCTTGCTACCCCCTTTGATGATGATATTTATTTGGACTGTATAGGGGTTCCCAGAGGGGTGCCTGATGAATTTAAGACTCGTAACCAGATGGCAGCGGGATTTGAGTCTCTTTTCTGGTGGGTTACGATTAAATAAAAATGTCTATTGGATTAATTACATTTTTATAACCAACAAAGATTTATAAATTGCACCGGAAACGCTTTTAAAGGAATAGCTGAACAGTTAGATGCCACAAGCAGGATGGCCTGGGAAAATAGGTTGGCCTTAGATGTGATGTTGGCAGAAAAAGGGGGAGTTTGTGTTATGTTAGGGGGAAGGTGCTGTACCTTTTTTCCGAATAACACGGCTCCAGATGGCTCGATTACTCGAGCCTTACAAGGATTCACGACCCTCTCATGTGAGTTGGCTGAAAAGGCTGGAGTGGACACTTCAATAACGGGGTGGTTGGAGTCTTGCTTCGGTAAATGGAAAAGAGTTGTGGTTTCCATTCTAACCTCCTTAGGAGTGGTCGTTGGGATTCTGGCAGCACTGGGCTGTTGTATTATTTCTTGTATTCGGGGTCTCACTCAGAGAATGATCAAGACCACCTTGACCAGACAGATGCCCCTGAAGGGTATGCAGGGGGGCAGCCTATTACTTATTGACAACTCATGATGTTGAGAATACCCCCGAAGGCATTTACAAAGTAGATGAACTTTCAGGTCTGATGCTCTCTAACCTGGAGGCCTCATTGTCCCTGAATCAATAAGATCAAAATACACTGACAAAAAGAAAAGGAGGGATTGAGAGAGAAAAACTTCAGGTTGTCAGGTGTATGTTGATTTTAACGAATATAGAGGATCTATAAGAAATAGTTTTAAGCTAAGAAATTACTTTGACTTTTGTAGCTGACCACAAAAGAAAAAGAGAAGTAGGAGGGGCATTTCACAATAAGCTCATAGTTGTTGGTCCGCTTTTTGAACTATCAAGATAGTAAAGGACGATCTCAGAAGTCAGGAGGTTAGATAAGAAAAGAGCAACTGGACTAAATAAAAGAAAGGCTGCAACGAGCAAGGACGGTCAAATAAGGCAGATTTAAAGAAAAACAAGTGAGGTAATTAATAAGTATGATCGGCTTAGGCTTGGGTGCAGGGAATAACCAAATGAAGGAATAATGGGCGGAAGCGATAATCAAATAAGGGGATAGAATGAAATAGACATTAATGATAGGTTTTTGCTCAGTGTAGGGGTGACGAGAGACCCCTCAGAAAAGTATAAAAAGCTCTGTGTTTCACTGTCGGGTGTTTCTCGCCTCGTCGAGCCACCCATCTTGAAAGAGGTTCGAATAGATGTGCTGCATTGAAACTCTTTGACTCGGACTAAAAATTATTGATTAGGTGTATTCGTTTCTCACACAAGCAAAATCATTAAGTCCCAATCAGTTTGGGGACTAAGATGATCTGCAAGCTCCACTCACTCTGGCGTCGTTTGATGATGTCCTCACTGAGCATAGCCTCCACCTCCTTCTTGACCTGTCTGGCATTGAGAGGATTAAAAAGATATGGATGTTGTTTTATACGAACAGTATTCTCTACGTCTACTTCATGTACAATAGCATTATTCCCCCCCCCCCCATATGATTCTTACATACGTCCTCACACTGCAAAAACAAACCTTTCAACTGCGTTCTATGCTCCTGAGAGAGATAGCTTACGAACTTAACCCACTGCTCAAGGACTTCTGCATAACTTCAGATCACTGGAAAGAGTAAAATAATTCCTGGATGCTCTCAAATAGACTGCGGGACTTGAACTGCATGCATAATGACTTTATTTTGCCCTCCCCCCTTTTGTTTTTTCCTCCTCCTTTCTTCCTCTTTCTCTTCTCCATCTTTCCTTGGTGGGGGGTAAGGGTGGGGTGTGGAGGTGGGGCTCGTTCCTTATCCTTTTTATAGACCCTTATCTTTAGCTCGTGGGTTTATTTGATTATTGGGGGATGTTTCTGAGCCATTTGATTTGTTTGCTTATTTTTTGCTGAGTTTGCAATTTTGTAATTTTTTCTATTTTCATCTTGTGTTGTTTTGCGAAGTGTATCTAGGTGATGGTGTCGGGGGATGGGGGTCGCCCACTTTTAACTTCTGTCTTATAAGATGTTGGACTTTCTTTACTCTACTTTGTTATGCCCGGGCCGAGAGTATGCCTCTGGCTGGGAGATGTTATGGCGGGATTATTGGAAGGTAGTAGTGCCCCTTGTGAACAAGGGGAAAAGTCTCTGCTTTATGTTATTTGTTTTTTGGAATGTTCTTAGTTGTTTTGATTTAGCTGTTTTAAAGAGTGTTTTATGTGTGAATCATTTTTGGTTTTTAGCCAATGTCTTTTTGGTGGGGTTCTTCCTCCTGGGGGGGTCTCGGGTTTGCTTGGATTATCATGACTAGTTATTCATTTAGGTGGTGTACCTGGAATCAATCAAAAGGAACAAGATATTATCAAGTCTTTAAAAAGAAAGGGTGGATGTAGCCCTTCCACAGGAGACACATCTACCTGATAATGAGCTGTCAAAGCTGCAATAGGGTGGATTTGGCCAAGTGTTCTCTTCATCTTTCAGCTCAAAAAGTAGGGGAGTAACCATTCTCATTCGGAGAAATCTTCCTGTCCAAATGTTAAGCCAATAAAAGATGAGTCTGGGTGGTATATGTTAATTGAAGGCCTAATATATGGCGAGGAATATGGGATGTTGAATCTCCATGCCCCCGGCGCACCTTTTTTAAATTTGTAATGGAAGCGTTCTCCAAGTTGATGGCTCTCGGGCTACACCACACAATTATAGGGGGAGATTTTAATAGCATCATTGACCTACGGATAGACAGTATACCTAAGAGCTCAGCGGGCATATCTTTGATATCTAGGCAGTTGGCGGATCTGAGTAGTGAGTTGTGGCTGGTAGATGTGTGCAGGTGTTCTCACCTGAGGGCAGATATTTTACTTTTTATCCTAAGCCAAACACAAGTGCCATACCAGAATCAATATGTTTCTGTCCCCTCAACGCATTTGAACTCAATATTGCTTTGTAAAGTAGGTAATATAATTATTTCCGACAATGACACAGTATATATGGAGATTAAGACTAGTGATGATGAGAAAGGTTCCTGACATTAGCTATGAACCCTTTCCTATTGAAGGATAGCAAGAACATAAAATATTTCTCACAAGAATTTAACACCTTCTGGGATATCAACTACAACACGGCCAGTAACCCTTTGGTGATGTGAGAGACTGCTAAACTGTACGCATGAGGCTTGGTTATCTCATATGCTTTGACCCAGAAAAGACAAAAGGGAGAACAACAGTGTCTGCTCGAGGATCGCCTGAAGGTGGCTGAGACAGTGTATATTGATAGACCCTCCATTATTAAACTACGGCGGATCACAGCCCTTAGGGTATCTATGAATCCCACACTTACTCAAACAGCAAAGAGGGAGCTATTATTTGCGAAACTGAGATCATTAGATTACCGTGACAAGCCTGGCAGTTATCTAGCATACCTTTCCAGAAAGAAAAAGGCTCCCCAAACCATTATATCTATTAGAAAGAGTGCTGGTACCCTGACTTGTGATTATAAAATGATAAATGCAGCGCTTAGAAAGTTTTATTTCGAATTGTATAGGTCACAGGGCTCTGAGGATAGAACGATGAAGATAAAGTCTTTCTTTAAATAAAATCTGGCCTACCCGGGCCTAACCTCGGAGCAGGTGATGTTCATGAATGCCCCCTCTGGCAAGCCAGGAAGTACAGGAGACAGTGAGACAGCTCCAGAGTGGCAAAGCATCCTGACCAGACGGATTCCAGGTTGAGTTCTATAAAGAATTTATTGGGTAATTGGTCATACCATGAGGCAGCAGTGCGAACCACTGAGTTTCAAGATGAGATTCATACAATACTACCCTGTGCTGGCCTCTCCACACCACTGCATCTGTGGCGCCGTTTTTAATGTCCAAGATAACAAATCCTTTACTGTGAATCTCTTAAATTGCATGCCGTTTGATTTTTCAAATAATATCTTTGGAAGCACAGAGCAGTTTTGTCAGTTACTAAGCGATGTTGTTCCTGCATCATTATCAACACCACTGGGCATTTATCGGGACTTTTCAATACTTTCTCACATAATTGTTGTGCATTGCTATTCAAAGAATGAGAAATAAATTCATCTCAATGCATGACAAATGGTTCAGTCAGAGGTGAGCATTTCCATTCTGACAGGTCCACGTATATTTGCAACCCTCCATCTACCAGTATTGTGTGTGTGTATTGAAAGTCCTGTCAGTTTGGATGATGCTGTGAACGGCTGCCCTCCCTCTCTCCCTCCCAGATTGATTCCTCGAAGGTTATCACTCTTTGCCACAGTAACTGCGGTAGGGTGAGGAGGCCAGCTGAGGGAGAGATTGACTCATTTTCAGCACCACAGAGACTGTCAGACCTGCACTCGCGTATAGATATTCACAGAGTGAAATACAGGCACACAGGTACAAGGGGTAAGAGGGGAGATGGCTATCGAACACTCCACCAATTTGGCTTGGCCCGTTCTGTCCTATTGCAAGCTGTTTCTCCTGTAATAGGAGATGGGGAGGGATGGAGTGAGGGTGGGAGTGGGTGACCCTGCTGTTAGTGCTTGTGTAGGTGGTGGACAGGGGCCGATGGCGACGTTTCCAGAGGTAGCCAGTCAACAGTGTTGTATCCATGCAATGCTATTAGTGAGGGATATATAATAGAGGTGAGAGAGAGGGGGAGATGCTGCATGCAGCAGTGAGAGTGGTGGAGCATGAGCCTTGTTTGGGGGTAGGTGCTGTAACAGATATACAGCGAGTGTGAGGGAGCAGAGAGAATATGGTGACCGTTATACTGACAAAGTAGGGAAGGTTATTGATGCTTGTGCTGTCTTGCTGGACATTTCTTCAGACCGCAGATACTGCACTGAGCTCAGACCATACTCGGTGGGTCTGGTGGTGTGGCCCTCTCAGGGACGAGAATGGTCCACCTCTGTTCTAGCCCATCCACCAGGACCTTTGTGCCCCTGTGGACAAACTGTGGTGTTATTGCCCATTATCTGCCATGCTCAGGGTAAACTGTGCAGGGCAGCTCGAACCTGAGAAAGCTCAACCACGAGCCCACTGGCCTTTTAAATATGGCGCCAGTGCCAGGGATCACGGAGTATCAGGAGCATCTGGACGATGGTGTGTACCTCCAGCCATGATGGGTGGGAGTATCGTGCTGGCATTAAATGATTGGGACACCATGGAGTGGGTTGGGTAGTTAATGAATTGAGTTTGATAAGATAGCACCAGGAAACTAGCTTAGCCTCTTGCAGACAATCCCTCTGTCACACTCAAAGAAAATGTCATTGAGATAAATTGTTGTTTGATTCAACCCAATGAGTCGAAGACTCTGCTGATCCTAATCCCAGTGACAACGCTGCAGCTGCTTGATCAATGCTCTCCATCACCTTACCCTTGGAAAATAAGGCATTGAGGAGCGGGTGGTGGAGGTATCATTGGAGGAGCACTTTATGGTAAGTCATCATAATTCTATTAGTTTTAAAATAGAGATTGAAAAGGATGAACCAGGTCTAAAGCTTAAAGTTCTAAATTGTTGAAAACCAATGTTGATGATAATCAATAATTTTCTGAAGTCGATTGGGACAGATATTCGGAGAGAAGGGGGTCAGTTGAGAAGTAGGAAGCCTTCAAAAATGAGACGTCAGGAGTACAGAGATATTATGTCCCTGTTGGGGTGAAGGGTAAGGCTGGTACGTGAGAGGAATGCTGAAGGATTAGAGGAATTGAGGTTCTGGTCACGGATAAGAGGGTAGGATATGTCAGGTATAGACAGCAGGAAATGAGGGTTTTTTTTCTTAATTCATTCACGGGATGAGGGCGTTGCTGACTAGGCAATCATCTATTACCAATCCCTAATTGCCCAAATGGCAGTTGGCAGTAAATCACATTGCTGTGGGTCTGGAATCACTAGTCGGCCAGACCAGGAAAAGATGGCAGTTTGTTTCCTTAAAGGGTCTCAGTGAACCAGATGGATTTTCCAACAATCAGAATGGTCATCATTAGCCTCTTAATTCCTGATCTAAAGTGGATCACTAGAAAAGTCTGAAGGCCAAGTAAATTTACTTATGAGGGAAATTCGGAGTGTAAAAGGGGGACATGTGATAGCTTTTGCAAATAGAGTTAAGGAGAACCCAAGGAATTCCAAAAATACGTCAAGGACAAACGAGTAACTGTGGAGAGAATTGGACATCCTTAAAGATCAGCAAGGCTGCCCATGTGCAAAACCACAGGAAATGGGGGAGGTACTGAACGAATATTTTGTATCAGTATTTACTGTGCAGGAGGATAATGGAAGGTAGAGTACTTGGGGAATAATTAGTGACATCTTGGAAAGCGTCTGTATTACAGAGGAGCTCTGGAGGTCTTAAAACATGCAAAGGAAGGAAAATGTCCTGACTTTTATTAGATGTACGCTAGAACTCTGTGGGAAGCTAGGGAAGTGATTGCTGGGCTCCTTGCTACCCACAATAGCCACAGGTAAAGTGCTGGAAGACTGGAGGTTGGCCAACGTGGTGTCATTACTTAAAGGATTTAACAAGGGTAATAAGGAAAAGCTAGTGAGCCTGACGTCAGTGGTGGGTAAGTTGTTGGAGGGGATTATGAGTCAAGGATTTTCACGCATTTTGAAAAGTAACAGCTGATTAGGGATATTCAGCATGGCTTTGTGCAAGCAATATTCCTGAAGAGGGGATTATGTCCGAAACGTCGATTCTCCTGCTCCTTGGATGCTGCCTGACCTGCTGCAGATTTCCAGCAACACATTTTCATCAAGCAATATTGTGTCTCACTGACTTGACTGTGATTCTTTGAGGAAGGGACTAAAAAGATGAATTGAGATACAGTGATGTGCATTGTCGATATTGACTTCAGTAAGGCATTGAATAACATTGTGCATGGTTATCTGTTTAACAAGGTTGGTTTATATGAAATACATGGAGACCTAGCCATTTGGATACAAAACTGGCTCAAAAGTAAGAGACAGAGGGTAGTGGTCGAGGGTTGCAATATCCTGGCAAAGGTTTGCAATCCTCCCCCTGCTGGGCAGATAATCCAGTTTATGGAGTAACCCACTAGCACAGTCTGCACAGCTCTCCATCTTAGCCGTTACCTTTCCCCGGTTTATGGTGTCTGAGCTGGTTCTGTGAAGCTGATTCAGAATTTGAGGCAATGGACCATTCTATCGGATCTGGCAATGTCTCTATTCAATGTTTGCTTTCTTGGGATTGGACTCACCATTGTCTTATTTATCCCGTTATTCCAATCTCGCATCTCCTCATCCATATTTTCGGTAAGTTATCAGTTAATAAATTACTTGGGTTTTTTTCTGTCTCTTTCCCTGGCCTTACTTTTTGACTGCTTCGTGCGTCGAGTGCTGGCATGGTGGAACTCTGAAACGTTGAGATGCTGTGTGTCAGGCTGTTGCTTGCTGCCTGATGTGTCCCGTGTGGTGCTCCATGGACAGCGATGTTCCTGCAGCTGTGACTCTCATGTTTGAAACTTGGTATGCTCCTACTCACGGAACGCCTCTGTTTGTCTCTCTCAGTTGATTGTGCGGTTATTAACACGAGGAAAATCCTGGAGTATAATTGTAAAGGATCAGGCGTCTAACTTGTAGCTGAGGAGCTTCTGACTGACCCTTGTTATTGAAAAGGTAGTGGAGGTGCTAGCGATGAGTTGCTGGAGGTTGCACTGTGAGCTGCCTCAGACATTCAGGGAGTCTTGAGGATTTGGTGACCCAACTCTGGATGGAACATGGGGACTGTAGTTACTGCATCTGGGTCTGTAACATGAACAACAAATGGAGCAGAGACTGCAGAGAGGGGAAGCTCTGAAACCACGGAGGGAGTGTGTGTGGGGAAAGGGATCTGCGATATCTGTCTGTGTTTTTGCCTGGACAAGTACACCCTCTCACTCTCCTCGTTACATACGCTGATGCACAGTCTCCATATCTGCTCCACTCACACCCTCCCTCTCTCACATGGACACTCCACCCTGTCACATGCACACATGCACACGCAGCCTCTCTCTCCCACCCGCACTCACACACACACCCCACACTTTCTCTCACGTACACAGTGTCTCTCTCTCCCCTTCACACAGACACGTCCTCTCTCTCTCACATACGCACACGCAATTGAACAGACATGTACGCACATATACGTCTGCGGGGTGTATTTGCATTTGCCCATTTCTATTTGCAGATGCATTTTATTTTGTTCAAAAAACGTACAATTTGTAGACAGTCAGTCAATGTGATATTTTATAAACTCCTACTTAGTAAATAAAACTAGTCTGACTCCAGACGAAGACAGAGACAGCGTCCAATCAAGGTCTCACACTTGGAATACATTGTCTGACTGCAAGTGTTACTTCATTTACCTAAAGTTATCTCCAGGTAGTGACTTGAAATAAATTCTGCGGTTTGTATAATAATCAAACAAGCTTGCATCTCCATTCTAACCGATTAAGTATTTAAGAACCATCTTAGGTGTATACAATTCGTGTGCATAAGTTGTACAACCCTTTGGTTTTTCCCTTATAACTTCTGTGTTTAAGGTTTTCCTCTCTCTTACACCTGATGAAGGAGCAGCTCAATGAAACCTTGTGTTTACGAATAAAGTCATTGGACTCTAACCTGGTGTCGTTTGATTTTTGACCTTGGCCAATGCAGTCCAAAACCAGCGGCTCCATATCATGGTGTTTACTGGTTAGCTAATCCTCTCCCCTAGCAAGTAAATTGTTCCTAACCCCATGTGTTTTTGTCTTGCATCTTAATCTTTTGCGAGGCACATTATGCACTGATGTCTGGAAGTCCAGATATAATACATCTATAGGATCCCCATTATCCACCTTGCTTATTACGTTTTTTTTTCCAGAAGCTGGACAAACTTGGGTTGTTTACTTTGGAAGAGAGAAGGCTGAGGGGGATGTGATTCAGAAGGATAAGAATACGAGGGTCATGGGCAGGGTGGATTGAAAACTACTGTTCCTATTAATCAAAGGGGCAAAAACAAGGGAACACAAATTAAACTGAAGGGTTTGAGGATGAGAGAGGATTTGAGGATTGTTATTCACTCAGATGGTGTTGGGATCTGGAATGTACTTCCTGAGAGTGGAGTTGTTATGGTAACCACATAACAGCTAAATAGGACTTGGGCGAACTCTTGAAGTGTTATAACATTCCTGCGTGCAGGCTTCATGTCGGAGAATGGAACTAGTGTAGACTATGCTGTATTTCGGATGTTACAAAGACTATGTTCTTACGACTTTATGGCGTGGATATGAATTGATGGGTTTCTGAAGAGAATATTGACAAGAATTATAAGGGTGAACTGTCAATGGAAAGGGTTAGAGAAAACAAGTGCACCTACGTTACACTCTGAACCCAGAGGAAGGAGAATAGAGAACCGGGTTATAGCAGAACTATGAAGCAATTACTTCAGTTCAGTCTTCACAGAAGAAAACAAACCAAACAAATCAAATCTTCCCACGAAGACTGGAAAGCCTATGTCTCGAGAGAAAACTAATGAAATTAATAAATAAATGCTTTCGGAGAAATTATTTGGACTGAAAGTATGGTTGAATTTAGAATACAGATGGAAGGTGAGAAGGTAAAGTCCAATACCAAGGTTCTGTGCTTACTCAAAGTAAAACAATAGGATGAAGGAAGAGTTGGCTAAAGTTGACTGGAAGCACATACTTTACGGTGGAACCATTGATGAACAGTGGATAGATTTCGAAGAAATTTTTCCAAGTGTTGAGCAACATCATGTAATAGTGAAGTGGAAGGTCTGTCGGAAAAAGGGTAATCTGCCATGGATGTAATAAGGAAATAAGGGAGGCTATCAAAATAAATAAATGTCATAAATAATGGCAAAGACCATTGGGAAACTTGAAGATTGTGAATACTTTAAAGGTCAAAAGCGAGCAACAAAAATGCTATCAAGAAACATAAGATAGATTATGAGAGTAAACTACCTCAGAATATAAAATCAAACAGCTGCCCTTTGATCTCTTTTAAATCTCTTCCCTCTCACCTTAAACTTATCCTCTTTGGTACTGGACACCTCTGCCCTGGTAAAAGACCTTGTATATTTATCCTATCCATGCCACTCATGATTTTATAAAAGTCTGTAAGGTCGACCCTACCTCTCCATATATCTCAAACCTCCCATCTCCGTCACATTCCATTTTAAATACTTTTGTCCCCTTTCCAGGTTATAACATCCTTCCTATATCATGACGACAAGAATTGTACTCAGTACTCTAAATGTGGCCTTACCATTCTCTTGTACAGCCACAACATGATGGCCCAATTCCTAAAGTCAATGCTCTGACCGATGAAGTTAAGCGTGTCTAATGCCTTCTTCACCGCACTGTCTACCTGCGACCCCACTTTCAAGGAACTGTGTACCTGCACCCTAGGTCTCTTTGTTCGAAAATACTCCCCAGTGTCCTACCGCTAACTGTATAAATCCTGCTCTAGTTTGTCTAACAAACTGCAACACCTCACATTTCTCTGCATGAAGCTCTACCTGCCAATCCTCAGCCCACTTTCTCAGTTAATCAAGATCTCATTGTTCTCTAAGATAACCTTCTTCACTGTCCACTATTAACACCAATTTTGGGGGTTTTGTCTACGAACTTACTAGCCATGGTCCCTATATTCTCATCCAAATAATTTACAATAACAATGAACAGCAGCAGCTTGGTCCTTGTGGCACACCGCTGGTCACAGGCCTCCAATTTGAAAAGCAGATCTCTCCCAGCACCATCCACCTCCTACTGTCAAGCCAATTTTGTATCTAATTGGCTTGCTTTCCCTGATCCTCTTCGATGTAACCTTATTAATCATGAGGAACCCTTGTTGGGCCTCACTAACGTCCTCGTAGACAACGTTTGCTGCTTTACTTTAATCTATCTATGGGGGGGGCACGCTGGCTTTATGGGGGGCACGCTGGAGCCATGGGCGGCGCGGTGGCTCAGTGGTTAGCACTGCTGCCTCACAGCGTCAGGGACCCTGGTTCAATTCCCACCGTAACTGACTGTGTGGATTTTGCACAGTCTCCCCGCATCTGCGTGGGTTTCCTCCGGATGCTCTGGTTTCCTCCCACAGTCCAAAGATGTGCAGGTTAGGTGAATTGCCCGTAGTGTCAGCTGGATTAGTCAGGGGTTAATATAGTGGGTTTGGGTTTCCATTCGAAGGGTCAGTGTGGATTTGTTGGGCCGAAGGTCCTATTCCCACACTGTAGATAATCAATTCTACCTTCCGAATCATCTCTTCAAAAACTGAAATCTAGTTTTGAGACATGGATGCCCAGACACAAAGCCGTGCTGAATATCCCTAATCAGTCCTTGCCTTTCCAAATGCATGCAAATCTACCTCTCGGAATATCCTACAAGCACTTACCCACCCTTGATATCAAATTCACTGGTCTGTAGATTCCTGGGTTTTCCTTGCATCCTTGTTGCACATAATGCAACAATATTAGCTGTCTTCCTGTCCTCCAGCACCTCAACCGTTGCTGATAAAGATACGCAAAAGAAAGTCAAGAGAACTACAGATTTCGTAAACCATAAACGAAGACAGAAATGTGCTGGAAAAGCTCAGAAGGTCTGTCAGCATCTGTGCAGAGAAATCAAAGTTAATGTATTACAACACAGGGTAAAACCCCCGCCCCTCCCCAACCCCAACGCTAATATAAACTTGCAATATAGAAAAGATTTAACCCATGCTGTAACCTGTAAAAATTCGGAAGGCCAAGAACCATCCTAAAGGTCAGTATTTAAAGTAAACATTAACAACATTTTAAAAGTCTAACAGAGAATGATTAACTAACAACTATTTGCAACCCCTTTCTCTGACTATCTTTTACTTTCCCTTCTACAATACTGGTCCGATAAACACACCCAATTCAGATTGACCAAAACATTCAAATTTCAGAACCAGCCAGCTGTCGAATCGTCTGTTTGTATCTTCCTCTATACTGGTTGCTTCTCCTTCGAGTTCCTGTTTCACAGGTCATTGATAAACAAAGGTACATTTAAGAGAGCTATTATCTGGGCAGTCTGCCCATTTTGCTGGCATGGCAGATCTCCCCCAACTTTTCAAGTTTCTTTTGGCTTTATACCCCAAAACAGCGGGTCAACTCTTTTTAAAAAAAAATTGTCAAAATGCCAAATTCAAACTCGAGTGTAGTTTAGTTTCTTGGGACATGATTTAAACTGATTGATCGAATTTGATTTTATTTTTGTCTCATAGCAAACCAGGTTCTGCCAGCTTTTGTACCAAATGTTACATTCTAAATATTGCAGAGCTCATTGTATTTGTAAATACTTCAACTCCCTTAAAGGTACAGTACCCTTTACACGTTCCTAACACCTTCCCTCTCAAAAAAGAACCATCATAATGAAAACGTGGTATCATTTGTTTTTCTATTCTTTAAACACATTACCACAACATACAGATAACTTAAACCTAAGTTCACCTTAACTTCTTCCCATATGTCTATGTATATCATTGGATAAATACAAATCTTGTCTAAACTTTATCAGTTAAATCTGTGAGAACACATGTGTGATTACATTTTTACGACATGCTATATGTACAATTTTTAGATTTCAAGTCTGTAATATATAACTCCAATGTAAGAGTCTTTAAAGCGTTTAAAGAATATATAGATTGGGATCCGTGTATACAACCGTCTCCAACGCGCTATTTGTGGGTACACATTAAATTGTTATTAGGCTAGTACCAAATTTAAGAGTTCTTCCTCAGTCATGTAATATTTTCTATGTTGGCGGTTGAGTTTCTTTGAAAAGTACAATCCCATCTCATCGTCCTGTTGCAGTATAGCTCCAACTCCTATGTCACAAGCGTCGATGGCTAATTTGAAAAGTTTTGAAGCATTTGTTGGAGCTGAAACTGGTTTGGTGGTCAATATTTTTTTTAATGGTCGAATGCCTCCTGGCATTGTTTTGTCAACCAAAACTTAGTGTTCTTCTTCAGTAAGTCGGATAACGGTGCCACTACACTGCTGACGTTTGGAACAAACTTCTGATAGAGTTCCTCAGAACCTTTCGTCTTTGTGTCCCGTGGGGTCAACCTTCCATGACCGGTATTTTGCCCCAAGAACATTACGTCTGCTTTCACGAATACAGTTTTGTTTAATTTTATCACCAGGTTTTTTTCTTGTATTTGTTCAAAAGGCTCTGTCAACTGTACCAAGTGATCTAACTAAGGATCACTACATCGTCTAAATGGACTGCACAGTTTATTAATCAGGCCACAATTCTGTCCATGAGTCTTTGGAATGGTTTGGGTGTGTTTGTCATTCCAAAGGGCATCACTTTGAATTGATACAGTCTATTTGGCATTACAATTGAGAAATGCCTTTCACCATCTCTGATAATGGTACCTGATAGAAACTACGCATGATGTCCAACTTGGTGATGTATCTGCCTTGTCCAAATTTATCGATACAGTCCTCCAATGTCGGTATTGGATACAAGTCTTATTTTGTAACAGTTTTGACATTCCAATAGTCCAACCAAAATCATTGAGTCCCATCCGGTTTGGGAACTAAGATGATCAGCGAGCTCAACTCACTCTGGATTGGTTCGATGATGACCTCATTGAGCATGACCTCCACCTCCTTCTGGACCGGTCTGGCTTTGAGTGGATTAAGACGATATGGATTTTTTTTATCGGAACAGTATTCCCAAGTCTACTACATGTACAATAGCATTAGTCCTCCCCATATTATTCCTACGTATGTCCTCATACTGCAGTAACAAACATTTCAAATGCGTTCAATGCTCCTGAGACAGATAGTTTACTAACCTATCCCACTGCTCAAGGACTTTTTAATAACATATTTTGAGGCAGGTCAAAATTCACAACATTTGGATTTGATTCCTCACTCTGTGGGGCAGTAACTAACAGCTGATTTTCCTATTCTTTCTCTCCTCTACGTTTCAGGAGGGGATGTACACAATCAGTTATAACCCAAATGGAGGGATCTTCGAATGTGGGAATTGGCTAGTTTCATTACTGCCTGTGGCCAACCTACTATTTGGCATGTATGACACGTATGCCAAAGGTTAACCACATCTGTTGCATTCCAGGTCAAGAAAAATGTTTTTGTTCCTTAGCCTGAGCCTTTAGTACCACTCAGTGACCTCCCACAGGTAGTTCACGTGCTACCCGTAACAATTCCTGTCTCTATGCCACCTGCAACATAATCTGGTGCACTTCAGCACATTACTCCTTTGCACTAACCTGCCGTAGTCTCCACTTCCTACTTCGGATGCTATATTTCTGGTAACAACCCACGGGAATATCTATGCCTCACTCTTAGAGTACGCATCCACATATATTTCTTTTGACCATCTTGCCTGTCTGTTGTCAATTTCTTAGCCTTTCAGGACTAAACACCTCTGTCTGATACTCTCTTTGTTCATGATTTCCCTGCACCATTACGTCAAACAGGATGTCAGGTAACTGAACCTTAACTCCTTCATCGTTTTTTTAAGTTTGTGCTTCCTGCTGTGACTTATGAAAGTGGGATCTGGTTACTGTACAGTCTGGGAAAATACCAGTATATTTCTGTTTCAACTCCTCAGTTTCTTGGTCTTCCTTGGGCTTCTACACAACGAGGGGTATCACTCCCAACTCTAAACCATTCTCAAGAACAAACTGGATTCCTGGAAATAACACTCTGTCAGTCACTTCCACGGTTATTCCCCAGACTTGAGTAGGACTCCAACCTGACCTTATGAGGAGGAAAGCTAAATTTCTGTCGAACCATCCCACAAATTACGACACTCTGGGTAACAGATCAGAAAGACTGCAAATTTGCTTATCTCTTACTAATAGAAAAATGTTAGATCCTGTATCTCCCAAAATGATAACTTCTTCTCCTTCTCCCCCTGTTATTTCTGTGTAAACTATACTCACAGAGGCGAATTCTTGATAGAGATCAGATGCTAAATCCATACCCACTCCCGCCTAGGCTATGCACATTCCTACAGCTTTTCAGTTCCTGTTGGGGTTTCCTTTAATACTTTCACTAACGTCACTGGCTTAACTTATTTTACCACTTCTTCTCCCACAATGCCTCTCTTAATGACCAGCACTGTGACCTTACATTTCCCATCTTATGGAAGTGGAAATACCTTTTACCAGTGCACTTCTGAAACCACCGGCACAGAAATTGTCTGTGTCCCACTCTCTGTCAGTAAATATACCGGAGGCCTTTCACCTCCTTTCCACTCTCTTGGGCATCTTCTTTAACCTGTGGTAAACTCTTCTTCTCTATTCTTTCTTTTATACTGTAGCATCTCCCCTTCTCGCAAATTCTATCCCTCGCAGGACGAAATTCTGGCTGGAAGCTTGTCTTATGCAGCAACATGTAATCATCTGCTAATTCTCCTGCTCTTCTCAATTCCTGAACTTTCTGTTCCTCAACATGAATTCTTATTATCCCCAGAAGTGAGTTCGTCAACTCCTACAGTAGAATAATATCCATTAGAGCCTCACATGTCGTATCTATCTTTAAATCAAGCAACCATCTATCAAAATGCCCATGTTTAGTTCTTTCAAACTCAACGTAAGTCTGACCTGGTTCCTCCTTTATGTTTCTATACTGGTGTCTGTATATTTCTGGTACCAGTTTGTGAGCACTTCAAACAACTTGTTTGACGTCTTCAGAATCTCTTAACTCCTCATTTGACAGCGGAGAATATACTTCACTCACCCTACCTACCAGTTTATTCCGAACTAGCATCCCCCATAAATCCTTGGACCTTTCTATCTGCCTAGCCAAGTCTTCAATGATATAAGGTTAGATTGCTTACATTGCGGAACCAGGCCCTTCTGCCCCACAAGTCCACACCGACCCGCCGAAGCACAACTCACCAAGAACCATTCCCCGACATTTACCCAACACTACAGGCAACTTAGCATGGCCAAGTCACCTAACCTACACATGTAAAGATTGTGGGAGGAAACCCACGCAGACACGGGGAGAATGTGCAAACTCCACACAGTCAGTCGCCTGAAGCTGGAATTGAACTTCGGTGTCTTGCGCTGTGAGGCAGCATGCTTCATCTCTACTGCTTCAACATTTTTCTCATCAAAATGTGCCAGAGTTTTGACATAGTCGTATGTATCACTATCTTCCCTTTTAATCTACATCCTGGTAACTTGACTTTGCTGACTAAATCGCAACATCTCAAGTTCAAATTCTATCTCTTTTTGCTCAGCTGCGAACATTCTCTTTCCTTTTTTTCTCTCTCTTCTGTCTTGATTTCTGTTTCTTCTCCCTCTCTTTCTCTCTCCTTTGTTTATCTTTGCACTCCATTTTCCTCAACAATAATTTAAGGTTTTTTTTCCACTATACTGCACTTGTTGGTTTTCTCTGACACACCTTCGTGTTTGAGTAATTCCCTGACAATGTCAGCTTTACTTTTGTCTTTGGTTAAACACAAAACTATGCTCTTAGCTAACTCTAAACGTTATCTTTCTTTCTAAACGTTCTTGGTAAATTTGAGAATCAGCTTCAAACCTCTCTTAAAAGTTTAAGAGCCATTTCTCTCACTTTTAATTTAACCAACCACAAGTTATTCAACCGAAATTAAACAAATTCTCTCCATGACACTTTATTTAAAGATCTCAGACATTAACGTGCCAATGTTTAAATATACTGTGCTGTTATCATCCCTCAAATCGATTCAAATCTGCCCAGATCTCAGTTTGGATTTGTCAAAACCTGTTCAAATCGCGGACGAAAGCCCCCAAACTGTTACAACACAGGGTTAACACCTCTCCTAATTTAAACCAGCCACACAGAATAAGTTCACCTCATGCCATAATCTCATAAGTTTCGAGTGGCAATGATCCATTTACAGAGTCACTATTTAAAGTAAAATTAACAACTTTGTCATTTAAGTACGACAGAGAATAATAAAAGAATCAACTATTCAGAAATCCCTTCGGTTAAACGTATCTTGTCCCTCCCACTCTACAATACTGGTCCAGTGAAACAAAAAGCCCCGATTAAGGTTTACAAAATATATAATTGTGTTTCAAAACCAGTCAGATTTGTCGATTCTCCTTTGTCGATTTTGCTCTGTAGATGTTACTCTCGGTCAGATTCGATGTTCGACTGTGCAAACTTCTTACAGACAGGTACCTTCAGGCAGCTGTTCAGCTCGCAGTCTATTTTTGCGGATGTTCTTGGCAGTTGTCCGCCTAAATGTTCCAATGTCCGGTTTTATACCTCAAAACATCGGTTCCTTTCATTGATTTTGATGTCATCAACTACATTATATTTCAAACTCAATTTGATTCCAGTATGTTGGAGCATAAGTTAAATGGATTGGTTGAATTTCAATTGGTTTTTGTTCCGTGGCAACTCAGCCTTACTATTGATTTCACGGTCAAATGTTACATTTTAACTTCTTTCAGAACACTTTGTGCCAGCTTCCAGTATCTCTTAAAGGTAACATATACCTCTACACGTTAATGACAATATCCTTTATCTGCCCTGCATAGCTTTTCATAAATTTGATCAATTTAGTAAGTTCCCATAATAGTCTTTTCTGCTTCAAAAAAGACCCATTTTCTCTCATTCTTCCTTTACCTAAATATATCTTTCCAGTTATCATTCCAATTAGTTACAATATTACTGGTTTTCTTCGACAAAGTAATGCATTGTGTGTGAGATGAAAGAATGTGATGTAAACACGTTCCCATATGAAGGGGTAAACGAGCAACTTTTCCAAGCTTTCTGATATCAAACGTGATGTAAAAATCTCCTTTATTCATGAATTGGGAAAGTGAACAAGTGATGTTCATGGACTGAACAGCAGTAATTTAATGAAACTTTACTGGCATTATTGAACGACCAAATATTTAGTTTTCTCCCTAGAGTTTAAATTCAGCTATTTTTCTTTTTCAATTCGTTTTTATCAATGTGCAATCATCATCGGTGACAAAACCAGACGTTGCTTGGAATGTTCAGTATTTCTGGCAGTATCTGTTGTGAGAAAGCTGATTCAAAATAGTCTACAGAAATGGGTCTAGATTTTTTTTTGCAAATAGTTGACGGTTAGATGCATGAGGTAAAAACAATGACTGCAGATGCTGGAAACCAGATTCTGGATTAGTGGTGCTGGAAGATCACAGCTGTTCAGGCAGCATCCAAGTAGCTTCGAAATCGACGTTTCGGGCAAAAGCCCTTAGTCAGGGTTAAATGCAGAGTAACAGAGTAGGGGAATGGGTCACGGTGGGTTACTCCTTGGAATGTCAGCGTGGACGTACTGTGTGAAATGGCCTGTTTCCACACTGTAGATATTCTACGGTTGTACGATTCTTCATAAAAAGGGCAGTCGGTGCCAGGATCAAGAATGTCTCTGAGCATGCTCAGGGCATATTGAAGTGGGAAGGTAAACAGCCAGCCGTCGTGGTTCACATTGATACCAATGATATCAGTACGAAGAGTGAAAGGTTGAAAGGTCCTGCAAAGAAAGTTCAGGGAGTTAGGAGTAAGATTAAAAGCAGGACCTCCAGGGATGTAACCTTGGGATTGCTCCCTGTACCACCTGAAAGTGAGACAAAGAAGAGTAAGATAGTATGTCTGAATATGTAGCAAAGAGGATTGTTTCTGATTTTTGAATGATTCAAATCGTGTCGAGTGCACCTGGGAACTGTACAAAAAGGAAACTGTGCACTTTAACTGGAGGGGCCCGAACATCCTGGAAGGGCGACGTGTTCGTGTAGATTTAACCTAATGATACAGGAGGCTGGGAACCAAAGCAGCAGGTCAGAAACTGAGCAGAAAGTAAAGGTTAGTCGAATAAACAGGCAGAGCCAGTTTAATGACCATGCTGATGGAAGGAATCATAACAATTTAAAAACTCTGAAAGTGAAACTCTGATCATTAATCTGTAAACTGTAGAATATACTTTCCTATTTCTAAATGTATTTGGTTTTCAAATATTTCCAGATTTATATTGCCTCGCCAAAAATGTGATGTTGATGCAGAGGTTTGTTTTGTGATCCAGGTTCCCAGTTTCTCATCCTTCAGTTTCGCAGTTTATTCATTGAAATAATGCACTGTTATCCCATTCAACTTTCCAAGGTGCTGAAACACAGATACATTTTCCCAACTATGAACCAAAGACCAATACTTAGAAAGAACAAAGAAAAAAGAAAATTTACAGCCCAGAAACAGGCCCTTCGGCACTCCAAGCCTAAGCCAATCCAAATTTACTCTCTAAACCTGTCGCCCAATTCCTAAGCATCTGTATCCCTCTGCTCCCCACCTACTCATGCATCTGTCCAGACGCATCTTAAATGAATCTACCGTGTCTGTCTCTACCACCTCTGATGGCAACACGTTCCAGACACGCACCACCCTCTGTGTGAAGCAATTGCTGTGAGTATCCTCCTTAAACCTTTCACCTCTCACCTTGAAAGCATGACCTCTCGTCTTTGAATCCTTCACCATGGGAAAAAGCTTATCTCTATCCACCCTGTCGATATTTTTCATGATTTTGTAAATCTCAATCAGGTCCCCCTTAAATTTGTTTTTTTCTACTAAAACAAACCTAACCTATTCAACCTCTCTTCACAGCTAACACCTTCCATACTAGGCAATATTCACGTAAACCTACTCTGCAACCTCTCCGGTGGCTTTTCCTCTATCAAAATGATTTTCAATTTTTAGAACTGCTGAAGGGGATTGTCTCTCTGAGGAAAATGGTAGAGCAATCAATTTTTGGACACTTGGAATGATTCTCATGTTCGGCAGCATTTGAGAAGATTTAGTAGAATTATTGCTACAGTGGACGCTTCTGTCAGGGTCATCAACAGGAGATTCTGTTGCAGTGACCATAGATTTAGGATGGTTTGTTGCTTTCCCTGTGCAAGCACTAAGAACGTCTCGAAACATTTCAAGAACTTTGTTAAAGGGGAGATTGAGCCGTCAAAATGTATAGTACATATTGGTAGGAATGATAGTTTAAGGAAAGATTAAAGCAGTGCAGAGCAAATTTAAAACGTGAGGTCGTAGATTAGAAATAAAACCTTAAAAGTTGTAAATTCTGATTTACTCCCAATGTCAGACTGAACGGAGAGGGAGCAAAAGGTTAAAGGAGAAAAATCGATGACTGAAGAGCTACTGTGCAGTCGAAGGATTTAGATCTTTGGGAGATTGGAACCTTTTTTAAAATAGAAAAGACCTGATCAGAAAGGATTGGTCGAATCTAAACTGGAAAGCAACCAATATCTTCGCAGGGAGATTTGCTCAGTCTGTTTAGGAGACTTTATGTTGATAGCGACAACAAGGGGGATATTCCAAGTAGCGTTACAAATGGTAGGATGAACGGAGAAGTTTATGAATGTGAGGAGAGCATGTCAATTAGAAAAGAAAGAC
Source organism: Chiloscyllium punctatum (assembly GCF_047496795.1). Taxonomy (NCBI): domain Eukaryota; kingdom Metazoa; phylum Chordata; class Chondrichthyes; order Orectolobiformes; family Hemiscylliidae; genus Chiloscyllium; species Chiloscyllium punctatum. Next base: position 1,925,318 of record NC_092755.1, read on the forward strand.
AGCAGGTTCAAATGTATGTCGTAATTCTGAAGCACTAAATTTCATTTATTTCAATGTAAGGGGTCTTACAAGAAATGTCAATGAACTCAGGGCATGATGAAGAACTTGGGATTGGGACATCATATGTATTACCAAAAGTTGCTTAAGAGATGTTCAAGTCGAAAGTGTAGTGCTGGGAAAGCACAGCAGGTCAGACAGCATGTCAGGAGCAGGAAAATCGAAGTTTCGTGCAAAAGCCCCTCATCAGGAATGGGCTGATGAAAGGCTTTTGCCTGAAATATCGATTTTCCTGCCCCTCGGATGCTGCATGACCTGCTTTGCTTTTCCAGCACCACACTCTTGACTGTAATCTCCAGCATCTGCAGTCCTCAATTTCGCATGAGACATGTTCAAGACTGGCAATTCAACATTCCAGGTGTTAAGTGTCATAGAAAGGATGGAAAAAGACATGTGGTGTGCGGGGAGAGGGAGGGTTGCCGTTTTGAAAAAATAATAAATTATTGCTGTAATTGGGGAAGATATTTCTAAAAAAAATTCATCCAGTTAAAATATGTGGGCAATATTACAAATAAGAAAGTAAAGATCACTATGAAAATATATTTGTAGAAATTAAAAATAAAAAAATATAGAGCACGTTGATGGTATTGTACCATATGCTTTCCAACAGTAAGAAAAAAATTGAAAAACAAACATGTAGGGAGATCTCGGACATATGTAAGCTTAATAAGTTTCTAATAATGGGGATTTTAATTTTTGAAAAACTGATTGAGACTACCACAGTGTTAAAGGTTTTGATGGTGAAGAATTTATCGAATGTGTCCACGAAAAATTTCTTCATCAATATGTAGATCATCCTAATAGAGAAGGAGCAAAACCAGATCATAGTTTTGCAGGGCAAATGACTGATGTAAACGTGAGAGAATATTTTGTGTATTGCAATCATAACTCTATCATTTCCATAATGTTTATGGAAAAGAATAAGCCTTTCATTTTATTTTGATAGGAGTATCATAAATGTTAATGGCATGGGACATGGACTTTCCAAGTTACATGGGAGTAGACTATTAGCAAGTTAGACGATGTCTGACAAGTGGAAGGCATACAACAATCGAAAAACGAGATTTGATAGGCATTATGTTCCTGTTAGAGTGAAGGGTAAGGCTGGTAAGGTTAAGAAACAATGGACAACTACAGTCATTGAGGTTTTGTTAAAGAATCAAAGAAAATCTTACTTTAGATGTAGACAACTTCACTCAATTGAATCTCTTAATCAGTATAAAGAGTGTGGGGCATTATTTCATGAGACATCAGGAAATCAAAAGGGGGATATGAGATAGCATAGGCAGAAAAGGTTAAGGATAATCCAAAAATATTGTGCAACCACATTAACAGCAAGTGGGTAACCACGGAGAGGGTAAGGCCTCTCAAAGATCATGAAGGATGTCGATGTTTTGAACCCAGGAGATGGGGTATAAAATAACATTCCTTGTTCACTAGACAGCAACATCAACACTATTGCCTGCACCTCACGTTCCTCCAGTTTGAACTCTATCTGCTATTTGTCAGCCCATTGACCCATTTTATCAAGATCTTTTTTTAATCGTAGCAAATCTTATTCACTGCCCACTGTGCCACCAGTTTTGGTGTCATCTGCAAACTTACTAACTATGCATTTGATATTCTCTCACAAATCATTTACATAAATGGCAAACAATGAAATCCTAGAACCAATCTCTGTGCAACACTGCTGAGCACAAGGCTCCAGTCCAAAAAAACAACTGCCCACCATTAATCTCTGTTTCCTGACATTGCACCAATTCAAAATTCCTGACATTGCACCAATTCAAAATTACTTGCAACAATCCCAATAAATAAACCCCTGAGCACAAAGAGTAAAACTTACATTCAATAAATTTTCATGTTACATAGTCAGAGGGCTGAAGGAGGGGGAAAGCGTCCAGTTTCAACAGTGACCCTGACTGAATTAACCCTCGAACTGAACTGACCTGGGCAGCTGCATCGCTGGCCACATCCCCTTAATTACACCAGTTTTTGTTGGAGACTTGAAAGCCTTCTGCCCAACGTATTATTTCTTAGGTAAAAGCCAAAGCACCCCAATGAATTATTCAAAATTGAGACATGTTGAAACCTTGAGTTGGTTAGAAAATCTCTGAAAATAATTCAAGAACAACATAATCTTGCAAGGAGACCACCTTTGTGACAATTCCCCTAATATAAAACTTAATCATCAATATCAAAAGATGCCTTCAGGTTTCAACACCCCCCCCCCCCCCCCGAAATAAAATAGAGGTTAGTACACTAAAATACGGATGTACATTCATTTACTATAAACATGCAAACATGCACAACTACATCCGGATTCAGTGTGTGGTATTCCCATCACTGAGTGCATCAATCTGTCATTCAAGTCTTGACAATGCATCAACAATCATGTTTTCAAGACCTGCCACATACACAATTTTCAAATTGAATAGCTGCACCAACAGGCTCCAGTGAAACAGTCTCGCATTTTTGTCCTTAAATTTCTCCAGAAACGTCAATGGGTTATGATCAGTGTACATAGTTGTCTCAGATGTGTTGCTGGTTATAAAAAACACTGAAATGTTATATTGCCAACACAAAGCTCACAGTCACTTTCTCGACTGTTGAATATTTCTACCATTGAGCATTCAACTTCTCGGAGAAATACTTAATAGGTATTTCTGTCTTCTCCTCACTTTTCTGCAGGAGCCCAGCACCGACACCCACATCACTCGCATTTAAAGCCACTTTGAATGGTTTTGCATAATAAGGTTTGGCTGATAGTGGGGCAGTGGATAATACTTATTTCCTGCCGTCCAATGTCTTTGACAGTCCTCTGTCCACTGAAACGTCTTGCCTTTCTTTAACAATTCCGTGAGTGGAGCAGTCACTTTGCGAAAATGAGGCACAAACCTACGATAAAATCTACACAATTCCAGGAACCATAGTACTGCTCATTTTGTCAACAGTACGGGAAATTCCCCAATTACGTTCACTTTTCCATCCAATGACACCATTTATCTATGTCCAATAGCTTGGCTCAGGAAGGTGATTTGTGCTTTGCCAAAATCAATTTTTGCCAGGTTTACCATCAAGCCTGCCTTCCGAAGCCAATCATACAAATCCAATAAATGCTGTAAATGTTCCTTCCATGACTGACACAAAATCACCAGGTCATCAATGTGCACCACACATTGGATAATCTGGTAACTTATTGTTTAGCCCCTGAAATGTGTGCGGCACGGTTTTCATACCAAATGTAAGTTGCTTGTCCAACATTTTCAACACAGTCTTCCAATCGTGGAACTGGGTATACATCAATCTTTTTAACTGCATTGACTTTAAGATATTCCACACATAATCGTTGGGAACCATTTGGCTTTGGCACCATGACTATGGGTGAGTTCCAGTCACTGTAACGCACGTTGATAATGTCATCTTAGAGCATGCATTCAATCTTCTTCTGAACCTGTGCCAACCTTAGAGTATTATCCCCGTAAAGATGTTGCTTACTCATAACAGCAGCTCCAATAGCTGCATTATGCACAATTGGATTAGTACTTCCAAGTTAATTTCTGCTTATCTCCCCATGCAATAGTAATAACTCTTTCTCTTCATTACAATTTTTCTCATAAAGGTAACTCAATCATTTATCCCAATTTTAGACAACTATCTCATTGTCCACCTTATTTAAGGAATGCCATAATCATTAACACCTTTTCCCCTTGCTTTCCTTCCCAGTCAAAGTACCTTTGAGCATATTGACATGACATACGCTGCGAGATGTCTATCTGACTGTAGTCCTTATCAAGTAATTACCCCCACTCAATATCCTTTTTATTTTACAAGGTCCACTAAACCTTGCTTTTCAAGGTTCACCTATCACTGTAAGCAACAGTAATAACTTATCCACAATAGCAAAATTGCAAATTTTAAATTTCCTGTCCGCTTCCTGTTTTATTGCCTGCTTCAATATTTTTCAATGCTGTCCAGCCAATTCCCCAGCGTTACTAATCGTTCCCAAAAATTTGAGACAAAGTCCAAAAGTGTAACCTTTGAATTCTGATTTACTACTTTTTCCTTAATCAATTTTAATGGCTCAAACACTAATTCAAATGGATTGAATTTGCTCTGTTAATTTGGTGCATCCCTGATCACAAAAAGCGCAAATGGAACTTCCTTACTCTAATCATCTGGATAACCCTGATCATAAGCCCTCAACATGGTCTATAATGTTTAATGTTACCTTTTTCGCGCTCCCTGCAATTTTGGATGGTACGCAGTAGATTTCAATTGCTTTCGCCCTAAGACATTATCGTGAATAATTTATATGTGAAATTTGAACCCTTGATCTCACTGTAGCTCTATTGGTGGTCCTTATCTATTTTTAAAAGGAGTAATTCCTCTGCAATTCTTTCAGCTGTGATGTTGCATCTTGGGGTGGCCTCTGGAAATCTAGTCGATGCATCCATGATTGTTTACCAATACTGGTGCCCACTTACTTTTTGTGTTCGGAGACCCACCCCATCAGTTAAGACTCTTTTAAAAGGTTCCTCAAATGCCAGAATAGTTGAGAAAGGTGCAGGCTTTATCATCGCCTGTGTTTTTCCAATTCCCTGGCATGTATGACACGTCTGGTAAAATTCAACTACGTTCTATTGCAGTCCAGGCCAGTAAAATGTCTCTGTATTTCAGCCTGTGATTTCCTCACTCCGGAATAACTTCTAGTTGGTCGCTCATGTACGATTCGCATCATCTCCTTTCTATACCCCATTGGCAAATTGATTTGATGAATCTCTTCCCATTTCCCATCTCCTTGACTATGTGATTGTGTCCATTTCCTCATCTGGACATTATTTTTAAGGTAATGACACTTGGGGATACTTTCAAAATTCCTAACGTATATGCTTTTTGATACAATTGGTTTAATCTTTTATCTTTCTGCTGACTCAATTAGTTTAGCTGAACTCAAAACATTTGCATGATCACCGACTTACTCCTGTTTTGTCTCAACTATCTGATGGAACAAAGTCTCTGTTAATGCCACTTAAGCTCCTTATCTTTACATTTTTGATATTGCCTGTTTCAACTGGTGACATTGGGACCTTTTTACTCCACAATAATGATAAGACAACTGCATTGCTTCACTTGCCTATGTCTCCACTGGCTTTTAAACCAGAATAGGCAGGACTCCTACTGGTGAATCAGCTATACTTTCTGCAAGGACAAATTGTATTCCTGGAGCTGAGATTTTGTCCAATACCCCTACCACAATTGCTCCACACCTTTCTGGACAAGTTATCCTCGCTTTACAAAATGTTGCACTTTTTGTCTCAAGATGAATTCCATTTAGCAGTACCTTGTCTGGAAATAGTTCTTCAAGACTACATACCTCCTCATCTTTCAGCAGCATAGACTGAGAGGATACGGTATCCCTTAGTGTTGCATCCTCTTTCCCTGCCCTATGTAAATAAACTTTCTCTTTGCACGTTTATTTTCGAAGCAGATCTGGCACTTCCTCCTTAACAAACCTCCAATCAGTTTCTACTGTCTGATGCAGCTTACTAGCTTCCACTGTGCTTTCTGTCACCAGGCTTATCCCGTTTTCCTGAGTCTGTGTTTGTTTTTTTTCTGAACCCACCAACACAGTGATTTCATGTGCACTAATTTGTTGCAATGAAAGCACCAGAGCTTTTTAACTTCTTTGTCTCCTTCAAGTATTTCCTGTTTACCCTGTGGAAAGTTATCGTTATGATTTTCACCGATATCTACCTTTCCCTTTCTAAGTAAGGATTTTTCTTTGACCAAATTTCTATCCATCATGGACTGAAATTGATTCTGGAAGCCAAAACAAGTTTCATAATTATTAATCACTAGTCATAATCATTAGCCAATTCAACTGCCAGTCTTGCTGTTTTAACTCTCTGCTCTTCCAAATGAATTTGCACTATGTCAGGCAGTGAATTTTTGAACTCCTCCAAATTAATTGCTTTTCGAAGAGCATCGTAGGTTTGCTCTCTTTTTAAAGCTCTTATCCATCTATCAAAATTACTTGTTTGATCCTTTCAAACTCAATATGTGTTTGACCTGGCACCCTCCTTAGATTGCTGAAATGTTGTCTGTAGGCTTCTGGCACAAGGTGAAATGCACATGACCACTCCTCATACTCCCCAGATCCCTCCTCTAATAGTGTTGCGAATACCTCACTAGCTCTATCTTCAAGTTTTGTTTGGGTCAACAAAACCCACATGGTCACTGGCCACTGAAGTTGTTTAGCCACTTTCTCTGAGTGTCCATCTCTCAAGCTCAAATGCTCTCCCTTTTCCTTTTTCTCCTGCTAAAGCTATTTGTTGTTTTTTTTCTCTTTCCTCTGCTAAAACTATTCGTTCTCTTTCTTCCTCTTCTGATTTTAGTCGCAGCTCAAACTGCTTCATTTCTGCTTTCAACTCAAGCTGCTTTATTTGCGATTAAAGTTTAATCATCTCCACAGATCATTTTTGATCTTTCCAGCAAATTGGAATGCTGAGCTACTGCTGCAATCATCTCATCTTTTCTCACATTAGGAGGTAGCTTTAACTCCTTTCGTCTACTAATTCTCGCTGCTTGGACTTACGTGCATTTTGTAAAACCCGCAAGGTCACTTTATCTATCTCCAAAGCAACCTTGGTTTTCAAGAACCTTTGTTATCTGAAGATCTATTTACTCACCGAATCAACACACGATGTAAGAGACACTAATACCTGCCACTCGCTATATAAATGCTGAATTGAATTCCAAAAATGTAAGTCTTACTGCTTTGAAGCCAATAAAGTTATTAAGGTGTTAGTGAGTTTGCATGAAACAGTCCTTAATCGTATTGTGTGTTGAAGATTCAACATTGTCTTACTAGATCAATGAGAGGAATGTCCAGACAGATCCGCACTTCCTGTGTATGGTCAGGGCAAATATGCCCACTGAGAATCTGTTGCTTGGCTCCTGTTCTAGTCGAGGAGAAATCAGCATGGTAACAACATCTGAGATTGTTTTTGGTTCGTGGTTGCTCATGGTGGAGCGTTTCGAAGGTTATAGAATTGTAAATGGACAACACAGCGGAAGCATCTAGCCTGTGATAAGAAAATACCCATCATTGTCTGTCACAACTTACTTCACGACAGTAATTGCTGCTGGGAGATGTGACCATTAGCCAACGATTTCAACATTAAATTCTATCCAATTGTTATTGTGAACTGAAATAGCATACTGAAAGGAGTTAACTGGATCTGTTTGTTCAGTGACTGTGACTGATATCAGTCTCCATGGATCCTAATTGCGTCACTGGATGGTTTTCCTTTTTTATTTATAAATGGCTTCTTGCAATGCTTTATCCCATTATGGCTGCGGATGCATCACCTCCAACAGTAACAGGGATCAGCTGTTAAAGAGACAGGGAGAGGAGAGATCAGAATCTGAGAACCATAGACTGGAATATTCCAACAATGGATCAGAATCTGACAGCATTAGACTGGAATGTCACACCAATCATGCAGAATCTAAGAAAAGTAGACTGGAATGCTGCAACAATGGACAGGAGTTTATCCGGGGGTCTTTTCTATATTTCCTGGTATTGGAGCCTATTACCATATCGGATATACGGTGTACTGTTGATTATCCAGGCGGGTTACTATCCCATGCTCGCTATTGTTGGTGTTCCTGGTAAGTCTCCTCATCTCTATCGATTTATTGATCCCATAAACCATGGTGAACTTCTGTGCTATTTCTGTTATCGATATTTCGTAAAGACAGAAAATATTGTCTTCAGTTTCAAATGCAAATCCATTCATTCTCCACAAATTTCAGAACCGCACACACCTCCGCCATCACAAACATCTGAGAACAAGACTGTTCACAATCCTGAAGTAACTAATTGCCCTGAATTGATTTATGTCTTGATATTCTCTCCATCACCAAAGCTACCCACTACCAACTCCATGACATCCCGAGACCCCATCTAGACGTCAGTGCGGGTGATAAATAAACCGATATCTATACCTTGGACACATAATTCAGGGGCCCAGGTTACTACACTAGAGACACTGTTTCAAGTCCTATCTAATGATGACAGAACTTAAATTCAAATGAAAGGAACTGGAAAGAAGGGCGAATTTTACTAATATAATCCCACCAGCACTTCGCCAATAAGTTTCTTAGTTTCACTGTTGTCCTTTAGTAAAGAGATCTAGCATTATTACCTGGTCTGGATTAAGGCTGACGTCAGACCCACTGCCTTAATGAATGCCCTCACAGTAAAAGGCATTGAGTGAGGTCAGCA